>NC_045618.1:82329336-82649836 GCF_009829155.1 Mustela erminea | reverse complement strand
TCTGATCTGTGGATATTCCTTCCTTGTTCAAAGATTGTTAAAACTTGTTCTTCAAGCCTATCTTTAAATTATTTTTGTTCCCTGGAGAGTAATTTTTCTGGTCTTAAAAACCTGAATGTATTTCAAATGGCCAGCTGCTCTCAATATCTTTGTCCCCAACAGGGGCTTCACCCCACCTCTGTAGGATGTGGAGTGTGGTGAGAGTCTGAAAGGGAGCCGCTGGAGCTTTCCCATCAGCTATTGGCAGAAGTAGATTTGCCATGAAGCTAATGGAGCTGAATCTTCAGAGTCCTTCACTAATTGTGTATTCTTTTTCTTAAAACTGTTCTGCCAAATTGTGTAACCTTCAAAGCTTACAGATACATGGATCTGCCCTTGGGTCTTGGGTAAGCTCACATATTATGCTTCCACTGAAAGTGTTCTTACGGGCATTGCAAATAACCAGGCTATCAAAGCAAGAAATGAAAATATAGGGGTGTTTTATAGGCTAACTAGAGGCTTGAATTACTCATTACCAATACCATCGTTTCAGCAAGAATTTAGGAAATTCACTTAACCTTATTGTTATTTCAGTCCTAGTTGACACTCATTAAGTGTTGACCCACCATGGCTCTACCCCGATTTAAAAATAATTTGATAAATAAAAGTACCTGTTGACATACATATAAAACAGAAGAATTAACCTTTCAGAATGAGGATTTATTCAATGAGGGGATTGATTTAATGAGTGTGTACCAAATAAGGAAAAAAGAATGTAAGATTTACAGTTGGGAGAACGGACTTCTGAATGCAACCTAGGAAGCAGAAGCTTGAACATATCCCTTCATCCATATCAGTCTTAATTCCCCTTCTGGAAAATGGAGATGACAACACTTCCTGATAAAGAGATTGTGAAAAATGATACCATATATACTAACATACTTTGTAAACTGCAGAGATGATTTATAGATGGATGGTGTTATCATCTCCTTAAATCATCAAAATTGATTGATTTACAAAAATTTGACTTGACACAAACTTTTCTGACGTGCAGACTGTACATACTATTGGCAGTCACTTAGGGCATGAGTTAAAAACTCATCAATGACAATGCAAATACCAAATACTATACAGATCACTGTCAGTTTAAACATCAATAAAACATCTTACCTTAAGGGTAAAATCTCTGCAGTCCAGAATGTTTTTTTCCATTCAATGCAGTAGAAATGTTAATGATGTTGGGAAGTTCAGGATCAAAAGACGTGTTATCCAACATTGTTATAGGATAAATATTCCTTCAGTTCCTTCTTTTAATGTGCTCCAGAGTCTAGGCTTTTTTGCCGATACTCCCCAGCCCAGGAAAACATCTCTCTGGATTTCCAGAGTGCTTGCAACTCTCCCCCTGCTTTTGCTCTCCCATTAATAACACAACCTTCCAATTTGAGGATATCTGTCCATTCAGAGAAACAGCCTTGGACAATAGTCTTGGGTTGCCCTTAAGATGCTTAAGCTCCTAGATGGCAGAAAGATTTTAGCACCTGTTTCGTTTCAGAGGTTGCTGGAAGACTCAGCAAGATGTTAAGCCTCCGTCAAGCCTCTCAGGATGTCTGAACACCTAGCTTGCAGGATCGATCTGTTGAGGTGGAAGGCTACCGCCTAAGTTTGCTTAACTCAGTTTAACAGCGATTTAAACATATATTCTTCTCCTCATAATCTGTTGCACTAGAAGGAAGGCTTCATTTCACAAAATTCCATGTTGAGTGCAGTTTCCAGGCTCAGTGGAGACAACTGCATTCATTACCACCAGCTCTGACTTTCAATTCAGACAGGAATCCTATTTCAGTTCATTATCTCTCCGAGTTCCGGCTTCCTCAGTCTCCATTAGGAAGTCCGTTGCCTTGCTGCCAAGAGGCACTGAAGGTGAGTGGCCCAGTTCCCTACAACAGGTGCCAGCTGCCAGCAGTCTCCTCCTTGCCAAGCACTTCCCCTCTACTGCTCTGTCTTCTATAGGCCAGAAACCCATCTTCCCTCATTAGGGAGAATACGCCTTTGTGAGATCAGCTCTGACACATAGAGCCCAGCCAACATGTTCTTTCTGTACCTCCCTCTTCCCTTTCCTTCATGCCTGCCACTCCTATAACCTTCCATCACTCCCACTGTAAGTTAGCTCACCAGGTCTCTTTTCACCTCAAATACAAAAGGATACAGACTGGGTGTTCAAAAGGATACAGAGTGGGCATTCAACCTCTTTTCTCAGCATTTCCCTCCTACTAGTGAACCTACGGCTTTCAAAGAAGTAAAAAGGGGAAGGAAATAAGAAATCAAGGCCAATTTTGGACAGAAGGAAGAGTGAGGCAAAGAAAAAGAGAAATGTGGGGTGAGAGTCTTAGGACATGAGGACACCTGCTTGGAGTCAGAAACACTTCCCAGGAGAGCAGAGGCCCCCAGGACCATAAACCTAAGCATGATTTAATTGGCATGAAAAATTAGTCTCATCAATCCTCAGTTTTATTTAAAAATCAATTAGATGGAACTAAAATAGGTTTATACTTGTGCACTGGTGGAGTTTTCTTCTACCTTCACTCTTGTCATTTCTTTCCCTTCTTTGAGTTTAGTAAAACAAATAAAAAACCAGACCTTGTGTAGCATAAAACATCAAAACTGCCAAAGGGGACAATGTGTGTGAATAACAAAAAGATGTGTTGTTTTGTAGACTCTCGCCTCTGAAGGATGTAAATTCCCCTTCATCCCCCCTCAGGAGGATCTTCAGGGAACCTCTTACATGATGAAGTTAGGAACAGAACCTCCAAGGTTTGCCATGCACTTGATGAAGCAGACCCCTGTCCCCTCAGATCTTTCCACCACCTTCTCACACACCAGCCTCAGCACTGCCTTAATTTCCAACAGCCAACACCGGCTTCTCTTGTAAAGGACCCTGAGGTCTGCATACAGGCTGCTGGAAGCAATTGGGAATTTCCATCTTGGGGAGAAAGGTAGGGATAAGCCTTAACAACCAGTGATTATTGATTGCAGGAGGGTCAACGATCCAGCTCTCTGTCCTTTGCTAATGAAGAAGACTTTGAATTAAGACCTCCTACATCCCCAAGAACAGCTCTGAAACTTTGCTTGATATTTTTCAATACCCCTCTTCCTGATCCCACTCCCCACCCCCTAATTTTTCCAGGGAAGGCTTCCTAATAAATCACTTTCACATGATCCCTTCCCTCATCTCAGCAGCTGCCTCTGAAGATCCCAATCTAAGACATCCTAGAATGGAGCCAAGAAGGGGAGAGAGAGAACCAGCCTCCAGTAGGTGGGAGGGCAGGAGATGCAGCAGGGAGATAAGAGAGAAGGTCTTGACCTAGAGACTGAAAGGAGACTTGATGGAAAAGTAAAGAAAAGAAATATTTTGTACCATCTTCAAGTTCCCTTATATCTTCTAGTAATAATTTTGTGTGTGTGTTTGTACATAATTTTCCTCTTTCCCTTTCCTTTCTGGTAAAGGACTATACTGCACGATTTGGGGATATTACAAGCATAACTAAAGAGATGCATGTTATTTTATTCTAAAATGTATTTTCTTTATACTTTCCTAATTTTGGTAACAACAAAATAGCTTTGACAGGAAATAAAAGAAAACACAGTTGAAAAAAATGGGATTATAGGAGCCTCTAACAAAGTAACTGTAGGATATGACAGGAATAATAGGTGGAAATGGAGAGCCATCTCCTTTCAGGTTTCACAGAGGTACCCATCTGATCCTCTCCCCTCCCTGAACTTGAGGGCAGTCCCATTTCTGTCATGGGTTTGAGAAGTTTGGCTGAGACTCTTAACCTCTGCATCACCTTTCTCCCTCTGTAATATGAATGACAGTTATGAAACTAGCATCTGTTACGCCATGCTTTCAAGGTACTAATGTTTTGAAGTTATTAATATTTATTAATATTAACCTATGTAACAATCCTTTGAGTAGCTATTGCTATCTTTACAGACAGGAAACCAAGGCACAAAGAGATAACATAACAGAAATCTTCATAGGTACCTAGTGATGCTCAGCATCACCAACTATCATGGAAAAGCAAATCAACACCACAATGAGATATTACTTCACACCTGATAGAATGCCTAATATCAAAAAGACAAGAAATAACAAGCATTGGCGAGGATGTGGAGAAAAGGGAGCCCCTGTACACTATTGGTGGGAAAGTAAAGTGGTACAGCCAGTGTGGAAAACAGTATGGAGTTTCCTCAAAAAATTAAAAATAGAACTACCCTATGATCTAGTAATTCCATTTCTAAGTATTTATCTGAAGAAAATGAAAGCACTAACTCAAAAAGATATTGGCACACCCATATTTATTGCAACATTATTACAATAGCCAAGATATGGAAACAAGCTATATCCACTGATGGTTAATGAATAAGGAAATTGTGATATATATATATATATTTCAGCCAATAGAAAGGAATGAGAGCCTACCATTTGCAATGACATGGACAGAACTTGAGGGCCATTATGCTAAGTGAAGTAAGTCAGACAGAGAAAGAGAAATACCATATAATCTCACTTATATGTGGGATCTAAAACAAACAAGCAAACTCATAGATACAGAGAATGGAATGGCAATTACCAGGGATGGGGGTTGGAGGGTGGGAAAATGGGTGAAGGAAGGTCAAAATGTATACAATTCCAATTATAAGTAAATCATGAGAGTGTAACTAATGTATAGCAGGGTGACTACAGTTAATAATACTATACCGCCTGGTTGAAAGTTGCTAAGGAAGTAGATCTTAAAAGTTCTCATCACAAGGAAAAGCTTTGTAACTAGAATGATAGTTGTTTAGACTTATCATGGTGATAATTTTATAATATAATCAAAATAATGAATCACTATGTTGTACATTTGAAACTAACATAATGTTATATGTCAATTATTTCTCAATTAAAAAAATAATAAAATGAGGGGTGCCTGGGTGGCTCAGTTAGTTAAGCATCTGCCTTTGGCTCAGGTCATGATCTCAGGGTCCTGGGATCGAGTCCCACATCCAGCTCCCTGCTCTACAGGGAGCCTGCTTCTCCCTCTGTCCCTCCCTCTCTCCCCCACCCCCAACTTGAGATTGCCCTCACTCTCAAGCTCTCTCTCTCTCTCAAATAAACAAATAAAATCTTAGAAAAATATAAATAATTAAATAATAAAATGAAACAAAGTCTGCTTTTCCTACTTTACATAGTTGTGAGGATGAAACAAAATAACATATGTGAAAATCCTCTGACAATTCTAATGCACCACACATGTGGTGTACATTATTATGAAGAGTATCATCATTACTCTTGTCACTAGTATTGACTGCATTAATAGTTGCTATCAGAGCTATGGACCTATCCATGTTATAATCTTTCTATAACCTACTGAAAGGTTATTTTCCTGGAAAGGGTATAGTGGGGCATTGTGGCCTGTAGAATATGTTTATTTAGAGTTTACATATTACTTTCTGTCTGTGGTGGGGGACCTCAATTTGAACCTAATGTCTCTCTCTAGTATCTAGTTGTTTCTGAAGGATTAGCCAAGCAGGCTGACCAGGGAGCTGCTGAGGAGACCTAAGAGAAGAACTACAGAGATGGCTCTTGGCCCTGAGCTTAGCAACTGCTTTGGGTTGAAACATAACAACAAAACAGCCTTTGTTAGGGCATAGAACAGATCCTTCTTTCCTCATAGCCCTCAGGATGAACCAACCCTACACTTAACCAAAGTTTGGAAACTTCACAACATTGGTGGAGGAAATTGAAGATGACACAAACAAATGAAAAGTTATGCTATGCTCACGGATTGGAAGAATTAATATTATTAAAATGTCCATATTACCCAAAGCAATCTACAAATTCAATGCAACCCCTATCAAATTAAGCAACTTTTTTTAAAAATGAGAACAAATAATACTAAAATGATATGGAGCTACAAATGACCCTGAATAGCCAAAGAAATTTTGAGGAAGAAGAACAAAGCTAGACGTATCACAATTCCAGATTTAAAGATATACTACAAAGCTGTAGTAATCAAAACATATGGTACTGGCATAAAAATAGACACATAGATCAATGAATAGAATAGAGAGCCCAGAAATAAACCCACAATTGTCTGGTCAATTAATCTATGACAAAGGAGGCAAGAATGTACAATGGGGAAAAGACAGTCTTTTCAATAAATGGTGCTGGGAAAACTGGACAGCTGCATACAAAGAATCAAATTTGGCCACCAGTTAACACCATACACAAAAATAAACTCAAGACGAACTAAAGAACTAAATGTGAGACGTGACCATAAAATTCCCAGAAAAGAGCACAGGCCGTAATTTGTGTGACATTGCATTCTTCTTGATATGTATTCTAAGGCAAGGGAAAAAAAGGAAAAACAAACTACTGAGACTACATCAAAATAAAAAGCTTTTTCACAGCAAAGGAAAACATCAAAAAAAAAAAAAACCCAAAAACAAAAACAAAAAAACAAAACAAAAAAACCAAAAAGGCAAACTACTGAATGGGAGAAGATAGTTACAAATTGATATACCCAATAGTGGGTTAATATCCAAAATATATAAAGAACTTAAACAACTCAACACCAAAACAAAAACACAAACAAAAACAAAAACCCAAACAAGCTGATTTAAAAATGGGCAGAGGACCTGAATAGACATTTTTCCAGACAAGACATGCAGGTGGCTAACAGAAATATGAAAAAGTACCCAACACCACTAATCATCAGGAAAATGCAAATCAAAACCACAATGAAATATCACATAACACCTGACCTGTTAGAATGATTAAAAGAAAGACAAGAAATAACAAGTGTTAACAATAATGTGGAGAAAAAGGAACCCTCATAGACTGTTGGTGGGAATGTAATTCAGTGCATCTACTGTGGAAAATAGTATGGAGGTTCCTCAAAAAATTAAAAATAGAAATAGTATATGATCTAATAATTCCAATATTGGGTATTTACCCAAAGAAAATGAAAACACTAATTGGAAAAAATATATGCACCTCAATGTTTATGCAACATTTATTGTATATTGTAGCACTATTTACAGTAGCCAAGAGATGGAAGCAACCTAAGTGTCCATTGACAGATGGATAGATAAGAAAGATGTGGTGTATATACACAATGGAATATTATACATAAAAAGGATGATATCATGACATTTGAGACAACACAGATGGATCTAGAAGGTATTAGGCTAAGTGAAATAAGTCAGTTTGAGAAAGACAAATGCCATATGATTTCACCCATAAGTGGAATAAAACCAACAAAACAAATGAATAAGCAGACGAAAAAACAGAATCAGACCTATAAATACAGGGGACAAACTTGATGTTTGCCAGAGGGAAGGAGGATAGGGTTTTAAGCAAAATGGGTGAAAGAGAATGGGAGATACAGGCTTCTAGTTATGGAATGAATAAGTCATGGGAATAAAGGGCACAGCATAAGGAATATAGTCAATGATATTGGTTTTTTAAAAAAATATTTTATTTATTTGAGACACAGAGAGAGTGCACACAGAGTGGGGGAGCAAAGGGAGAGAGAGAGAGAGAATCTCAAGCAGACCCTGCCGAGTGTGGAGCCTGAGGCAGGGCTCAATTTCATGATCCCAAGATCACGACTGGAGTCAAAAATCAAGAGTCAGAAGGCCAAGTGGCTGAGCCACCCAGGTGCCCCTATAGTCAATGATAGTGTAATAGTGATGTATGGGCACAGACGGCGGCTACACTTGTGAACATAGTCTAATGTGTAAGCTTGTCTAATCACTATGTTATATACCTGAAACTTATATACATTGTGTCAACTATATTCAAATAAAAAAAAAAACTGAAGATTTTTCTGAAAAAAAGAGGGAACCAACCCTATCAACACCTTGATTTCAGACTTCTAGCCTCCGGAACTGTGAGACAGTATGTTTCTGTTGTTTAAGCCACCCAGTTTGTGATTCTTTGTTACTAATATATCCTCATTTGTTAATTTGTTACAGTTCCTTGTTACTAACACAGTTAATTAAATAACTAACACAGCAACTCATTGATAAGCTGCCTCCACTCCCAGCCCCTAATAGAGAAGGTAGAACACCCTTGTAACCTCCCACTTTGGGTCAAAGCTATGGGGAAGAATGCAAGGAGTTCTGAGCCAAGAACAACCAATCTTAAAGTTGGCCAGGACCTAGGATTGCGGCAGCCTGGCTCAGTGAGTGACACAGGACCATCAAAGCAATTCTCAGACAGTAAGAAGCTGTCATGGATGCTAAGTTAGGAGCCCAGGTAGACCCTAGCACGTGGTTGCCCTTTTGGGTTGTGTACAGGATGAATAAGCAGAAAAAGCTGGTCAAGAAAAGGTAAGAAGAACAAAGAGAGGCAAGCTGACGAAAGAGATTGAAGAGAGAGACAGAGACAGAGACAGGGAGACTGGGTGCACCTTGGAGGTGTCTTGTCTCTGCTCTTCCTGAAGCCAGATTTCTCTGGGTTCCCTCATGCATACCCTTTAATAAATTCCCCCCTTCACCCTCTGGTAACTTGTTATTCTTTTCCTTGTACCTAGAGCCATGTGAGTATGACAGCTCGGAAAGGCAACTTCAGTCCCTGGAGAAGAACACACATAGCCAAGTAGTGACTGGGACATTTCACTTGGTCCAGCTGCCCATGTTCTCCTGTCTTAATCTGAGCAATAGCAGAGTGAGTTAAAAACTAAAAAAACAAACAAACAAACAAACAAACAAAAAACCCTGCTTTTTCTAAAAGCCCTAAGATACTAGACACAAGGTAGAATTGTTCTGGAACCCTGTGACAAACCATAGTCTAAAAAATGGAGAGAAAGGTTGGGGGCAGGGGTAAGGCAACCAGCATAGAGATGGAGCTAGAGCCTGGAAGGGTTCTGGGGACCCAGTCCTGAAGGGCTTACAGATCTGCTGAAGCAGTTTGCTCTTTTCCCAGAGAAGACAGAGTGGCCCAAACTGATAGGCATTTCAGAAACACGAGGATACCAAGAGCGTGTGGGGATGGATTTCAGGGGAACAAGACTGGAGGCAGGGAGTATGACTAAGAGGCTGTCGCAGGATCCAGCCACGAGGTGATTCAGGTGGGCTGAGACGAGGACAGGACCCCGGAAGAGGAGAGAGGAAGGGACTGAGGGAAGAGACGCTGAGGGGGTGACACTGAGCAGACCCGGCGACCGCGCTGCGGGGGGGCAAGGAATCGATAAGGACTTACTCACTGAGGTGAACGGCGGCCAGAGACGAGTCCCTGGGCCAGCGACCAAGGCCGCCCATTGACCCTCATCCCTCTGAGAACCAGTTCCTCACACTGGAGACCCGGGTCCTCCAGCTCGGCCCGCAGCCCTCGGGGCTGAAGCACACGCTAACGGCGCGGCCTCAGGAAGGCTGCTCCCCCGGCTGCTGCCGGCTCCTAGCCGTGCGCCAGAGCTCTGTGCTTACACATTCTGGAGAATCGAATCTCACATAATCACGTATGTGACAAAGGCCTCAGCTATAAGCAACATTAATGAAGACAAATGAAGGGGCCGAGCGCGGCAGCCCGCAAGGCGGCTCCCAGGGCCCGGCCAGGCCCAGAGGCTGCTGGGGCGGGGGCGGGGCGGGGCGGCTCACTTTGGGCTCCTGCCTGGCGGGTAGAGATGGCGGAGATCCCTGTCACCTAGGGGGCGCCTCAGCGGCTGCTCGAGAGCCTGGGCTGGAGGACAGGTCGTGGCAGGGGGCTTTGAGGGAAGTCTAAGGCCATTCCAAGAGCATGTTCACACAATTTTATGAAAGCTATCTTGGGGCAGATATGGGAGGAGAGTTCAGTCGGATATGGCCTCATCCTGTTAAGTAAACAAGCTCCCTGCATCCTGGTGGTTGCTGTTTGGGAGCGTACCTCTCAGAATTTTAATTCCAGCCGATGAGTAACCATACCCCGACAGGCATCCAACGGAGTGCCACGAAACGGTCCTGCATCCAGGATGGGGTTGGCTCTTAGCTCAATTCCCTTCTCTCCTCTAGGGCCACTTGTATCTGCCCATCCATTCTTTTTGTGACAGAACAGAAAACATTCAACTTTGGGAGGGTTTTTTTGTTTGTTTGTTTTTTAAGTCTTCTATATATTTTATTTTTTAAAGATTTTATTTATCTATTAAAGAGAGAGAGAGAGGGCACAAGCAGCTGGGAGAGGGAGAGGGAGAAACAGACTCCCCACTGAGCAGGGAGCCTGATGCAGGGCTCTATCCCAGGACCCTGGGATCACCAAGTGAGCAGAAGGCAGATGCTTAACTGACGAAGCCACCCAGGCATCCCCAGCTTTGGGAGTTTTGCTCCCCCCCCCCTCCTGAGGGGATCACAGCCAATAGACAAAAAAGCAGAGCATTTATAAATCAAGCAACCTGTGACTAGGGCCAGTGAAGTGGCCATGGCTCTGTCCTAGCCCTGACTGGAGGAAAATGGGATGGGGGTGTGGGTAGGGGGCGGCCCCACCTTACAGGCTGGGTTTTGATACCTAGAACAAGCTTAGACAACTTCTGGAGGTGGAGAAGACAGGTGAGAAGACATAAAAACTGCCCCATCCATAGGCAGAAGTGTCTGTTGTGAAAGCATCCAGACCTGGCAGCAGGGAGAGTCTCACCACCATTTCAGGATCTGCTCTGTGAAATTCAAGAGACTGCAAGGAAGACAACCTCTCTCCCTAGGGAGGGCTCCAACAGGACACTAAAAGAAAGACCCCTCATCAGAGTCCAAATGAAACATTCTCAGAATTCCCAACATGAATTAAACAAGCCGATTTTATTAGATCAATATGAAGGGATTTGAAACTAATTAATCAGTGTAGAGATCAGATGAGCCGCTGACAATGAGACAATGGAATGAGGACTTGGCGCATCCATAAAAGGCCTGCCTGAATTCAGACAGTGTAATAACACAGGGTCTCACCGCTCTGTGGAGGAAATTCCGATTGCTCAGTGAAAGAAAGTAAGTTGGGTGACAAATCCACTGTCACCAGCAATCTTCTTCGGGGAATATCCTCTTAATGACACTCAGATTGATTTTCCATTCCTGGAAGGAACAGAAGGAAGAAGAAGTGATCAGAAAACATAAATATCTTTTAATAAAGCCAGGCAGGCTGCTGGAAGAATACATGTATACAAGAGAAATAAACAAGAAAAGTAATGCACTTGGGAAAATGAGTTTCCAGCATCAACAGGGTGGCTGAATCAGTAAAACTGGGGTGGGAAACAGCGTGGAGCCTCTTACCACATACTTACCTGGCAACCACACCCTCAAGGCAAAGGCAGGGGAAGCTTACGTGTGGAGGGGCCAGTTTCTTCCTCTCCTGAAACACATATTTGGGTCAGATGAACTTTAAGTTCCCTTCTGTCGCCAAGATGCTATGATTTGTGACTACAGTAGTGCCCCCTTGTCCATGGTTTTGCTTTCTGAGGTTTTTGTTCCCTTGGTCAGCAGCAGTCTGTGGTCAGCAGCAGTCCAGAAGCACACAGTTCTCCTTCTGAAGGTCGACAGTATCTTCTCGTAGACTTACTTTCTCCTGTTGCTGAAGGTCAGTAGTACCCTAACACTATGTCACAATGCCTACATCGTTCACCTCACTCATCTCATCGTGTAGGCAGTTTACCATCTCATGTCATCACCAGAAGAATGAGTTCAGTACAATAAGATCTTTTGAGAGAGACACCATATTCACATCACTTTTATTACAGTATATTGTTATAATTGCTCTATTTTATGATTACTCTCTTATCATGCATAATTTATAAATAAAGCTTTATCACAACTATGCATGTATAAGAAAACATATAGTTTTTGATGCTTATATAAGTATTATATATATATATATATAGTACTATCTAAGCATCAAAACTATATATATATATATTCTGATGAATGAAGTGAAGAGAGTGGCCTGAGAGGCCCAGGTCGGCGTTGACAGAGAACTGGTGATCTCTGCATTGTGGGAAGACAGAGTGAGGACTCTAAATCAGGGCTAGACCAAACCTCCACCCACTCTCTTCACTTCATTCATCAGAATCTCTTCAGGACCCAGTCAGGTTGTAGTATATTATTTTATATTAGCCCAGCACTGTGCTGTCCAGGCAGTGACTCAAAATGTACACATCCCTCATGTCTCCTGAAGTGGTGAAAAGCCCTCAGCTTTTGGAATCAAAAAGAACTGGACTCAAATCCCTACTACATCATCAGCTGGTTGTGTGATTCTAGACTAGTCACTTCCATGTAACAGAATATTAGGCAGCTCTGTAAGAACTCACATGGGAAAATGTCCACAATGTGTTACTTAATAGTACACCAAAAGTGGAAGCAACCCAACTGTCCATCAATGGATGAATGGATGAACAAAATATATATACACTCAATGGGATGTTATTCAGCCTCTAAAAGAAAGGAAATTCTGACATATCCTATAACATAGATGAACCTTGAAGACATTATGCTAAGCGAAATAGCCAGTCATAAAAGGACAAATCTTGTATGGCCCATTTATATGAGGTGGTCAGATTCATAAAAATAGAAAGTAGAGTGGTGGCTGCTAGAGCTGGGGTGGAAGGGGAGACTAGGGAGGCAGTGTTTAAGTAGTAGAGCATTTCAGTTTGGGAAGACAAAAAGTTCCGGAAATGGATGGTGCACGTTCCACAACAACGTAAATGTACTTAATGCCACTCAACTGTATACTTTAAAGTGTATACTTTAAAGTGGTTAAAATGGTAAAAATTTTATGTGATGTATGCTTTCTACAATAAAAAACATAAATAGGAGAACAGTAAATATAATATGATCCCATTTTTGTTACAATTTTTTACATCTCTCTATATTGTCTATGAAGGATACATACCACACTGGTCACAGTGGTTACTTTGGGGGAGTAGGGTTGGAAAGGGCAGCTAATGGATAATATGATTTAGAAGTTACATGTGTCTCAAAGCCCAAGAGCTTGCATTCCGTTTGACAGGGCAATGCCGATCAATTCCGACTCTCAAAATTCCTCTGTTTCCAGAAGAAAAGGTATTATTCATCATGACTCAGGTTACTCCATGGAATGCGGTCTGTGGCTTTCCACTTTTTACCAAGTCCAGCCCAAACCCCTTAGCCTAGTATTTAAAGCCCTGCAACCAGCCTCTTATCCTTCCCTTTTAACAGCCTCCATGCACCCGTATTGCAACCATTCCATGCTCCCCGAGCAGTTCTTCACCACCATGCCTTTGACCAAGTCGCTCGCTCTCCACTGTAGATCCCCTCAGTCTCTGCCTCCAGATACCTCGTCCATTCTTCTGGGACACAGAGGCTGAATCCCACAGGTGGAAGTGATTTCTCCTTCCTCCCTCAAGGCCAGCATGACATCGAGCTCATCTCTGATCCGTTGGTGTATACACATCTTCTCTCCCCCATGGACCCTATGCTCCCTGAGACACGTGACCAGGCTTTATGCAGCCTGGTGTGTAAGGCACTTACCGCAGTGTACTCATACATCAGCAACAATGGGGATGGAGGGGAGAGCTCCACACAGTGCAACCCGCACGACCCCAAGCACAAGTGCCTCCTTAAAAGACGTGCCCTCCGCACCTCCCTTCGTCCCAGCCACTACCACTCATGGCACGCCTGCATGCCAAGCACCGACCTCACCAGATTTCTGTGGTATCGGTGGTATTATCCCCATTTTGCAAATGAAGAAACCATGACGTAGAGATTAGATCACTTGCCTAAGATCATATTGCAAAGAATGGGAATGTGAACTCAGGCTTGACTTTCTAAAACACCCGAGATCCCAGGAATTACAATCGACTGCCTCACGGTGAAGCACTCGAAACATCCGCTCATTCCCGCCGGCTGCACTCAAAAGAAAACTGCATCCTAGTTCTGCTCTCTTCAAACACAGCTTTCACTTAACTCTCTTCTTGATCAGTTCCAACACCCATTTTCTCTCTGACAAAAGCTGCATCCTCTCCCTGTAACAGCCAGGCTCTGCTTATACCTATAGAACCTCCTGGATCCTGTCCTCAGACGCGCAGACATCATTGGGCCACCCGACCTCCTGTGCTCTCCAGAGCATGGCTGGTACAGAACGTGGGAGAGGCTCTCAGACACTGAGAAGAGGTTCCAGGGCCTCTAGGAAGGGCAGGAAGAAGGAGCTGCCCACTGTGGAGAGAAGTGGGTACCAGTGTGCATCAGCCCCTCCTGAGAAGCCAGAGGCCCCAGCACCTGGGGAACCCAGACCTGTGCTGCGTACCTGCAGCCCCTGACAAAGGTGGCTAGTCTAAATGGAGATATGCTCTAGGTATAAAAACGGATTCCAAGACCTAGCAGGAAAAAAAGACTGCAGACTCTCTCATGAATAATTTTTAATGTTAATCACATGTTAAAATGGTAAGATTTTGGATAACTAGATTCAATATACATATGGTTAAAGCTAATCTCACAGTTTCTTTCTAGTTTTTTTTTCTAAAGATTTTATTTATTTATTTGACAGAGAGAATGAGGGAGAGAGAGTGTGCACATGCAAGTAGGAGGAGTGGAGGGTAGAAGGAGAGGGAGAAACAGACTCCTCACTGAGTAGGGGGCTCAATCCTAGGACCCTAGGATCATGACCTGAGCCAAAGGCTTAACGACTGAGCCACCCTGGCATCCCTCTTTCTGTTTTTTTTTTTTTTTAATGTAGCTAGAAAATAGGAAATTACACATGTGACACGTTTCTCGTCAGAGCCCATCCAGACCCCAGACTCTGTGTCAGACCCACACCTTCCTCAACCACTGGGAGTCTGGCTACCTGGACTCAATTTTACCCCCTTAGACTTCCTGCTTAGCTGCAGCTACAGTGACCCAGGAGCTTAGAAGTGGCCTCTGAAGCCAGTGGCAGAATTTGATAGTAAGAAATAGCTGGATCTTTGTACATTCACTCATATTTCCCTCTCCAGCCCAACTCCCCAGCTTCTTTCATTTAGGACAGCGGTTCTCAACATGCGGTCCCTGGACCAACAGCTTTGCATCACCTTAGAACTTGAACTTGTTAGAAATGCAATTATCAAGCATCATCCAGAAATTCTGATTTAGAGACTATGGGGTTGGGGTCCGGCAATCTGATTTTTAATGAGCCCCAATGTTATTCTGATACATGTTAATGTTTTCTATTTTTTGCCCCTTTTCCAAGTTTTTATTTAAATTCCAGTTAGTTAATATACAGGATAGTATTTGTTTCAGGTATAGAATTTAGTGATCCATTGCTTACCTAAAACACCTAGGGCTCATCCCAACAAATGCTCTCCTTAATGCCCATCAGCCACTTAGACTACCCCCACTCACCTCCCCTCCAACAATCTTTCAGTTTGTTCTCTATAGTTAAGAACCCATTTTCTGGTTTGCCTCTCTCTTTTCTCCCCACTATGTTCCAACTGTTTTGTTTCTTAAAATTCCACATGAGTGAAATCATATGCTATTTGTCTTTCTCTTATTTATTTTGCTTAGCATAATATACTCTAGCTCCATCCACATCACTGGAAATGGCAAGATTTCATTCTTTTTGATGGCTGAGTGATATTCCATTATATATATATATTTATATATATATATATAAACACACACACACACACACACACACACACCCCACGTCTTCTTTATCCATTCATCTATTGATGGACACTTGGGCTTTTTCCATAATTTGGCTATTATTGATAAGGCTGTCATAAACATCAGGGTAAACGTACTCCTTCAAATCAGTATTTTTGTATCATTTGGGTAAATACCTAGTAGTGCAATTGCTGGATCATAGGGTAGTTTAATGCCGATGTTTTCAAACCACTGTCTTAGCTCACTGTTTCTCAAACTTTGCTGCATGTTAAGACCACCCGGGGAGCTTTTGATATGGGTTTTCCCAATGCCCAGATCACATTCCATGGCAAATAAATCAGAATCTTAAGGGGCAGGACCTAGACATCAGTTTGGTGTTGTTGTTGTTTTTATTAACATATAATGTATTATTTGCCCCAAGGGTACAGGTCTGTGAATCTATCAGTCTTACACATTTCATAGCACTCACTGTAGCACATACCCTCCCCAGTGTCTATAATCCAGCCACCCCATCCCCTCACTGACCCCCCCCAGCAACCCTCAGTTTGTTTTGTGAGATTAAGAGTCTCTTAGGGTGTGTCTCGCTCCCAATCCAATCTTGTTTCATTCTTTCCCTTCTCTTCCCAACCCTTGCCCTGCCTCTCAAATTCCTCGTATCAGAGAGATCACATGATAATTGTCTTTCTCTGATTGGCTTATTTCACTTAGCATAATACCCTCTAGTTCCATCCACATCACCGGCCATCAGTTTTCTAAAAACCCCTCCCTTGATTCCAGTGTACAGCCAGGGTTGGGCACCATTGTCTAATGGTAAAGGACTTGAGAATATCAGCCAGAGTGGGGCAGGCTGCAGTATGTAAGTGAGATAGCCTTACTGCGGGAGTCGGTGGGGAAACACAGGGCTGTACATTTTCTAATGGCATGAGAAAGAGGCTGAATTGCGCACACCCAACCTGGAAGGTCTCTTTCAGTAGGTCAGCCACTGTAATGAAACAGGGTTTAGTCTCTAGATTTTCTGAAGTTGAAATGACATGTGGAAAGGGAACAGATCTTCCTACAGTCCACCAAGAGGCAAGGTGAAGAGAGGCCTGAGTCCAGGTATGTTAAAATGAAGAGATGACTAAATAGGGTTCCAAAAATTGTGGTACGTTTTAGAAACTTACATTTATTAAATTAAGGCTTATAACACATGTAAAATTTAAAACATACCCAAGGCAATGTAATCATCCTATTCACAATGTAATAGCGGGATTTATTTTTAAAATTCATGGGCATGGTACCAAAATTTGGCAGAAGTTTAAAGCTGATGATAATTTCCTTCTTCCAGTCCTATTAGCATATCTCTGGGGACAAAATTTTCAAAAATCCAAGTCTGAGGCCTTCGGCAATCGCGAGATCCATGGGTGAAAGGCCCTCCTTTGGTATGCCTCGGGATAGGAGGGAAGTGGGGGCTCTGCAGGTGTGCACAAGCAATTCCAGCCTCTCCTGACCCCCACCTACAGACACACAACCTGGGTGGTATCTGCTGGCCTCTGGTACCCCCTGTCCATAGGCATACTTGGCTGCTGCCCACAGGAAGTAGAGCAGTGACAGTGACAAGACCCCCTCCGCTCACCTTATCAAAGTAATTCCTCCAGTTTGATACGCAGTTGTCTGTGTTTCTGAATACTTCCTTCAGAAAGCACCTGCAAGCACATATTCTTCTGTTCCAGAGGCTAGGTTGGGCTCAGGACTCCATGTGTCATAATGCAAGAAGAGAAAGGAGTCCCAGAATGAGCAGTTACTATCTGAGGAGCAGGCACATCAGTTAGGAGCCACAGTTGGTCTCGGTGGCATATGCTTTCTCCTCTGGGAGGTGAACTCAGAGACGTGCCCACCAAAGAGACCCCCGGCCACATGCATCAGAGGTCTCTAAGAAGGCCCATGGCAAGGTCTGTGGGATCCACATAGTACAGCAGCCTGGGCACCATAGGATGAGGGGGGTTGGGGGATGGATGGGGCAGGGAAGAAACAGCAGCCCTGTTGTCACTGGCCGGTTTCAATTCTTGGCTGCCACCATCTTCCTGTTTCCTAGAGATACAAGACCAGGCCTCATGCCATCCTCTCTGCTGGAGACCAAAGCTTCTAGGGAAGGAGGTCCACACCCAGACAGAGGAGGGTGAGCACTGGGATTCAAAGTCCAAGGCCAGCTCTTACATTTAACAGTCAGAGAGATCATCCACTGTAAACCCATGGTATCCTCAACCAGGGCAAAGTCCAATCCCCTGGTCTCATTTGCTCCATTACTTTCCCTCTGGGTCCATAGGTGCCTGAGTTTCTTTAGCCTGTGGAAAATATGCGGAGGAGGGGGAAGAGAGAGGAAGGTGGGAGGGGCAAATAAGCACACGGCCTGCCCACAGCCCCAGGGCACCAGGGTGGTAAACACTTGGAGGGAAGCCAGCTGTCTTGCACCTCAAATCTTCTGCACCTCCCCAGCCAAAACTCAGACTTGTATATCCTGGGCTCTTTCTGCCTCATTTCACCCAGGCCTTAACTTACCCAGAGCTAGGTCTAGGTTATTCCGTCCAAAACTTTACTCTGGAAATCTAGATTGTAATGCAAGATGTACGTTCTCAGAATCAGATTTCTGAGACCTCAATTCAGGACAGCATGGGCTTAGCAGTCTGGCTACATTCCATTTCCATCAGCCCATTGGATGAATACCAATGAGGTGTTCATTGCTTCCGCAGGATTCAGGAGACTGCAATGGCCCAGGTAAATCGGAAGGAACCAGCCAGAGCTCAGCTGGTTGGCTATTTAGGAAGCATAAGGAGGGCATAGAGGGTCTGACACGATTGGAGGAATCAATCCTGAGGCTGTCATATTGCTCCTCCATTGGCCGTACAGCTATGGGTCCTAAAATCCACCCCTTGATTCTGTAGGATGGAAGAACCTTTTCAAAAGACAACCCGAGACAAATCCCAGAGAGTCTTGCAACAAGTACTGCAATAATAATAGTAACATTAGTAATCATGGTTGACATGCTTTGCTTCCTGTGGGCCAGGTATGATTCTAATGCTCTGCACGGAGGTGCTTGGCATAGGATCTCTGGGGCAAGGTAAGGACCAGCCTCTCCAAGGTGGCCCCAGGCAGCTCCCTGGGGAAAGTCCCTTCCACACTGCTGGTTCTCTGACACAGACCCATCGTGACTCTTCAACTTTAACCTGTTAACTCAAGTCTTAGCCTGCTGAGGACCTGGGCGGACCCCTCATCCCAGGGGAAGGGGAGCAGGCACCCGACAGCTGTGCTAAATGAGCTGGCCTTTGGAGAAACGCAGGAAGAAGGGAGCGTGAGCATCTCCAGGAAGCAAACACTGTCTGCTCCTTGCTATTGCTCCCCTAAGGAGCTGTGGTGGGAGGAGGTTGTCTCATTTCATGAAAATATGATATATAAAAAGCCTAAATTAAAAGGATTCAGGAAAGTATTATTGTCTCTATAAAGCAACCTGCTCTGGAGTACCTTTTGGTATTTCCCTAAGTATATTTAAAGCAAGATTTCAACATTAGGCTTATTGAAACCTCAGCTAGCACACATACAGTGCACGCCGCTCAAGTGCTCCTAAACCACTAGTTAGCAAGAACCTTGTTTTTCGAGGAGTGTGGCCCGTGGTGGGGAGGGGCGAAGGGAGTAAAAACAACATCACCAGCTGCTGACCGCGTGTTGGACCTAGGCATTTTGGCATCAACATGTGGTCCTCACAACACGCCTTTGGTGGAGGTGCCACCATCTCCATTTACAGATGAGGAAACTGAAGCTAAGGGTTCGAATGCCATCCTCTGTACTGCACAGCCTTTCATAGCAGAGCTTTGTTGGAAACCAGGCTTTTCTGACCCGGATGACCAGAACTACAGACAAGGCGCAAAGCCAGACGAGGTCCAGCCATTTTCCACAGTTAGTCCTATGGCTCCCTAATTACAGATGTGGTTGCAGAATCCCCACACACTTTTTTTTTTTTTAAAATTTCCCTTCTTTTTGGCCTTCTTTGTCTTCTCCATCCAGTCAGAATGAATTTTAGCTGCTAAGAGCAACTTGGTCACTGGGACCAGCCCAGCTGGTAGGTCTGTGAATAAATGCGACTTCTGGAACCATTCTTCAAAAACCACAGCTTGACTAGGAGGATTCAAATGCCTGCGCCTGTCCGCAAGGGCCATCCCACCAAGGTGCCAGGTTGACCAAGAGGTGCACTGGCAGTGGAACCACACAGGTGCTCTGGGGTTCAGAGGAGCACAACAGGAAGTTCTCAGGATGCCCCCCCCCCATTCAGAGGAGTTGAGCTCCACGTGGATTTGGCATCCTGACGTGCCAACAACCATCGCAGACCTGGCATGTCTAACAAATGCAGCGCTCGACCCCAAGACGCCAAAATTGTTACCTCATGTTGAAACGGACCCGAAGCTGCAAGCAATTAGCACTCCATCTGTGAGGCTAAGGAAAGACAACCAAGAGAACGGGGGCTTAAAAGAACTATTTTGGTCCACATGGAAAATAGATAAATTTTGTGCATGGTAAAAATCCTTTCAGATATGTTTTTAAACCTTAAATTTTAAAATTCAGGTTTTAAATGTTATTCTGGGAAAAGCAGCAAGATTCCCTGAACATCAGGAGATCTGTAAGTAAACTAAAAAGCAGTTGGAGTCTTCAGTAAAAGAATTAATGTAATAAATGAACTCAGGCGTTGGTGCAAATTAATCAAACTGCATAAATTACAAACTTTAATCAGTCATGGAATTTCAATACTCGAAGGGATCTTGGAAATCATCTGTTCCAAGAGCAGGAATTAGGGGAAATAGTCAAGTGTCTCTGACTGGAGAGACACACAAAGAAACAAAGAGACACAGTCAGGAGGCAGTGTGTGCAAGGGTTTGCAGAGACAGCCTGGGTTCAAAGCTCACACCTGCTTCCTGATGGCAGTAAAAACCTGGCTGAGATGTTTGACCTTAGCAAGCATTTATACCTCTGTAAATCAGGTAGGTCCAACACAAGGTTACTCTGAGGCCTAAGGGAGACAATGCACAGAAAAGGCTTAGCATGGTGCCTGGGACGCCATATGGTGCCTAGGACAACAGCCCTCTGTAAATATTAGCTCCATAGAAAAGGCAACTCTACAAACAGAATCTAAGTGTGCCAAACTAACACACTCTATCACTGGCCTTTCTCTTATGTGTTTATAAAAGAAAAAGCAATATGCAGTAGACCTAAGTACTCAGACCTCTGGCTATGAGAACAGGACATGGTACCCAAGGTCTTCTTGGAATTTTTAAAAAAAAAAAAAAAATGATCTTCATAGAAGGGATCCACATCTCTGTTAAGAAAGAAGCCAGACCCGATAAGCAAGGCAAGAGGACCCATGAAGATGGCGACTCTCCTCTTTTAAAAGGGTAAGTGAAAACTTCCTGCAATGGCCGTTAATACAAAGCTATCCCAAAGTTATGTAACTCTGGGCCAGGTAAATACCTGGCCCAAAGAGGTCCACAGTGAGCCTCAGTGGTGTTCAGTTTTAGCCTGGAGTTGAACCAGTGTTGTACAGTGGACTGACTGCAAAAGTTAAAGATTAACCAATAAGACATAACTCAGAATTCGTGTGTCTTAACATAAAGTTAATTTGGCCTTATCATGTAACATTTATTAATTATGCTGAGGAGGGCAGCATAAAATCACAGGAGAAATCCTGGTTCTATCCATTGGTACTGTGAAATCTTGGATAAGAGATATAATCTCTTAACCCTCAGTGGTCCCATATGTAAAATGGGGATAACCATGCCTGCCTCGTGGTGAAGGGCCGGCACAGTCTCTGCCTCATAATTGTAACTAACAAGTATTTATTAGTTTCATCAGTGGCTCTATTTGTGAATGAAAAAGAGAGCTGTCCTTCCCTTACTCAGTTTCCCACACTGATAGGAAATCTAGCTACTTCAGACCAAAGCCAAGGAATAGACAGCACTCTTTTCAGCAACAATGCACCTGAATTATACACATGGTATTTTTGAGGGGGTGTGTTCTGGAGTCTTTAACTTCCCAAATCTGAACCTACAGAAAAGACAGCCGGACTTGAAGCAAGAGAAAGAGTTCTCACCCCCTTTCCACAGCTAGCTAGTTTTCTGTGTTTTGTTTGCTTGGTTTCGTTTGGAATTCAGGTGAGTCACTTAACACTTAACCGGTGTCTCCGGTTCCAAATCATAAAATACGAGGGATTGTTTTTAGACTAGACAGTATCCAAAGTCCCTCAGAGCTTTAGAAATTCCATGTTGCTATAGCTGGTTCATGCCGTTTGTTAAACTGTGTGACTATACTCTGCACCAAAAGCCACAGGGCCCTGCTCTGTGTCCTCCACCGTGGTTTGAGTCACAATTTGTTTCTTCAGTTAGTGGTTCCCTGTAAACAGCAATGGCACAAATAGAATCACAGTGAACCGGGTGCCCTTGTGCTCATTCTGGAGTTCAGCAAAATCCAGGTGAGCTGAGAGGAAACAGATTGGCCATGAAGACAGGATTTTACTATGAAAATGAGTTTTCTGACAAGTTTAAAGCAGCAAAAATGCTCTGAAGACTATTTTATACCTAAATAATGCCACGCTGATTAAAAAACAAAACGCAACCTTCCCTACCTTGGCAGGTTTTCGTTTCCTGGGGCTGATAATATATTTCACTTGATTCCAAACTGATCCCTCACCCTGGAAAAAATTTCGGTCAAAATTCAAAATAAAATGAGGGCACGTGCCAATCAAACCAGTGGGGAGAAGCGCTTCAGTTTTACAGACTGTTCACATCTCACAAAACTAAGTAGTTGATTTATCATTGTAATTGTCCCAGTACTTAGCAGTGTCTTGTACCTGGCAGGCTGGGAGCGCTTTGAAGGCAGAGATGATATTCCCACCTCTAGCACTGCGTCCTGGTGTATTACAGATGCTTGTTTTAATTTGTTAGGGCTACCTGAACCAAGGACCACAGACAGAAATGTATCTGCTCACCATGTGGGAGGCTAGAAGCCTAAGATCAAGGTGTCAAAAGGGCTGCTTTGTTTTGGCCTCTATCCCTCTATCCTTCGCTTGTAAAGGATAGTCTCCCTCTTCTGTCTTTATAGGTCTTTCCTCTGTATGTCTTGGTCCAAATCTCCTCTTCGCTAAGGACTCTGGTCATATTCTCTTAGGGCCCACCTACTAATCTCATTTTAACCCTATCTCCAAATACAGTCACATTCTGAGGTATTGGAATTTAGGACTTCAACGTACATAGAATTGGCAGTGTGGGGTTACACAGTTCTGCCCATGACAGTGCTCGATAATGTTGGACAAGATAATGGTGGAAGGATAAGTTGATGAACAGATGGACTAGATGGATAAAAAACCAACTGGTCAATAAATTCTTGGTGAATTGAGTGAACTCATAGTCACTTGTGAAGACTGGCTTTTGCTGTAATATCATCTCAAAGGTTCTTACGTTATATATTTTATTCCAGCCTTACAGGCTCTTCTTGGGCTCCCCTGGGCCAAGGATGTTGCCTCCAGTACCCTTTGTCCCTCCTCTATGTGTCCCCATTGCAGAGAAGGGGACTGGGACCAAAGGGGTGGGGATAACGGGGAGCCCCATTTCTGGTCCTGCATCCAAATGGGCTTCCTCTCACCTTCCTACCCAGTTTAATTGTGCTTAGAGCCCTGGAAGATTGGGACCTAGCACTAGGAATAAACATTTCATAAAAGAAAAAAAAAATCTAAAAATTACTACTACCAAATTCTATCAAGCTGACAAAAAATAGCTATGCCCAGACTTATGAATGCCATTTCCCCTGTCCCCTGTCATTCTTACTTGTAATGACTTCCTGGACCCAAGAGAATATCAGTATTTGCCTGCAACAAATAAATCTCACCCCCGCCCCCCATAATTAACTTCATCCTTAGAAACTATACATTAAGGGAGCAGAAAGAGCTAAGAAAATAGTTTTAGTTAGATCTGTTGCCTGATGGTTCATGGTTTGTGCCTGGTTCGGTTTGCTTTTAACTGAAGAACCTGTCTTGTACTTAGTTCCTAGGTTGTCTTAGCACTTGGATTCCATTCAATGACCTAAAAAAATGCCCTATACAGTTGTAGGGAAGGCAGAAAATGCTCACCGGGGACCTCAGTGAATCTCTCCTCTGATTCCTTTGGTCACTTTGAGCATCTACCACATCTCTAGTGGCATAGAAATTCATGAGCCCAACCTCTCCTGCTAAAGTTCCTTCTCTATCTTTCCACCTGGCTGTAGAATGAATTTGATCAGATGTAATTCTAGCAAGGTGGTTGTAGGTGTGTGTCTGGATGGAGTCAGCGAGGTCATTGTGCTCCTTGCCCTCCCCACGACATCCTGAGTCATGCTGCTGGCTGCCAGTGTGACTCAGAACTACCCTAGTGTCAGCCTTCATTAGAGCAGGAAGCACGGCCTAGGAACACACCCAGCCTTAATGAATGAGCTGTCTGTGGCACAGCTCGTGTGAGATAGGTGCACAGGTGTTAGGGGACCACGCAGCCCTCATTCATTCATTCCTCCCTCATCTCTTCCCAATTGGAAATCTTGTTCAGCAGATAAGCCATAACAAAAGCCTCCCTTGAAACAAGTGTATTAATTTTAAAAGATTCCATTATGATTTTTACCAATTCTGGGCTTAAAAATAAAAACACAGAGATAAAGGTACAGTGTGGATTCTAGCTGTATAACATGTGAATTAGGGATTAAAATTTAAAGACAAATTTATTGTGGTCCTTTGTCAATGACAGTGATGAATTATCCTGGCTGTGACCCTTGAACAGACTGGCTACTCTCAATTTAGGACAAATCCAAGTCCCTCGGCTGCCCTCCCCTGAGGCTTTCTGAGATGAGATAGTATTCATGAGTATTTCCATACATGGCACAAGGCATGATACCATTTATTTTGATTACACATATATAACGGGCCCTGCTGTCCTAGGTTCTCTTGATAAGCAGAGCTCTTTACCCATTCCCACACACTTAGATGTTTGTATTGGGAATTAATCAAATACATTCATGTGCTATAAAACTTCTTGTCAGGAATTCAAACCAAGTGATTTCTGACCTCTCTCGGTCTGCCTTGCTTTTTAAAATGTGTTTTAACTGTCCTGTTTTAGACATGTTTTATTGTAAACCATTTTATATTCTATTCGAGAATAGGTGGCATATAAATCATAGTTGAAGAAAAACCTTCAAAACAACATAATATTCCCAGAGTGTGAAAAGCTCAGTGGGGAAGCAGCGAGATGGAAGGTCGGTTCCCCTCAGGCCCACCCAGCTAGGTGCACCTGTCACTTGACCATCAGGCCCTATTTTCCACGGGCCACAGAATGATGGCTGGACCATTCAGCAGTCTGTTTGGAACCCTAATCTGCCAGAAGTACAGCATCTAATTCATTCAAGTCTTGTTCTGATGACAGTCACATGAAGGACAAGGACCTATTTTTAGCCAATGAAGGAGAACTACATGAATGACAGTGTGGAGGTGACTGGCACTTGGAGAGAAAAGGAAACTTGTCATCATACGATTTGTAAAAGCCAAAGAAGGGAATATGAGCATTTTGTGTTCCTGAAACTATAAGCAAGCACAACTCCACAGGTCCAGAGAGAGGACGGGGTGAGTCAGTGGACTTAAACTTGGAAGGCAGCATACTGTGGAGGTCAAAGGGCAGGCTCAGGAATCTGGACAGACCTGAGTCAGGCTCCTGACACTGCCCTCACAGCTATGTAGACGTCACTTCCCTGTATCTCAGGTTCCCCAGTAGGATCATGAGTAATAGGACCTACATTCAATGTTGACCATGTGAAGTCAATGAAGTAAGATATATAAAAGCTTCTAGCATGATGCCTGAATCAAGTAAAGACCTGCTATCATTGTTGATGTTACCACCATGATTGCAGGCCTTCTATGTGGAAGGCATTAGGCTAGATGCTCTTTGGTCTGACAGTCAGAGACTCTACTCATATAGAAATTGACTCCAGAAATACTAGAGGCTCCATATAATATAATTTTGACTATCCACTCACACATAATTCCAGAGAGGAAGAAGAGAGGAAATGATTCAAAGAAACCAGTGTCTTCAATTAGCTTATATTTTATAAGTATAGTTACAAAGGCAGGAAGGAGGAATTTGTAAGAGCAGATACAAAGGAATGGCACGAAATGAAGAATAAAGTCAAGAGGCTGGGGCCTGGGACTAATGCATTACATTGAACACCCACAAGAGCCACTGGGGTATGCTCAGAACAAGAAAAAAACACAAGAGAAGAGTTGGCCTACTGCTTGGGGCAGATGATGCAGTTACCTTAGAAGTGATAGAGTGAAACAGAATTACTCAATTCCTAGTTTGTTCCATCTTCTCTATCAAGAAGAACAATCTGCAAGCCTGAAAGGAGAGCAAAAACATGGTCAAGAGGAAATTAAAGTCTGAGATATGGGGAGATAGGAAGAGAGCACCTAGCTGCTGTCTTTAAGTCTCCAGGCTCTGGTGAATTACATCTCAGAGCCATCCATTTGTGCACCCAAATACTCACTGCAATGGGGACAGCAAAGTAAACAGCCCCAGTAACCTAAAAGAATGTGACTTCATGATTATGACAACTAAAAAAAATGGCAATGAGATAATATATGAGAGTTTATGAAGAATGGTAGAACTTCGAGAAACTTGCAGAAAGACAAATGTCTCCATTTTAGTAACAGACACTTTTGGCAAAATTGTAGCAGAGATTCGACACGTTGCATCGACCCAGGAAGATGAATACTGGTCACAGCAATGTCATCTCTTTCATGGGTATCTTTGGATGGGAACAGTGTGCCATAGGTATTGCAGAGCTAGGAAATGGTAACAAACAAGGCTGCGTAATTTGTTAGTGAACCAGGTAGGGAGAAAGTCTCCATGGAAGTACAGTTAGGAGAACTCAGAATGGCTCAGCTCTAATCCCCAAAGAGGACTGGAGAACAGGGTTGCATAAATCTGGTGACAGATTTTAATGGCACTTGACACAGTCTTCAGTGCCTCTCTGTTCACCTGGTGATCTTAACTTTCAGGACAAGGAAGTTTACTGACATCTGCTGGGAGAAAGACCAGAAGGCAGCCAGCAGGTGGAGGAGGGGTCGAGAGCCCAGCTGTGGAAGCAGAGAGCCTGTGTTTGGATCCCAGCTCCACTCCTCACAGGTTGTGTGATATTAAGGAAGGTATGTATATCCTCTGACTCAATTTTCCCATCTAGAAAATGGGGATAATAATTGTACCTACCTCACTAGATGAAGCAGATTAAACTGGCATGTATAAAAGGCATAGAAAAGTACCTGATTATAGGAGTTACCAGGATCCCAACCAATTATGGCAGGCTGAAATGGTGGGATCCTGCAAGATGAAACCTAGAAAGATAAAATACTTATGATAAATTACAGAAGAATGATGAAGGCAATGGAGAAAATGAGTCAGGGTAAGGGAGAGGAGGTGGTGGAAGCAGAGGCACTCTGGAAAGGTGGTCTCTAATGAATGGTATTTGACCAGGGACTGAAATGAGGGGCTGAGCCACATAGTGCTGGGAAGAACAAAGGCCTTAAGCAGGAAAAAGCTGGGGCCAGAAGCTAGTACATGAGGCGGGAACCCGGTGGGCATGCTGCAAAGAAGGAAACTGAGGTTAGAGAGGCTTTTTCACACGCAGCCCTGCCAGCCGGGGAAGGATGGGGTTCACCTTATATGACATGAGAAGCCACCGGAGGGTTGTAAGTAGGAGAGAGTTATGATTTTAAATGATCACATTGGCTACTTTTTGAAGAATATGCCAAAGAGGGGTAAGAATGGAATTAGGGAAATCAGTTTGGGGGAAGAACAGTCTAATGGTTTTGTGGCATTTGTTAAAAAGATTTTATTCATTTATTTTGAGAGAGAGAATACAAGTGGGAGGAGGGACAGAGGGAGATGGAGATAGAGAATCTCCAGCAGACTCCATGGTGAGCATGGGGCCCCATGCAGGTTTCAGTCCCTTGACCCTGAGATCATGACCTGAGACAAAATCAAGAGTTGATTGCTCAACTGACTAAGCCACATGGGCAGCCCAGTTTTGTGGTATTTTAAGAAAGAGATGATGGTGTCTTAGGCTGGGAGAAAATGGTAAAAGGTGGCAGACTCAGAATATATTTTGAACAGTGTGATCCTGATTTTATAAAAAAGAAATACACCCACACATATACTGGAAAGACACATATGCAGATATTAATAGTGATTATCTCTAGATCATGCTATTCGTGGTGACTTTAATTTCCTTCTTTATGATTTCTTCTGCATTTTTCAAAGCTTCCCCAACAGACACATGGTATTTAAGGAATTGGGGGGGGGGGGAGGAGGACATTTTTGGAAAAGAAATAATCAATTATCCAAGGACAAGACAAGTGAGTGAGGACCAGTACAAGCCTAAGAGATGTCGAGGATTAGACTGGCAACAATTTCCATATCTATTGACTAACTAAAAAAGTAATGACTGCAGGTAATAGGATTTAATTTTCACAGGTACCTCCCTCCCCGCTCAAAGTGACTGTCCCTTTCTGCCCCCACTTCATTCCAGCCCACCTGGTTTATCATGTGCAGCCCTGAGCAGCATAATCTAGGATTTTAAATGAGTTAGAGGAGAACAATCTGGGTAGGGAGGGGACTTCAAACTACACATGGTGACAAGAGGAGTAGTTACCACCCACTGAGCACCCACTCTATGTCAAGCACTTTCAAAATGTGAAGGAGTTAAACTAGGAGATGATTTGAATGGAAGGAGAAAGATGACGAACGAACATATTTTTGAGCACTCATGGAACTACTGCATTGAGCACTTTATCATACTTCATCACATCTAATCCTTACCATGATATTCTAAGATAAGTATTATCCCTGATTTAGAGAGCTGAATTGAATTCATGAAAGAATTAAGCTCATGAAATTGAATTAGGGAAACAACACTGCATCACTAGGTTTGGGAGCCAGATAGCCAGAGTTCAAGTCCTGGCAGCTATACATGCCCTTGGCCATGCTACTAAGCCTTCCTAAACCGCAGTTCCCTTATCTACAAAAGGGGCCTATCTCATGGTGTTGCTTGAAGATTAAATTAGTTAATACATTAGAGCACTTAGCACAGTGTCTGGCGTATAGTAAGCTCAATAAGAATCAGCTATTACTATTGAGAAAACATACCTAAGATCACCCTGTAATTCACCAATAGAGAAGAAAGGAATCCGAGGGGCCTGGGTAATTACTTTATAGTGGTGAAGTTCTGTCATAGGGAAGGAGAGAGGCTTATACTGACTTCAAGAAATAGAGCCAGATTCAGGGAATTTAAGTATAATAGAGCGTTAGGTAGAATGCAACCTGAAATCAGTTGGCTAGGTAATGCCAGTGACTTTTCTGCCTAAGAAGGTACCTATCTCCCTCCTTCAGGGAAAAGTCATTAAGCGGTTCTTATGATGCTGTAAGATACCATGCCCTGTGGGTCTAGAGAGAGAACCTAATAAAGCTTCTTGTAGCTCGACAAAGCCTGCACATCTAATACCCCATTATGCAGAGCTAGTCTCTGATGAGAGGTGGGAAAGCACATGGAGTTCAAGAGTCTTCCTGATGGGTTAGAACAGACCCCATAAGAGGCCTTTTGGGAGAAAGGGACCCCAAAGGCCCCAAAGGGGTCCCCCAAACTCACTACAAGGAAAGGGGCATTCTGAACCGAAGGTCTTGGCTACCAGCAGGGATTCACAGTAATCCCTGTGGGAGTTGGAGGAGCCTCGTTCCAACACAGTCCATGACTGTGACAGGAAACCTTCTGGATATGGGTGTGAGTGGAGTATAATGACTACTGAGCACTATAAACTGAGAGAGCTGTCGTCTTGGAGCCCAAGCACATGCACTACTTGGAAGCTCTAGGCAGCAAGGGAATCCCTGCATCAGGGGGGAGTTGGTGTTGGACTATGTGGGCCAGTTTATAACAACACTGCAGACCATTCACACCCAAGACTGACCCTTTGGAATGAATTAAGACCAGTGTGTTCTTGGTGTTCCTGGATGTTTAGAAGAGGTGGGAGGTGGTTGGGGCCTTAAGAGGGAAGTTTTGGAAGGTGTTCTGGCAACTGATCGGATATACTATTCTTTGTAGCACCCCCCCAACCTAAATCGGTGAAATATGTTAAATCAATCATATACAAGTCATAAATAAGACTTGATTAAACTCAACATTTAGGACTTTCTAAAACTCAGAATTAATAGCAACAGATCATTTTGATTTGATGCTCATTATATGCCAAACTCTATACATGCCTTAGCTCATTAATCTTCATAAAACTCTATGAGATGGAGATGATTTTCATCACCACTTTATAGGAAACTGAGACTGGGAGAAGCTAAAATACCTTGTCCAACGTCACATGGTAGAAACTGATGGAACAAGAATTAGCTAATGGGGCGCCTAATGGCAGAGTCTATCCTTTTCACCAACGCACCACTTTACCCCCTGTTCAGATGGAAAGGGAGATGCATGGCCACATGGCAATGCTGCTGATGGGATGAGAATAGATGAGTGGGCTACAATACCCGTAAACTCTTTGCTATGCTGCCACACTGAGATTTCCTTGCAACCTTAAGAATCTGTGTGCTTCATTTATCTCTACAGAATTGCTATCAAAATGAGCTGTTTGTTATAAGTGGAAAATAAGCATAGGAACTATGGCTAAGGAATATAAAGATAAACCACATATCGAGACACATTCTAAGTCTGTAGGTCAAATTTCATGACAACGACCTTCAGAGGAGTATTTGTCCATTCAACAAATATTTATTACATGCCTTTGTGTGCATTGTTTCAGATGCTGGATATATTGCAGGGAGCAAAACAGACAAAATCCCTTTGTGGATTTTACAGTCTTGTCGGGGGAGAGAAAATAAACAGTAATCCTAATAGCTGAGTAAATTAGATGGTATATTAGAAGGCTGTAAGTACTCGATCACAGTTGCAGTTTTAAATTAGGCTGGCAGGGGAGACCTCTTTGAGAAGTGACACTTAAGCGAAGGCTAGAAGGAAGAGAGAGTCAGTCTCGTAGGTATCTGAAGGGAATACATCTGAGGCAAAGGACATAGCCAAGACAGAGCCTGGGACAAGAGCCTTGCCTGAGTGGAGGAGACACAAGGAGGCCCCCTGTGACTGGGGAGGGGTTAGGGGAGGAGTAGGATAAGGTCCAAACAGTGAGGGGAGGGTAGCTGGTCTGCCAGGCTTTTATACCAAATAAGACCAGGAACTGTCATGGGGTTTGAAGTAGAGAAGTGACAGGATCTAACTTGCACTGAATATATTAAAATGCACCATATTTTATACTGTTTTGACTTGAACATATTCTTTATCACGGAGATCATTGCTCGGGAGGAAACATCAACATGAGGTACAGAGAACCCCACAGGCCTTGTGATTGGACTGGAAAGGGAGGGAGTCGGTGGATTTGAGTAAAAATAATTTTGTCATTTAGTTCAAAGAGTTGCTGGGAGGAATAACTAATAACAATAGTTGTAAAGGTCACTGCAAATATGAAGGGCTAGCAAATGCTAACTACTACTTAAACATAAAAAGCCTGTCATTATTCTTTGGTTCCAGAGTCAAGACCTCTAACAGCCATGGCCAGCCAGTCAACAATTTGGTGCCTTTAAAGGACTTCTGCCATAACCTGTGCTATCTGACGGCTGGATCTCCCATCTACAGCTCTGGTGGAAGGAACAGAGCCATTTACTCTATGTACTCAGCCACAAAACACAGGGGTTGATAATTTGTTTAAAATATATATATATTCTTAAGCAGTGCTTACAAGACTCCCTGAAAAGCCTTGAGTTTTCAAATGAGTGACATGGGGATAGATGTAAAAAGCTCTTGCAAATGAGTTGTTTACACCAATCCATCAGGTCATGGAAATTTTGCTCGAGATCTGTTTGTGTGGGAACAACACTGGAATACTAGCTTGCCGGTGCCAGCTTTGAAACCGACACAATGAATAGCTATTGTTCCGACACAGTATCCGGCTGCTCATGTCTACACACACTGAAGACGACCTTCCTCTTCAGAAATAACTTCCAGCCATTATTTAGTTTTTTTTAATTGTTACCGGTGTACCCGATGTTCTAGATGCCTGGGGAAGAGGGAAATTGCATAAAGACATGTCAGATTCTCTTCTAAAAGGGTTCTACAACTTCTCTATTTTGTTCAGTCAGGTCACCCAGGTTACAGCATTCCTAGCGTAATGAGAAATGGTGGAAGAGACACAAAATAAAGGGCGAAGAAGGGAAGTAAATTATTAAACACGTATTAAGTACTGGGCTCTGTGTTATATTTTATTTCACCACCACAACCCTGTGAAAATAAATACTATTCCCTATTTTGCAGATGAGGCAACTAAGGTTTAGAGAGATTAAGTAACTTACTTAAATTATTTAATATGCCTCAGAGCTGGGGTTTGAACCTAATTCTGCTGACTACAAATCCTCATTTTCTCCCACCACATGGATTTGCCCTCGAGAAGACTGTCATCTAGTGGGTGAGGCAAGACTTACACAGGGAAACCAACTGGAGACTCATATCAGCAGTGCATAATCAGATGCTTAATTCACGTGATCAAGACTCCTGAATTCAATTCTATAAACAAGAACAAATAGCCACAAAGAGCAAGGCCCTAAGCAAAATACCGGCTGGGACAGTAAAGGAAGCATGACTTTTGTTTCAATGACATATACGCCTCAGATAATCTGAGATCCTCTGAGAATTAACTGAGAATAATTCTATAATAAATAATTCTCAGAGAATCTCAGATTATCAGAGAAGATAAGCATGAGGCTATAGGAACAAGATGGCATTGCCCACCTTTTGATGTGCCTGGGCCCACCCATGTCTTTTCCCTAAAGTTCTAGGGTCTGAAGCATAATAGACTTGGGATGGGAGGTGTCAGAGAAAAACCAGTAGGTCCCAAGACACTGAAGAAAATGTGAATTAGAGGTCACAAAGAGAGCTGATAGCACCCATCAGTCATTAGGAACAAAAGCCTCAAAGGTGAATGATTACCTGCTAATGTTTCAGGAAATGTTTAGCTTCTAGGATGCCTGCCTGGTTTCTTCCCATCCACTGGTATCCACAGTCCTGTGGGAACGGCAGTTGTGCTCATCATGAAGCTATAATAAATAGCCCCAAACTCACCCCTCTTTGCTCTGCCTGGCAGTTGGGGGCCAGGGCTGTGTGGCATGCTGCCGTTAGGCTGTGCCAGGGAGGAGTGTTGGATGGAGTCCACAAGGCCACAGAGGGAAGAAGGGGCCAGCTCTCTGCCGAGTGCTGACCGTTTGCTTCCTATTTATCAGCAGCTGCACAGTCTCAGGGCTTTGCCTGGACTGGCCTGTTCTTCCGGTAGCAGCAGGTGATTTCAGTTGGCAGTTGTTCCAATACTCACAGAACAAGCCTCGTGGTACGTGACCACCAACCCTCAAATCTTCTGTTTTAAAAATGCTGACCTCAGCCGTAGCAACATCTTCCTAGGAACATCGCCAAAGGCAAGGGAAGCAAGGGCAAAAATGAACTATTGGGATTTTATCAAGATCAAAAGCTTTTGCGCAGCAAAGGAAACAATTAACAAAACCAAAAGACAACTGACAGAATGGGAGAAGATATTTGCAAACGACATATCAGATAAAGGACTAGTGTCCAAAATCTATAAGGAACTTAGCAAACTCAACACCCAAAGAACAAATAGTCCAATCAAGAAATGGGCAGAGGACATGAACAGACATTTCTGCAAAGACGACATCCAGATGGCCAACAGACACATGAAAAAGTGCTCCATATCGCTCGGCATCAGGGAAATACAAATCAAAACCACAATGAGATATCACCTCACACCAGTCAGAATGGCTAAAATTAACAAGTCAGGAAATGACAGATGCTGGCAAGGATGCGGAGAAAGGGGAACCCTCCTACACTGTTGGTGGGAATGCAAGCTGGTGCAACCACTCTGGAAAACAGCATGGAGGTTCCTCAAAATGTTGAAAAAAGAACTACCCTATGACCCAGCAATTGCACTACTGGGTATTTACCCTAAAGATACAAACGTAGTGATCCGCAGGGGCACGTGCACCCGAATGTTTATAGTAGCAATGTCCACAATAGCCAAACTATGGAAAGAACCTAAATGTCCATCAACAGATGAATGGATCAAGAAGATGTGGTATATATACACAATGGAATACTATGCAGCCATCAAAAGAAATGAAATCTTGCCATTTGCAACAACGTGGATGGAACTAGAGGGTATCCTGCTTAGCGAAATAAGTCAATCAGAGAAAGACAACTATCATATGATCTCCCTGATATGAGGAAGTGGTGATGCAACATGGGGGGTTAAGGGGGTAGGAGAAGAATAAATGAAACAAGATGGGATTGGGAGGGAGACAAACCATAAGTGACTCTTAATCTCACAAAACAAACTGAGGGTTGCTGGGGGGAGGGGGGTTGGGAAAAGGGGGGTGGGGTTATGGACATTGGGGAGGGTATGTGCTATGGTGAGTGCTGTGAAGTGTGTAAACCTGGCGATTCACAGACCTGTACCCCTGGGGATAAAAATATATGTTTATAAAAAATAAAAAATTAAAAAAAAAAATGCTGACCTCTTCCCAGCTCCTCTAGCCCTGAGGCTGGCTGCTGCTTCCTTCAGTTACCATCATGACACCTTCGTGTACTCTTTGTCTTTTCTACAACACCTAGCAAAGAGTTCTGTGTGCTACATTCTCCCTATTAAAATAACTGATGTGGGGGTGCCTGGGTGGCTCAGTCCATTAAGCAGCTGCCTTTGGCTTGGATCGTGATCCTAGGGTCCTAGGATCAAGTCCCACATCAGGCTCCTTTCTCACCAGGGAGCCTGCTTCTCCCTCTGCCTCTGCTTTCCACTCTGCCTGCTTGTGCTCTCTATCTCTCTGACAAATAAATAATTTTTTTAAAAAGATCTTTTAAAAAAATCATAACTGATGCAATTTCTGACTCCTGATAGGACTCGATAAACAGTTAATTTCACTGTTAATTGAATTGAGAGCAAATTAGAAAGCTATTTCATATATGCTAAGCTCTGATACACATTTAGTTCATCCCTCGTACCCATAAGGCTGCTGGTTCTGAAATGCTAATCTGACCATGTCCCTGTCTGGTTTGAGGTCCTGCAATAGCTCCCCACTGTTTATGGGATAAAATCCAAGTTCCTAGCACCAGGCCATCCGTAAGGCTCTATTCCACTTGCAGACACATCCCTACCACGCCTGTTCAAACCCACCATGCTGTTTTTCACATCCTATGCCCTTGCCTAGTTTTTCCCTCTGCTTAGAACTTGTCCTTTAAAGCCCAGCTCAGATGTTACCTCTTCCCTGTTTCTACCTCTCCCTCTAGCAGCTGAATAGTCCCTTCTGAAATACGAATCAAAATCACAGTGAGATACCACCTCACATGGGTCAGAATAGCTAAAATTAACAAGTCAGGAGACAACAGATGTTGGCAAGGACGGGGGGAAAAGGGAACCCTCTTATAGTGTTGGTGGGAATGCAAGCTGGTGGAAACAGTATGGAGGTTCCTCAAAAAGTTAAAAATAGAACTACCCTAGAACCTAACAACGTCACTACTAGGTATCTATCAAAATGATAAAAAAATACTGATTGAAAGGAGCACCTGCACCCCAGTGTTTATAGCAGTAATGTCCACAATAGCCAAACTATGGAAAGAGCCCAGATGTCCATTGACAGATGAATGAATAAAGAAGGTGTAGTACATGTACACAATGGAATATTACTCAGCCATCCCAGAGAATGAAATCTTGCCATCTGCAATGATGTGGACAGAACTAGAGGGTATCTGGCCAAGAGAAATAAGTCGGTCAGAGGACAAATACCATATGATTTCACTCACATGTGGAATTTAAGAAACAAAACAGATGAACAAAAGGAAGGGAAGGAAAAATAAAATAAGATAAAAACAGAGAGGGCGGCAAACTATAAGAGACTCTTAACTATAGGGAACAAACTGAGGGTTGCTGGAGGGGAAGTGGGTAGGGGATGGGGTAACTGGGTGAAGGGCATTAAGGAGGACACATGATATGATGAGCACTGGGTGTTATAGCATATGAATCACTAAATTCTGCCCCTGGAACTAAAAATACATGTTATATGTATTGTATATATGTTATATATATATATGTTAAATAACTGAATTTAAATTTTAAAATGTAAAAGTAAATAAATAAATAAATAAATACTCCCATCTATATACCCCTCATGCTCCTAGGTCTAAATGTACTCTCCTATTAGACCATGAGCTTCTGAAGGCTAAGGCAGACATCATATTCTATCATTATGTCAATACCTAGAACCATGCTGGGCACTTAGTAGACCCTTAACAAATATTTGAACTTGAAATTCTCTGTTATATTTTCATTATCCAGGTTTCTTACTACCCACTTGAGGCATATAATTACAACCCCCCCCCAAAAAAACACACAAAAAACCCAAACCTCAATACTCAAAGAACTTTAAAACTCATTCCTTTCTATTCTGTTTGGATGGAATCTTCATCCAGATACAAAGCTGTTTCTATATTTTTGCATTAGGTAATATCCATAAGAGGTAGCAACATTATAATTTTCTTCATTCAGTGCCAAGGAGGGCTGACATCATCATTAGTGCAAAAGTTGAAGTTGACAAAGGAGTAAAATGGCCACTGAGGATTTTGGCTAAAAGAAAGTGGTTCTTCAAGCAAGCCAGCACTGTGCTAAATAATGCTCAAAAAAATTCCACTAAAATCAAATACGTGTAAGAGGTTAAGTGATTTACCTACCTGAAATCCAGAACTCAGCTCTCCCATGATACCAAACATGGGATGAAGGTTGTTACTGCCAGGACGAACTGCTCCAGGCATCCCAGTGTGGCCAGGGGTCCCTCATGGATTTGGCAGTGGGAACACTTTCAAGTTGACTACATTACCAGGGCACAGGATTTTTGCTGTCCCACACCTTGAAAACCATTTCCATCACTGTTGGCTACCACACATATACTCTACCACTCTGATGATTCCTTAAAGTCGGAAAGTACTGAGCAGCAGTAGAAAGCTCTGGGACCCTGGAGGCAAACAGTAGGCAGCATCAATTCAACTCCAATCAAGGCCATGGTGGTCTCAACATTTTGGAGATGGAGCTGGAAAGAAACAAAGGCAAAAAAAAAAAAAAAAAAAAAAGGTAGTTTATCTTTGTTCTATAATCTTTTGATCCTTTAATAAGTAATAAGCATCTGTTCTTGCATGGAGAAGGAACATGAGTCAGTTTGGTCAGAGATAACTGTGACCTAAGATAGTGTTTTACCCACAGAGTTGCTAAGAGAGTTGTTTTCACACCTTAGACATCACAAGGATTCAACTGAATCTTACTGAGAATAACTGATTACATTGTCTTACCTCAGGAGTAATTACATCTGTTTGAGTTTCTGTCACTTTATTTTCAGAAATCTCTGCTGAACAATCACACACCTATTTGTTTTGTTTTGTTTTTTATGATTCTAATATTGACATTTTGTGTAAATCTGATTGACTGTGAAAAATCCATTTGAGAGGGGTGGCTTTGGTATGGTACTGAGCAGAACCTGGAGAATGAAGTTAGTTAACAAAATAAGAAGTTATGTTTCCTAATCTAAAATTGTAAATTCAAAGAAACAAGCTAAATCTCTCATATATTTTCCTTATGAAGAACCTATTTTGAAAAATTCCACAGAAGGACAACAGTTAGATAGTGCGCTGGGTGTCTTTCTTTCACCCCTCCAGGCAGGCCCTCCCCTCTCCACTCTGAGACCTGCCCTGGGAGGCACAACCCACAGATCATGTCCATGGACTCTTGGACCTCTTCACTTCCTACTAGGTTCTGTCAGTAAGGGACTCAAAGGAGATGGGCCTTCTGAGAGTTGTCTGTGGCTAATCAGAATCTCTGCCTCAGGACAGCTTTGGGTTGACTTAATGCTTGACCTAAGGTCACTTCCCTCTTCCCTTCACTGGAACCCAGGATGAGGGTGGTTGTACTGCTTCTGGCCCTCGGTTATTGTGCAACCCCTGGGGATTCCCTCTCCAGCTGCCACCCCACTCTCATCTTCAGAAGTAGTTCCCTTATAAGTTGATTTCAACAGATTATCTTCACTTGGGTATGCCATCTCTTTCCTGCTAGGATCCTGACTAGATAATGTTATAGTGCTCAGTATGGATGGGTAGAAATTCCAGTCTTTTATGGCAAGTCTGCTTTCCAGAGAGCTAAGTAATATGCGCAGATACTATTAAAAATATTTAACATACTGCCCCAGTAGAGTCCTGCAGACCCCGCTGAACCAGGCATTATCCCTTAAGTTGTTGGATTATATATAGAAAGGCATACAGAGTCCCCAAGGAGGGGCTGAGGCAACCAGTGTTTTAACAGCTGGTGCATTCCAGCTAAATGTTAGCCCAGGTAATATGCCCACCTATCTATTTTCACCTTTAGGTTAGCAAATTTCAACACGAAGTTCATTTTTATGTTTATTTAACAGACTCTGAAGGGAGAAATGCAGACAAAAAATGAACAGAGAACAGATGTTGCCTTGTACGTATAATGAATGGGCAACAAATTTTGCAATCCTTCACCCCCACCCCAAGTGAACCAAGAAAAGAACCAGTTTTAAGCCTCTGGCAGAATGGGTAGCATATCGACAAGTTCAACATATGAACCATATTTCAAAGGCTGCCCAGTGCTACCAGGGATTTTTAGAACTGTGACATTTGCATCAAAGATTGTGTCTGTGCTAAGCATTTTGCATCTCTTATGACAGTCCTTTTAATCCTGGACTGTGGTTTCTGAATTTGTTTGAGCCTATAAAATAAAGCAGTGTTTGATCCTTAGCCACACACAAGAAGTTTCTTGATTCTTTTTAGAGCTGATCCTGTGTAATATAATTGGTTATTCCTCCCCTGAAACATAATTATATTACATATTTTTATATTTCCTTCTGCTGCTTCTATGGTGACACCATTTACATATCTCCAGTGATTAGTCATGAAAATGGGCCATATGCTTGTAACACATACTATCTAGGTTTTCAATCCTGTTAGTTTAAGCTGTGGACAATTACATAAATTCCTTTCTTACTCACTGTGCTGAAAATGCTGAATAACTAAACTATCTTACTAATGGAGCATCAGGTTCAAGAAAATGAGACACCTAATGATTTTGCCAGAATTTAAAAGGCAATCTTTAGCTACAGATCAATGGCTGGATCTGAAAGACTACCCATCTCAGGAGATAGCATTTCAAATACGTTATTTTTCCTTTGCCCCGATAACAACTGGCAATAACAGCAGAGAACATAACAGAATTAGGGAGAAATCCATTTCATGGAATGTGTGCATGTATGTACAGGGAGCCAAGGGATAGAGGACAGATTAGGCTACAGAAGAAAATATTCTGGTGATCATAAAATGTATATAGTGCTGTAGGCCAGCCCTGCATTTAATATGCATAGTGGTATATCATATGCATTATGATATCTATTATGTAATGCATAAATTAGTCTTCTGTTTAGTCTTTAATACACAAGGCTAAGTGATCAAGGAAATATACTATCTTGATACAAAGAAATGTTCTTTGAAGTTTATTGGTTAAGTTTCTGTCCTTATGTGACATATGAGGTTTATGAAACACTTCTTATTAAAGAAAAATATTATGCCACAAGACTTCAATTAAACAACCATCTCAGGAAAAAGGAATATAAAGAGAAATACAGTTAATTAATCATGCCAACCATTCTCTGAAGATATTAGCCAGGACTTCAGGAATTAATTAGAGTAATATTAATACAACAGAACTATTAAACTACATCCACGGCTTTTACATCTGATAAAACATTCCTAGTAAAGATAGGTTATTTTGTCCAGTTAAGTGAGAAAGCACTGTTTCTACACTTGATCTCAGCCAAAAGGCTGAAAAGTGATTCTTCCAGGGTTTTTAGTACTGTAGACTGTGTCAGAATTCCCAGAGAACCGAGGCAGCTCTGGGGTCATTGTTTGTCTGGCCTGCCAATGTATCCCACAACTCACTCCACAAAAGATCCCAAGGTGTGGAAACAATAAGTAATCTTCTTGGTTTCTAGTAAAAAGTTAGTTGTTCTGGGAATAAAATGCACCATTATCCAATCTCCAAGTGGGAAAACTCAATAAAATGAAGTAAAAGTATAATGTACAAGAGGAGGCCATAAAGCTTCATGTCTAATGCTGCTGACCACCCACGGAGACAACTGCAGAATCCCCCACAATCCAGTACCTCAGTCAAGTGAATTTACTTTACTACTAAGGAGCAGATGCTATACACTTTCCTCTAAATGTGCTGCCATAGCAAATCTGTGACCAGAAAACTCCAACAACATCACTTCAGTGACAGCTTTGGCTCCCCCATATGATACCCCTTCTGTTTCAGGCCACCTTTCTAGAATGGCCTTAGCCAGAAATCAGACAGCAACTGTTTTGATCATGTAAAAGTATCAAACCAATTCACTTTCAACTAAAAAGAAAAATACTATTGATATGAAAGTCTCAAAAGTCTAGATACTGACTTTTGAGATGGTCTGAGCCATCTGGAATCTCAGTGGGGACTTAACCATTCATAACAACAGAAGATCATGGAGGCACAGAAGACAAAGGGCCCAGGTCTTCTAGTGGGATGGCCAGCCCCACAATGAGATCACTTACATGGCATTTGTGGCAGATAATTCTACTGTCAGAGAGGCTTTTTTGCAAAGAAGTCCACAACTGCTTATTTTGAATTGACAGTTGTTCAAATGAATCAAAAACTTCATCTCTATAACACTTCCTTTGATTCGGACTTTTTGTTTTTCCGAGGAAGTAGAGGAAGTCCAATCCCCATCTGCCTTACAGCTCTGCATGAAGTGGATGACTACCATGATGTCTTCTTTAAGCCTTCAATCCTCAACCCAGACAGGCAAATGCTTTTGGCTGCTTCCATTGGATTAAATATAAGGGATTAAAAAATGAGCCAGTTGCAGTACCACACAGACATATAATTAAACTTCCTTCATTAGGATGATTGTTACACTCATACTGTAAAGTAACTTAGAAACTGCCTTTGAAGGTATTTTTTTTCCTTTTCCCCACAGAGATGTAAGCTTTTTCTCAAACCAGTCTTACATGAAACACAATACTTGAATCAGACTGAGCAGAGTGGCTCTGCCTGAAGTGAAATGGGGGACCAGAGCCTCATTCACGTGGCCTCCCTCTCTGCCCTTTGGAGGCTCTAGAAACAGCCCCAGGGAGCCTCTGGGCCCTGAGCAACACAGCATAAACACCAGTGCTCTAGAACTGCAGAGAAGCTTTCTTCAAAAGGAGACTGTGCACAGAAAGGGGAAGGCTCTGCATGCTGAGCTAAGGAATTTGGACTTTTCCTAAAAGAAAAAGCCATTGGAAGCTTTTAGGCTTTTAGCTTTTAGGGGAGTGATATGAGAAGATTAATGCTTTAGAAAGTTATGTGGTGGTGATATGGAGTTTCTACTATGGAATGGAAGAAGAGCTAGAAATTAATAATGAAGTTGTTGTACTAAATGACAAGATGATGAGAGCTCTTTGGAAGGGTATTTTGAAGACAGAACTAATAGAACTGCCTGCTGGTGGACTAAAGGACAATTCTGAGGTCATGCTAGAATTCCTTGTTTATTCATTCAACTGACAAACATTTACTGAGAACCTACTGTGTTCCAGGCACACTTCAAGATGAGAGATGAACAAAAATAGTTTTGCCTTCAAGATGATGACAGGCTGTTCAGGTGAGACAGAAATGTAATTAAGCAATTAAGGAAAATATGAGTGGAAGGTATTACTGCAGAACTGTGTACATGACAACACGAGAGCACAAAGCGGGGAGAGGCAGATATGCAGATCAGCTCCCTCTGCTCTCATCCACCCTCCTTCTAGCCTGCCTCTCTGCAGTGAGGGATGGGAAAACTAAAGACTACATTTCCCCGTTTCCTTGAAGCTCAATATCCCCACATGTATTTACCCTCTAGAAAAACTTAGAAAGTGGGTGTAAGTACCCCCAGAGGGAGGCCACCTGTTAACCACTGACACTCTTTATACTGATAGGCAGTTGTAGTGGTTTTTGATTTTCCAGTGGCAGTGATACTAGTGTCTAGTTCCCAGCTTCCTGGATACCATGCTGACCTGGATCATGGCAGAGGCAGCTAAGAATTTTGATGGTCCCTTCCTTATTTTCTGGTGTTCTGATCACAACAGATGTACTAATCCCTTGGTGGGCCAGTTGTGCAATGTTAGCCTGGGAGTCCCTTCTGGAAACTCAGCCTAGAGTTTGTTCCTCTAGTAATTTTAAGAGCACCTGTTCCTCTCTACTCCACTTTTTCTTCTTTTTTTCTTAAGTTAGCTGAATAGATCATTAGCCACATGGAATTCCTAATTATGTCATAGAGATATTTAACATAGGCTGGAGGTGGTCAGAGAAGTCTTCCAGGAGAATATAAAGCCTGGATGAATCTTAAATGTTGAGTATAATCTGGTCTAATAGAGAATGAGGAAAGACGTTCCAGACAAATCCAGGAAGGTAGGGAGAAAAAGATGTGCTCAGGAATTGCACAACATTAACAAAGGGGAATGCTACGAGGTGAAGACAGAGGGGCAGGGAGAGGTGCATTCATGAGAGCCTTGTGGCAGACTAAGCAATTCAAGTTTTATCCATAGGAGTTAATGGAAATTGTAAACAACAAAATAATATAAGCAGGTTGTATGCTATAAAGACATACCTGTAGAATTGTGAAGTATAGGCTGGCACAGTAGACAGTAAGGTGAGGAGGCTGCAACTGGAGGGAACTGTAAAAATGAAACAAGATGGGATTGGGAGGGAGACAAACCATAAGTGACTCTTAATCTCACAAAACAAACTGAGGGTTGCTGGGGGGAGGGGGGTTGGGAGAAGGGGAATGGGGTTATGGACATTGGGGAGGGTATGTGTTATGGTGAGTGCTGTGAAGTGTGTAAACCTGGCGATTCACAGACCTGTACCCCTGGGGATAAAAATATATTATATGTTTATAAAAAATAAAAAATTTTTAAAATTTTAAAAAATTTTAAAATGATTCCTAAATCATTTACAATACTTACAATAAAAATATTGAAATATTGAATATTGAGAGATTAGCTGAGAGACAGTAGGAGTGGAGTGGTGAGGACAGACTTTAGAGGCAGGAAGTACAATCTCAAAGATTTCGTGACCATCTAAATATCAGGGTAATGTGAGCAGAAATGTGTTGTTGAGGGTGATACTCCATATTCCGGCTCTGGCAATAAGCAGTTGATGGTGCCATTTAAAAAGATATATAATAATGGGGAGAGTCTGGGTGTCTCAGTCAGTTAAGTTTCTGATTCTTGATTTCGGCTCAGGTCATGATCTCAGGGTTGTAAAATTGAGCCCCAAGTCAGGCTCAGAGCTGGGTGTGGAGCCTGCTTAAGATTCTCTCTCTTGGGCATCTAGGTGGCTCAGTTGGTTAAGCTTCTGCCTTAGGCTCAGGTCATGATCTCAGGGTCCTGGGATCGTGTCCCGCTTCGGGCCCTCTGCTCAGCGGGGAGCCTGCTTCCTCCTCTCTCTCTTTCTCTCTCTGCCTGTCTCTCTGCCTACTTGTGATCTCTCTCTGTCAAATAAATAAATCTTTAAAAAAAAAAAAAAGATTCTCTCTCTCCCTCTCCCTCTGCCCCTCCTCACTGCCCCTGCCCATGCATGTGTGCTCTCTCTCCCTCCAAATAAATAAATAAATAAATAAATAAATAATTGAAACATATGGAATAAGGAAAGGAAAATGTGTTTGATGGGGAAGATGAAGAGTTCAAGTTTGGGCATGATAAATTTAATGACCCTGAGTACAACTAAGTAAAATTATAAATAGGCCTTGGAATAGATGAGTTTATAAGTCAGAATTCAGTTTAAGAGACCTGTCACATAAGCAGACACTGAAGATGTGGGTACAGTACAGGAGAGTGTGTAGCCTGAAAAGGAGGCAGGGCTGCTGACAGAGTCCTGGAGACAACCACCATTTATAAGAGAGGCATGGGGAAAGACAGTAAAAGATAGTGCTAGAGAGATCAGAGAATGGAAAGAAAATGGTGTCTTGAAAGGCCATGGGGGAGATCTGAAGGAAGAAGGTCCCAGGGGGACCTCACACAGTATAATGTGTGAGTACACACACGTATGTGCACACACGCATTGGTATTTGCAAGGCCTAAGCAAAAGCACTTTAATGGGAGAGTTGAACAATGCATTTGGCACAGGGGTAAAAATAAGCCCCAGAGCGAGGGACAACAAACATATCAAAGGACATTTTTTTTTTTCAAGAAACTTTTATGTGCAAGGAAAAGAGATATGGTAGGTGCTAGGAGAAGACACAAATGTGAAAGTTTTATGTGCTTTTTTAGATTGGGATGCCTTACAATAACATACAATTATTCACAGCCTGCTGTTTGCCAGGACTGTTCTAAGTGTTTTACATGTAGTAATTCATACAACCAGCCTATGAGATAGGCACTGGTATCCTCCCTCTTTTACAGAAGAGGAAACCGAGCAAGAGTGGGTTTAAGTAACTTATCCAGGGCCACAGAGACTGGAAACAGCAGCACTAGGGTCCATACTTGAGGATTCTAGGGACAGGACTACCTGCAGAGCCCACTACGTTTGATTGCCCCCGCATGGAGAGGATGAACAGAAGCAGCAGAGAGAAGAAGGTTAAATATGCAGAGAGTGTAGCATTCCCAAGGAGCCCAGACAAGATAGAGATCCCCTGGGTGGGAGATAAGGGTGAGGATGAGCATCAAAGAGGGGTACCAGCTGCAGGGTCTACAAGCAGCTGTTTATATAAGACCTCCATCTTTTTCCATCTAGCGGGAGATAAGAACGTGTATTTGGTGCGGGAGAGGACATGGTAAGGAGGGGCCTCAGTATGAGAAGGGAGGAGTTGAGGTAGCTGCTTGTCAGAGAAGATACGGTAGTGCTGAGGCACACCTGAAGGACTGGCTGTCCACCCTGGGTCCCTTGTTCTGGCCTCCTTTTGCTGGTGTGTGACTTCACGGAACAGCAGAAACTGGGAGTTCCTGATGCAGAAGGGAAAGGTAAAGGAAAAGAATGACATTACAAAGAAAAAAATATCAATTTATTTAACAAATATTAAATAGTCATTACTATGTGCCAGGTACTATTCTAAACATTTCTAAATGTTAACTCATGTAGGAATTATCATTAATAGTAATCATTTCCATTTGCTGCTCTATTTATGAGCTAAATATTTTCTTAAATCTCACGCAATCCTCACAACCTCCCTTTTCTCATTTTATAGTCAAGATTCATTCACCCAAGTGGTGGTTAGCAAGTGGTGTAGCCAGGCTTTGAACCTATGTCTGTGTCTCCAGGGCCTCTCCTTCCCACCACTATACTACATCTTCTCGGGATAGAATGAGAAAATGAATCAGCTATTTAGACTGGATACAGAACATAAAGCCAAAGCATAATTGTTTGGCTGAAAATGGAGGCACATAGGGTGGATGTCTCAAATAGACAAATAGAAAGAGTATAAATTGAAAGTGTAGAAATTTTGGGTCAAAGATTGGTATTCCAGAGTTTGTGATTTCAAAGGTAGAGTGAGAGCCAGAGGTCTAAATTGAAGGTGGTAGGCTAAAGTCCTGGATGAATGCAGGGTCTGGAAATGAGAGCAAGGAGGCATCAATATGAATCGGGTACCAGGAGGCTCAGGAGAGGAAAGGTTTTTACAAGAGGATGAAGAACCAGTGGGTGGAAGGGACTGTGGAGTGCTAGGGATGTACCTGCCAAGCTGTCTTCCAACACCTATTTGATATCCCCACCTGTCCCTTCCACATGTAACAAAGGTAAGTGATGAATTCAGCACAACTCAGATGAGCTCAGCTTCGCAGAAGGTGCCACATGGACACAAAATTGTCCTGTACTGGCCTTAGGAAGACTGAGAATTTGATAAAACCCGATCAAGGGTAGGTATGTGTTTAATAAATGTTTATTGCACTCCTATTCCATGCCAATAAATTCTACAAAAATGTTTAAAAATTCTGCATTTGACAGGAAATAAACAAGTGAAACAAGGTAGATGGTTTTAAGTACTATGGAGAAAGGTACAAGCTGACTAAAGGGGATGAGAATTAAGGAGTTAGGAGAGGATGCATATTGCCTTTGGTATATGGCAGTTGGGGAAGGCCTCACAATAAGGTGACATTTATATAGCCTTGCAGATATCTAAGAGAAGAAATGCACATGCAAAGGGTCTAAGGTGGGAACATACTTGGTGTGTTCAGTGAACACTGAGGAGGCTAGTGTGGCTGCTGCAGAATGAGTGAAGAGAGGAATAGTAGGAGCAGAGGTCAGGGTAAGAGCAGAGAATATGGGTCCTTAGGAAACACTGAGTTTCTTTTTAGCAGAGGATTAACAAGATCTGACTCATATTTTCAAAGGCTCATTCTCTGTATGTCAAGCAGTTTGTGTATGGTAGGGATTAGGGAGGAAAAATACCATTTAAGAGGTGATTGAAATTAGCCAGGTGAGAGACAACAGAGGGTTGGACCAGCGAGCTAGCAAGGAAGGTAGTGAGAAGTACTTGGACTCCACACATATTCTGGAAGTAGAGATGACAGAATCTGTTGTTGGACTGTGTGACTGGCAGCCTTTATCATGGCTCCCAATGATTCCTACCTTGCTGTGAGTGTGGGCTGGACCTAGAGACTCACCTCCAGTGAAAAGAATGTGGCTAAGTGATGGTATGACAGTTGTAAGATTAGGTTACAAAATGTGACTCCTGTCTAGCTGCTCCCCTTCTCTCTCTCTCTGGCTAAATCTGGAAAAGCCAGATGGCACACTGTGATCTTCATTTCGAGAGGTCCATGTGGCATGTAACTTGTCTCCAGCTAACAGCTAACAAGTACCTGAGACCTGCCAATAGCCACGTGAGTGAGCTTGAGAGTGATCCTCCTAGTCAAGCCTTGAGATGACTGTAGCCTTGGCTGACACCTTGACTGTAGCCTTGTAAGAGACTGAGGCTAGGGACAGCTAAACCATGCGCAGATCCCCAACCTATAGAAACTGAAGTATGACAATTTGTTGCACAGCAATAGAGAACTAATATAAGTTGGACATGGGATATAAGAGGAGTACAGATGATGACTCTAAGGTTTTTGGCCTATACAGCTGGCATCTGGAGTTGCCATTTACTGAAGGAGGAGCAGGTTGAGAGGGAAGGGGAGGAAGCAGACATTCTAGATGGGTTATATTTAAGATACCTATTCAGTGGAGATTATGAATATGCAGTTATATATTCAAGGCTGGAATTTAGAGAAGAGATCTGGGCTGTTCCAGCCTTTAGCCCATTTTTTCTATTGCTTTGTCTATCTTTTTCTTATTAATTATAGGAGTTATTTATATAATAGAGATACAGGCCCTTTGTTGGATATATGCATTATAAATATCTTCCATTTTATGGCTTACCTTTTCACTTTCTGAATAGAGTCATGATTTACAGTCTAAATTTTTTTAAAAGATTTTATTTATTTATTTGACAGAGAGATCGAGAGATCACAAGTAGGCAGAGAAGCAGGCAGAGAGAGAGGGGGAAGCAGGCTCCCTGCCGAGCAGAGAGCCCGATGCAGGGCTTGATCCCAGGACTCTGGGATCATGACCTGAGCTGAAGGCAGAGGCTTTAACCACTGAGCTACCCAGGCACTCCACAGTCTAAATTTTTAATAGAGCTTGATTTATCCATGTTTCTTTTATGCTTAGCACATTTTATGTTCTGTTTAAGAAATCTTTTCCTACTCCCTGGTTATGAAGATATTTAGAAGTAGAAATCTGAGGACCTTTAGTGTGCAGGATAAGATCACCTATGAGTGACTGTAGTAAGAGAAAAAAGCTTGGGTGCCGCAGGGCATGTCAATGCTTAGAAAGCAAAGGGGTGAGAGGAATTGGCAGATGAGAGTGAGAAAGAAGGGGTGTTTGGGTGGCTCAGTGGATTAAAGTCTCTGCTTTCCACTCAGGTTATGATCCCAGGGTCTTGGGATCGAGCCCCACACTGGGGCTCAGAGGGGAGCCTGCGTCTTCCTCTCTCTTTCGGCCTACTTGTGATCTCTGTCAAATAAATAAATAAAATCTTTGAAAAAAAAAAAGTGAGAAAGAATAAATGGTCAGTGATGTAGGGGAAGACATAGCTGAGACAGAGTGGAGTCCCAGAAGTTTCCAGGTGAGGTCATTAACGCTGCCATATACTCCTGGTAAGCAGAAAGGGCAGAGACTCAGGGAAGAGCTGGAATTGGGAGAGTGGAGGCCACCAGATAAGCACGATTTTAATGAGTGTATGTGTGTATGTTGGGGAAGGACAACTATAAAGTCTGACTGAAGCAGAATGGAAAAAGAAGTGAAGACAAATAGAGACCAGTCTTCTGAAGAACTTTGCTGCAGAGAGAAAAGTAGGATGGTAGCTGAAAGGAAATGTACAATCACAGAAGGGATTTTTTTTTCCATGAAAGATATTATGGCATATGTAACATTGAAATATGTGACCAGCTGGTGAGAAAAAACGAACTGAGGAAATAAATTGAGGACACAGGTGGTTTTAGTGCTGGAACCATGTTCCTGAGTTGGTGAGAAAAAAACGGGGTCTGGGGCACCAATGGATAGGACACTCATGGATGCAGCAGGCTGGTCGGTGTGGTTGTGGAAGTAGCTGGAAGGCCTTCTCTGACTGCTTTGGTTTTCTCCATGAAGTAAGAATCAAGGTTATCAGTCAAAAGAGGAACAGGGAGAAGTCTGCGACTGTAAAGGAATATAACAGAATTGTTGAGTCCAGACTGTGAGCCAGGCCACCTGGGTTCACATTCCAGCTCTCCCATCTAACAACAACTATGTACCTTGGGCAAGTTCCTTAACCTCTCTGTTTCCTCAGTCTCCATGTCTATGACGTGCAGATAACGGTATCTACCTCATAGAGTTGTTATGACGATTAAATGAATTAACACATGTAAAGCAAAGTTTTACTTATATTATAGACAATATTGAGTTTCTGGACCTATTAAGGAATTAACATGGACTATATGAAGTCAGCAAAGTGGTACCACAGGCATTTCCCTGAGGTCTGTCTGCCTGTGGGTCAGAAGAAAGAGAGGTTTCAGACAACCTATGCTCCATTCCTCAGCTCTAGCAGTCTGTTCCAATCTTCTAGGGAGATTAACAAAATTATCTATGCTTGGGCCCACCTCTGTAAATTCCAATTTGCTGATCTGGGATGGAGCCTATGCTGGTATTTATGAAAAGCTCCGTCTGTTGCTGGCGAGGATGCGGAGAAAGGGGAACCCTCCTACACTGTTGGTGGGAATGCAAGCTGGTGCAACCACTCTGGAAAACAGCATGGAGGTTCCTCAAAATGTTGAAAATAGAACTACCCTATGACCCAGCAATTGCACTACTGGGTATTTACCCTAAAGATACAAATGTAGTGATCTGAAGGGGGACGTGCACCCGAATGTTTATAGCAGCAATGTCTACAATAGCCAAACTATGGAAAGAACCTAGATGTCCATCAACAGATGAATGGATAAAAAAGATGTGGTATATGTACACAATTGAATATTATGCAGCCACCAAAAGAAATGAAATCTTGCCATTTGCGACAACGTGGATGGAACTAGAGGGTATCATGCTTATCAAAATAAGTCAATCGGAGAAAGACAACTATCATATGATCTCCCTGATATGAGGAAGTAGTGATACAACATGGGGATTAAGGGGGTAGGAGAAGAATAAATGAAACAAGATGGGATTGGGAGGGAGACAAACCATAAGTGACTCTTAATCTCACAAAACAAACTGAGGGTTGCTGAGGGGAGGGGGGTTGAGAGAAGGGGGGTGGGGTTATGGACATTGGGGAGGGTATGTGCTATGGTGAGTGCTGTGAAGTGTGTAAACCTGGCGATTCACAGACCTGTACCCCTGGGGATAAAAATATATTATATGTTTATAAAAAATAAAATAAAAAAAAAGCTCCGTCTGTGAATGTAAGGTGTAGCTAGGGTTGAGAAGTGCTGGTCTCTTAGCTATATACTTGCTGTGGAGATGGGTGATGGGCAAGTGGAGTTATGTCTAATAAACATCCTATTCATCTAATAAATGACCCTCCCACCCATCTACAAAGCAACATGCTAGATTTATTCTGGTTCTCTAAATGGTTTCTCCATTAGAGGATGGTGCAGTGATCACACAATCAGAGTGTATACTCCCAAGTGGTGGTCACCTCACCAAAAATGACTAAAGTGACTTTGTTGTCATATGCAGTGGTGTGACTCTCTCAGGGCATAGACAACACTGTTTTTAGGCTTTGAAACACAAGGTACTGGCTACAGACCAAGGGAAGTCACTAAGGAGATGCCATCTTCTCAGGCTCATCTGTGGGCACAGCTTCTCAGATCTTTCCCTGAAGATACTTCCAGCTGAAAAAAGTGAGCAGCCAGATTTGCATACCACATTTCAGAAGTGTGGTGAGAGGGAGAGTAGAGAAGGCTGGTTCAGCTCTCATACCTGTGATTTTGGTAGAAACACTGGACATAATTTCTCATAGTCAACAGACATGGCTCCTAGTATATAACCCATTGCCTGTATCAAAACCCCCTGCTAAATTATAATATCTCTGAAATGCTGATAACAATTATATCTACCTCATAAGGTTACTGGAGGTAGGGTCTGAAATCTATATTCTAATATTCTATATTCTATAAAATCTATATTCTATATAATCTATAATCTGTTGTTTCTGGGAAAATACTATGCATGACAAAGCAAAGGAATCTAGAGAGTTTTACTTTCCATGAAGAAAACACCTGAACAAGTCAAATAGTAAGTTAGACCTTACCATCTACCGGCTCCTTTTCCACCCCCCAGAGACAATACCTTAAACTCTTAATATTCTTATTTTTATTATTTTGGAGGTTATCCCCACTGGGTAACTTATTAGATAAAATTAAGAAGTATTTATATTTCTTAACCTATCAAATAATTTTTATTGACTCCCTGATATGAAAGAGAAGGATTTTGTTCATATTACCATATTCCTTTCTCCTCAATGCTATAATTGTTTTTTTTTAAATTTTTCTATTAATGGCCGCTGTAACAATAATATTTAACCTCTATTTCTTTTTACATAAAAATTGACATCCATCCTGTCTTGACTCCCCACCCCTCCTACTCCTTTCCTTATATCAGATATATTTTGACTTCTACCCTAATAGATTCTTCAACAGATATACATTCCATACATGTATCTGCTTCCCTCTGCCCCTGCTGCCATTTTTGGTCTCACCCCTCATATCTGCCTTCCATAGATCTGTAGCCTCTCAACCCAAAGCTTTCTCCACTGGGCAGATGGCTCCCTCATCCACTGCCACTGATACTAGGCTGTCACCCTTCCCTGCCTTCTCATCAGGCAATTGACTTTCAACCACTTTCCTCCTTCCAGAAATATGTTGAAGTCTCTTATTCTTCTGTGAACCTCAGTTCCATTCTCTCCCATGGTCTGTGTTTATTCCTTCTGGTACTTCTATACTTTCCTTTTGGTTGATCTGGGGAGTAATAGAAGGCGTATGTGTGCACCTAGTCCACCTCCATGAAACAGATGTCCTAGAACTCACTTTATAGAACAATGGACTGTATGCTCATGGTCGTTGTGCATCTCAGTTTCTATTCCCTCTTAATTGTGTTTGTTCTGCTTTTTCTTATTTGAGAACTATTCTTTTTTTTTTTTTTAAGATTTTATTTATTTGACAGAGAACACAAGTAGGCAGAGAGGCAGGCAGAGAGAGAGCGGGAAACAGGCTCCCGCAGAGCAGAGAGCCCGATGCGGGGCTCAATCCCGGGATCCTGGGATCATGACCCGAGCCGAAGGCAGAGGCTTTACCCCACTGAGCCACCCAGACGCCCCTTGAAGACTATTCTTGAGAGAATGTGCGTCAAGCAATTTTTCTTTCCTTTTTCATCAGTTTATAACATGCTATTTTTCTAGTATTATACTCTTTTAAAATCTACTTTATTGCCATTGAAAGGATTTCTTCATAGACCTCAGCTCATTCCATCTATAATTCCTGGATGTTTATCCCACTCCTGGGTATTTAGCCTAGGCCATACTTCAACCTCTCCTTTCATTTTGAATCTAACTTTTAAAAAACAAAGTAAAACCTCTTTTTCAAAAGTAAGTAAAAATACAAGAGTGAGCATCTCATTTCCAAAGACAGCAACTCTGCTGCTCTATAAGCCAGCACTTAAGGGAGTCAGGTTTTAAACCATTTTTCCTCTGTGGTGTGAATATATCTAGCTCCCCTGTTACCATGTTAGCTTTGGAATGGGGTTGACCATATTCAAATCCTGCCCTGCCACTTACTTGGGTGTGTGATCTCCAGTAAGTTACTCCAGTGGGCAGAAACTAGTGAACCATTCTCCAAATCCTTCCCCCTTTCCTCCTGAAGATTATGATCAGGCTCTATCTCTTAGTCTCCTTTGCAGTTAAGAGTAACCATGACATTGAGTTCTGGTCACTGGAACATGGGTGGAAATTCTGGCTCACAAAAAAATAGTCCTCCATTATCTCAATTACCTCCATTATCTCAATCACCCTGGCTGCTGGCCTGATTCGAAAGTCCAGTGCAACCCTGGAAGACAACAGGGTCTCCCTCTGTGCCTGGAGTAGAAATTCCACCCTACCCTCCACCGGTGCTGCCAATGGGATGTTACATGATTAAGAAATAACCTTGCATGATTAAGCAATCAGCTTCCCTTTCATTAATCCAATGAGATTTCAGGTTTATGTTACAGCAGTTTGCTTTACCCTAAACATATACCTATACTTAAGTTACACTTAACTTCTTAACTTCTCTAAACTTTACTTGCCTCTTCAGGATCATTCTAGCACCTACCTTCCATAGGGCTGTTAAGAGGATTAGAAGAGAAGCAATGAATGCAAACTACACTACTGCACAGTGCCTGGCAAAAAGTAAGTACACAAAAAAAATTCATTCCTATTATTCTGTGAAGGCTGTTATTAATTATTGCTATTATGTCTGATGTAATAGAAGGCTCTCTCACACACATTAAAATGCCCATTCCTTGCTACCTGAAATTCCACCACGGCTTTCTATAAATCAGTGTCCTCTCTTTTAAAAAGTAACTTTGCCTCCTTTAATTATAAAATAAACATGTTTATATATTTAATACAAAAACAATATAAATAATACAGAACTTCTAAAGAACAACTATTGATCATCTATAATCCTGTCATCCAGAGATAGTCACCACTACCATTTAGCATATGCCTTCCCAATTCTTTATCTATTAATACAGGTATGCACACATGTAATACACATACATATTTATAATCCAAATAGGGATAATACTAAACACATAGTTGCTTTTTCCACCTAACATTTTATCTTGTATAATCCCTTATGTGTTCAAATAGCCTGAAAAGATGATGTCTCTTTGATGGGTAATTTTTTTTTTTTTAAGATTTCATTTATTTATTTGACAAAGAGAGACAGTGAGAGAGGGAATACAAACCAGGGGAGAGGAAGAGGGAGAAGCAGGCTTCCTGCTGAGCAAGGAGCCTGTTGTGAACTTGATCCCAGAACCCTGGGATTATGACCTGAGCCAAAGGCAGATGCTCAACCAACTGAGCTATTTCATGGGTGCTTATTGGTGTATTAAAAAGTTGTTTAACTATTGTATGGGTCTATCACACTTTATTTAACCATTCCTTATGTAGCATATTTCTGTTGCCTCTATCAGAATAACCTATGTGGAATAAACCTCCTTGTATATAAAATCTTTGCCTCTGATTATTTGCCATTTCTGCTTTTAATTTCCTTTATTTGGACCTTTAGAAATAATATTTGACCCCCCAAAATGATAGAATAACTGATACTTATTTCATTGTGATTTATGTTTTCTCTTTCCTACTTTTTTTCCTGTGGTTTTTAAAAGCAAAAATTCCCTGGAAAAGGCTGCAGATCTTTCCCTGAAGGTCTCATACTAATAGTTTATCAGATTGTTTTATTTGCAGAAAGGACAGAGGAGCTGTATCTAAACTGTGAAAGTTCTAGGTAGAAAGAGTTCTGAGAGGGGGAAAGAGACAGGAAGTGAAAGATTGAAGATAAAATCTCTGCCTATCTCACAATTTACATGTGAAGAGACATCTCCTCTTCTGTCATTCCAACCTTCACCAGTGGGTGGGCTACCGTAGTTTCTCCTTTGTGCTCAACTAGATGCAAAAAGAACTCAAAGCATTAACAAGCAAGGATCTTGCTTAATTGAGTTTTTGCTGAGTATATAGATAACATTAACAATAAGAGTAAACAATACCATCAATGAAGCGTAATCCTTGCAGGACCTCCTGTTTATAGAATGGCTTGGGCCAGTGTCTGTAGATAAATTAATGATGATTCCAGCTTCCTCTGTCTCTGGCAGCTAAATCAATGCCCACTCTTCAGATCAAGGAGATGCAATATTTCTCCACTACATGTATCTTGGCAAAATGGTTGAAAATATATAGGAAGACAGTTTGCATCCTTCTTGGAAGTTCTCATCAATTGCAATTTTATACTCCCACAGCTGGAATGAACCATGTGAGTCCACAACTGGTTTGGCATGTGCAGCAGAGTTGTTATCTAAGGTAAATGCTCTCCTATCTCATTTGCATCTACTGCCAAATTGTTATCTATCCTCTTGGGTGAAGGTCTAGTCACAGATATTTATTGAAATTACTATGTAGCTCTGCTTTCCCCTCAGGCTTCTATCAAAGTGTAACATTAAAATGACAAACACACATCTGCCTTTCTAACTGTCCTCACACAAAGAATGGTCATTTGCAATAACATCCTCTTGAAATAAAAAGGGCAACCGTATGAGGTACAATCAGGGTCCCAGCAGGAGACAGATGACACACTTACATTAGAATAATTCATGGAGGATTTAAGGAAGGGACTATTTATAAATAATTTATTTATATTTATTTATAAAAAAACAAAGGTGTGGGCAGGGTGTAGGGAAACCACAAGTGATAGAATGATACACCCAAGTCTAGTAAACAGTGGGGAGTGAGCAATCCTGGGCCCGACAGGCTGTTACCAGACCCAGAAAGAATAGATCATTTGAAATGTCTGTGTTAACTTACTTCTGATAGAGGGATGCAGCCAGCCCTGGGTGACCCTGTGGGGAAGGAGTCCAAGAAATAAACACCTGGACCTCACTTTCCTCAACCTCTTGGTTTCCCACTGGAATTTGCATTAGTAGAACCCAACCAGAAGCCCAATTACGGAACAGCCCATACAAATCAGGCTTCCAGGGTAGTGACTGGAAGAGAAGAGGGAAGGTGAAGAATGTATATGGAGACACATGGGAGATACCTGGCAAAGGGGGAAGGACTAAGAGTTTGGCTTGTGTTATGCCCCAATAATGGGTCCATGATTAAAGGAGCGAGACTGATACAAGGCGAAGGTCAAGCAAAGCTTTCTTTCGCGCCAAGCATCAAGAATCTAACCGAACGTTTGGGGACACACCTCTTGCAAGAGAGGGCGACCCTTCTCTGTTTCACAGTCTAGCGTTTAAGGGCAAAGGCCATGCGGTCAGGCCTGGCCACACACGGGTGACCAATGAGATTGTAACACACACAGGAAACTCCACAGTGATGCTAGGTGACCAACTGAGTTACAATTTACCCTAGTAGACATTTGACCCAGCCTATTACACCTTGATTAGGATTGGCGCCAAAAAGTGTTCCCAAAGGTGGGGCCCATACTCCTTGGTAACCAGGGAGACAGTATGCATCCCCCCCACTGATCGGATGTCTCCACCTGGCCTAACCCACCCTTGTATCTGGGCTTTTGTTACCTGGAGCTGGTTTCCGGAACTTGTCTCCAACTAAATCCCCTGGGGGAAGGGGAGCAGGGACAGTTTCTAAATAGGTCTTTACAGCTTGCCTATACCATTATGAGGCACCTAATTACACATCAAGAGGTGGTGTCAGGTAGGCAGCTGCCTATGTGACTGTGGTTCAGGCCGAGGCCTGAGCTGGAAATAGACACCTAAAAAGCACATAGATGCTTTTTAAAGCAATAGACTAATGGTGGTCATGAAGGGGTGTGAGGAGACACAAGGACTGTGGGCAGAGATCTAAGTCTCTTCGAGCGAAGAGGGTGGACAGAAAGGAAAGGTCAAGTGTGATAGAAACTGGAGGGCAGGTGAGCAAAGAGTAGCATGGAAGGCAGGGAGGGACCAAGTGCCAGAGTCACAGGGAGCCCGTGGGTCAGTTTGGAGGAAATGTGAGCCCTGGCTGGCATTACTAGGGACCTCTCTGTGTTGCAGTGCGGCCTGAGGGACCAGAGCCTGACTGCAGAGCATGTGGGAGAGAATGGGAGCAGGAGAGTAGAGACTGACTGTGAGCAACTCTTGTGAGGAGTTTCTGCTGCAAAGAGGGGAAAGAAATGGGGGAGAGCACTCAGCAAGAAAAGGTCAATTATTATTATTTTTTAAATTAACATATAATGTATTATTTTCCCCAGGGGTACGGGTTCGTGATTCATCAGTCTTACACAATTCACAGCACTCACCATAGCACATACCCTCCCCAATGTCCATAACCCAACCACCCTACCCCTCCTCCCCATCCCCAGCAACCCTGAGTTTGTTTCCTGAGATTGAAAATCTCTTACAGTTTTTCTCCCTCCCCAGTCCCATCTTGTTTCATTTTTCCCTCCTGCCCCCCATGACCCCCCCCTTCAAATTCCTCATATCAGAGAGATCATATAATAATTGTCTTTCTCTGATTGACTTACTTCTCTTAGCATAATACCCTCTGGTTCCATCCACCACATTGCAAACGGCAGGATTTCATGTTCTTTTGATGAATGGATAAAGAAAATACAAAGGTCGATTATTTTTAAGAAAGGAGAAACAGGACACCTGGGTGGCTCAGTCAATTAAGCGTCTGCCTTTGGCTCAGGTCATGATCTCAGGGTCTTGGAATCGAGCCCCATATCGGGCTCCTTGATCAGTGAGGACCCTGCTTCTCCCTCTGCCCCTCCCCTTCCTCATGCTCTTTTTCTCATTCTCCCTCTCAAATAAGTAAGTCTTTAAAAAATTAAAAAATTAAAAATTAAAAAAAAAAAAAACCCAAAGAAGAAATAACATTAGGTTTTTATGTTGGTGGGACTAACCCAGGAGAAAGAACAAAAATGATAGCAGAGGGGTGAGAGGGGCCACTGTCACCACCACAGCCACAGGGAGCACACAGGCCCCTCTGTTAGGGAGCAGTTGCCACTCAGTGCCAGCCACTAGTAGCTAGGTCCCTGGTTTCTCAAGAGAAGCCAGACACTGACCTTTTTTTCTTCTTTTTTAAAACATGAAGTCTCCTGATATTTAAATGTTTGCAACTAATTAAAAGCATTTTTTTTTTAATTCTCTGAAGTCCAAACCAAATTCATCTGCAGGCTGCCAGTTGATGACGTCTCCTATATGGCAAAGTTGTGTGCCTTCCATGGCGGCCTCCTGTTTGAGGGATGTCAGAAGGACAGTGGCAGTTTGGGTTCTAAAGTCTTTGAACTTGCATGTGTCCCCACGTTGGTGCTTGAGCAGGGCGGGTAATGATACAGTCATTGTCGCCTTCGTAAAGGGCAGAGGAACTGAGGCTGCCAGAGCTGGCTGCATATCCTATACTTAAGTCCTCACAGTTAATGCTTAGGCTTCACATATGCCCTTTACCTCCTCCCATCTCCTCTCACTAAGGAAACTTACTATTGTCTGCAGGCCAATGCGAATAAAGGTCACCACGAGACACTTTGCAGCCAAACACTGAATGCTGGCAAGGTGGCAGGGCTGATTATTTGTAGGCTCCTGGCTAATAAAAGAAATGCCAATCAAACAGGGCCTTCCTCCTGGTCAGAAACTCAGAAAGAGCCCAAGCTGTCAGATAGCCCCAAGCAGGACAGCGCGTGGCTGTCCAAGGATATCCAGCACCTGCATGGAAAAACTGCAGAGCCTGGTGAGTTGACAGTCCCTCACTGACCCACAGAGGGCACAGGGACGGCCAGGCAGGGAGGAGGGAGTACCAACTTTGGCCATATACTGCCTTTCTCCAGAAGCCACAGTGAGGAGGAAAACCACCTCAGGTGGGCTTCTGCATTTTTATACACACAAAACTGGTCTGTATAACAGGGTTAAAATCCTACACCTCTCCAGTTTTCACCATGTGACTACAAGCATCAAAAACATTTCTGAGGTCATAGCACTGATTTCCCCTAGCAGTGCCTGCCTCTGCCTGAAGTAGATTATGAGTCCCAGAAAAACTGTATCTGGGGTGATTTCCTCTTATTTAAGAATGAATCACTAAAACTCCAGTTGGGACAGAAATAGCTTTCATCTTTGAAACATTCTGCTGTCACTGACCTTTCGATTCAGTCTGTGGAAGGCAAGTTGCAAAAATGTTTCAAGTAACCTGTCACACTGTTAAGCTTTAAGCATACCTGTTTTCCCCTCTATCCTGCTAAAACTTGCCCAGTGAGGGCAAAGAAGGGTAAACAGGGTTTGAGTAGGCTGAGGAGAAGAGACAGAAGAGAGAGAGTTCTTCATGAAAAATGTTTTAATGTCTTTATCAGGGAGGCTAAAATCTCCCTGCTCTAGGTGAAAAAGAAACTGGGGGAACATTTATCAAGGGTTCCTTGGTAGAGGAAGATTCTGGGAAACTGAGAGTATGGCAAGTACAGTTTTTCAATCTCTCCAAATTCCCACATAAAAATCGAGTTAGATAGGGGAGCCTCTGTGGCTCATTCGGTTACACCCCTGACTCTTGATTTCAGCTCAGGTCACAATCTCAGGGTCATGGGATTTAGCTCCATGCTTGGCGGGGCAGCTGCTTAATATTCTTCCTCCTCTCTCTCTCTTTCTCTCTCTCTCTCCTCCCCTGCCCCTCCCCCATCCACTCTCAAAGAAATCAATAATTTTTTTTAAAAAATGAGGAAGATAGCAAAACCAAAAACCTGTGGACAACAGTTACAACAAAACAAGTTATCCCCATGAATCCCAAAATATAACCCTCACAAGACCTGCATGGTAGCCTGTCTGTGTAGGAAGAAGAAGCAAGCAATGGGACCTCTTGCTTATAGACTGAGAACAGAAAAACCACACTGTAGTGAGATATCACTGGAAAATATGGAGGGCCAATTGGAGAACAGCAGCTGAAATTGGGCAGCTGAGCTCTTGCCAAAAGCAAGTGAATGCAAAGGGCATTCAGTAAGAGGGACTGAAGGGGCTCCCTTCTAGGATGGGACCCTGACTGCAAAGAAACTGATGGGAGTGCAACGAAATCCGGGCAGAATAGGGACACAGAGACAAAGGGAAGAAAAAGTTCAGACCAAAGTGGAGAAGGAAAACAGAGCCAAGAGAGCTGAGAAAGAAAGGTGCTTTGTATTTGAACACAACACTAAAATAACTAGGTGGGGGCTCTGTGAAGTAAGAAATGTTTCATGAAACCCCTGTCTCATTCTAAAGTCCAGAAAACTTAATTTCACTATGAAATGTGCTATAGAATAGTATCAAAGCAGATGCCATACAAAGTTATTATAAGGAAAAAGAAAATAAGGAACTGAACAGCATCCCACAGGCAAAGAAAGCATGCCAGAAAGACACAACCACAACACAGAACAAAACTGTAATCTAATACTTCACAATGAGTTCAAAGACATTAAGAAAACGATAGAAGACTTGAAAAAAAATCAAAATTAGAAAAATTTGGTAATGAGTTGGCAAATACAAATTAGAAATTAAAAAATCACTTCAGGAATGAAGAGTAAGCATGAAGGAAAGTAAGAACAAATATACACAACAGATAATCCCTTAAGAGAAACTAAATGTGCAAAAGAGAAAACTCTTAATAATTAAAAAGTAATGAAGAAAGAAATTTTTTAAAAGATTTAGGAGAAAATGAGTAAATGTTAAAGATAAGCAAAGGAACTTGAATGTATTGATAAGAGTCCCTGTAGAAGAAAAGCCAAAGGGAATAGAATACTAAAAACTATAACTCAAGAAAAACTTTCCTAAAACTACATGTATATATAAAACTATATATATGGAACTTTTCTAAAACTATATATATGAAACTAAATGCTGAAAAAAAAATACTATGAATATCAACCAGAATGACCACTACCAAGCCATACTGGGAAGGGACAGGAAGGGAAAATTGCTTGGGCATGTAGAAAAAGAACAAGTGAATTATAAGGGAAGGATAATTAAACTGCCATTAGTATTTTAAAACAGCAGTGTTTTTTCCCAGAAGGACATGTTGTGACATAGTTAAGGTACTCAAAGAAAGAATAAGCCAAGGATTTAATATCCAGTAAAACTTGTTTTCAAGTACAAAGGCAAAGACAAACTTATCAACATACACAGATGCAGGGAATATTATTCCTAAGAACCTTTCCTGAGGAATGGGCTTCAGAAAATCCTTCCTGAGGAATGGGTTTCAGACAAGATGACTAGGGCAACATTGACATAGGATACTTTGCCTGTGGGCCAAAGATGACATAAGGGTTAAGAAACTATTTGTCTAAACAATTAGACAAAATACAACTATTAATAACTGGGGGGAAAGAGCAAATACAAAATATATGCACATATGTGTGTATGTCTACACACTTTTATCTTTTTCAAGCTCTGTCCATCTTAAGAAACCGAAGACTGATCCAGTGTGAGCATCTCTAACACCATATATGATTTTAAAATATAAATTTTCACTAATAAAACCTTATTAGAGAAATGGTAGATTCCAGGCATGACACAGAAGTATATAGGACAAGCCAGAACATCTTGTCATACTAGAAAGCAAAGAAGCTATTGATGACTACTTAGGTCATGTTAAAAGGATTCAAGAGTCACCTGGAAGAGGCTTCCACTGACCAAATATGTGATCATTTGAGTTTCAGTAATAATAAATGTAATGTATTTAAACCTATAAGTATATCAAAATCTATAAGCTTTTTTTTTTTAAGATTTTATTTATTTATTTGGAAGAGAGAGAGCACAAGCAGGGAAAGTAGCGGGGAGCGGGAGAGGCGGAAGCAGGCTTCCCCTTGAGCAGAGAGCCCAATGTGGGGCTCAATCCCAGGACCTTGATGAGATCATGACCTGAGCTGAAGGCAGATACTTAACTGAGGGAGCCACACTAGTGCCTTAAATCCATGAGTTCTTAAATAATCTTGTAAAAAAGGTAATAGTTGTTGGGTCCGCGGTTCCGGGAATGCAGGAAGAACAATAGAAATGAGCGCAGGGCCGCCATCTTCCAGTCCCCTCCCCCCACTTCCTTAACCCTAGACTCTCCCGCCAAAAGGGTGTATGCCCAGGTCACCTCTCCATAGGTAACCCAATACCTATGCAGGAAACAGGAGTATCAGGAGCCCTCACCCCATACGTTCCAATCACCAAATATGGATGTGAGCCCATGCCCTACCTTGGCCCCATAAAAGAACACCCCCCCGTCCCCCCACACCCCCACACCCCGCCCCCCCCACACCCCCACACCCCTCCCCACCCCACCACCCCCCCCCTCACCCCCACCTCCCCAAACCCCCCCCCGCCTGCCAACTCCCTCCCAGTGCGACTTCCCCCACTCCTCTTTCCGGAGTCGAGGAACCTCGCCGAAGGGTGCCCACCTCCTCCAGGCACGACTTTCCTAGCTCCCCTTCTCCCGAGCCCTGAAACTTCGCCAGAGATGCCTTTAATAAATCTTGCCTTGTGCCCACCTTGCCTGGTGTTGTGTTTACTTCGCCTGCGAAACTTTACATTAGTCACCTCTGAAGTACTGGTTCCTAAGAATTAGCAAATAAAGGGAAAGAATCAAGCATCTATCCTTCTCTCCCTATATGAGCTATACCACTGATAAATCAAAAGTAAATGAAGTATCTCTTTATAAATATATTCCAACTAATAAATGGGAAAGAAACTGTAGAATAACAATAGCCTCATTTTGCTATTCTACTGAGTTAAAAGATGTAGCTATTAAGCATCAAAGTTGTTCCTACCCAAAAAAGAGAGACAACCTGATACCATGTGCCTCCTATGATCTTGCCAAACACTATATAGAAACTAGCCAAAGGGAGAAAAATATGAGTCTGATCCACTGTCTGCACCCTGTTGCCAGTTTTTAAGAAATAAGAGGACAGGGCAACATGTTGTACTGCACCAAGAGGCTGCAATAAGCCAAATCCAGACTTGGAGGAAATTTAAAGTCAAATGGCCTGGAGTCTTCCACATAAATTTAGAGGCAAAGAAAGTGATGGAAATGGATAAAAGAAACTTAAAGATATATCAAATTATAAAAATGAGCAAGACTAGGGGCGCCTGGGTGGCTCACTAGTTAAGCATCTGCCTTTGGCTCAGGTCACGATACCTGGGTCCTGGGCTTGAGCCCTACATTGCGATCCCTGCTCAGTGCGAAGCCTGCTTCTACCTCTCCTACTCCCCCGGCTTGTGTTCCCTCACTCGCTGTCTCTCTGCCGAATAAATAAAATCTTTAAAAAAATGAGCAAGACTATACAGTGCTAAGAATACACATATGCAGAATAACACTATAACAATGAAGCAAAGTGATTACAATAAGAAGTCAGGATATGGTTACTTTTGTGGGGAAGGTGGAACTTCTGGGTGGGTATTCTGTCAGGGTTCTCCAGGAAACCAACAGGATATATATAGATATAAGAGGATATTTATTACAAGGATTACCTCACTTGACTGTGGAGGCCAAGAAGTCTCATCATCTGTCATGTGCAAACTGAAGAACCAGGAAAGAATGGTATAATCTAGTCCAAGTCTGAAGGCCTGGAAATCCCTAGTCTGATTCAACTATTAATCTCTTCCAGAGGCACCGTTACAAACATAGCCAGGAATAATGTTTTACCAGCTATGGGGACAGTCCTTAGCCCAGTCAAATTGAAATGTAAAATTAGCCATCGTGGTAGCTGACAAAGCTCTATTTCTTGACTTGGCAATTTCAAGAATGTTCACTCAGAATAACTGATTGCCATATAATTGTTTTGTATCATCTTCTGTATCTGTGTTTTATTTTATAATAATAATATTATACTGTCACAATAATAGCCCATTTGAAAGGACTCTACATCCTCCGTAGGTGGGAGAAGAATCTGCTCCAAGGGGAAGAGATGGGATCAATTCACCAACAGAAAATGTTGTCTAACCAGGAAGCAAGATGGCCCTTCCCAGGATGCTGATGAGCCACCAGCATATTCTTTGTTTTTCCTCATCCTGTGGGGAAGACCACTCAGCCTTCCCAACAGAACTCTCAATTAATACATCGAATCTTTGCTATTTTTATGTCAAGAGATATGCAGAAAGTACTTTAACTCAGGTCAAAAAAGCTCAAATTAATTTCACAGACACCTTTTAAATGGATTGCAAATGGAAGAGGAATGGAAAGGGGGTATATGACCTTCTAGATAAAGTGGCAGACCCAGTTCCAGCCCTCACTGTCAAATCCTATTTCATCTAGATAGGTTCAATTCAACTGGGTGTAGTTTGGTATGGTTATCTTGTTGGGTCCCCCAATAATGGGTCCGTGATTAAAGGAGTGAGACTGATACAAAGCGAAGGTCAAGCAAAGCTTTACTTTGCGCCAAGCATCGAGAATCAAACCGACCAGCCGGGGCCATGCCTCTTACAGAGAGCAAGACCCCTCCCTGCCTCACAGACTAACTTTTATAGAGCAAAGGCCATGTGGTTGAGCCTGGCAACACACAGGTGGCCAATGAGATTGCAATACACAGAGAAAACTGCACAGTCATGCTAGGTCACACACGGGTGGCCAATTGAACTACAATTCACCCCATAGTAGACACCTGAACCAGCCTATCACCTTGGTGAGAACTGGCGCCCAAAAGTCTGGACCCACACTCCTTGGTAGCTAGGGAGGGCTTTGCCACCTGGGACTGGTTTCCCGGACCTCCTCCTAAATAAGTTCCCCTGGGGGAGGGTGGGAGGCAGGGTCAGTTTAAGTTTTACTGCATAAACAACAAAATAGCTATTCAACCGAGGTGGGGTCGCTCTGACTAAATAGGCCCTTACAATCTAATTCTTGATGGTTGAATGGCTTTTAAAAATTGGTACAACAGAAACATTTTATCCAATTAAAATTTTTTCCCATCACAATAAACTTATTAGTCACTAGAATAGATTACTAAAAGAAGTTCTGCTATCTCCTTCCCATGAGACCCTAAAAAGTCATCTATTCAGAATCTCTAGGGTGTGGGTGCAAATGGATATAGGTCCGTCAGATGCCCACAGGTATCTCCTAAGAAGACTGTAATTGCCCGGGTGCGCTGGACATCATAAGAAAGCGGAAGAGCTCTGTGGTTGAAGCCACAGACATGTATCAAAAAGATTTAAATTCACGTCCTGGCTTTTGTCCCTGACTAGCTCTGTGACACTGAGCAAATCAATTAACCTCTCCAAATATTTATTTCCTTTACTTGTAATCACAACTATTTCATTAAGTTGTTCCGAGAATTGAATGTAATGACGGATGTCAAGGGCAAGGTCCCTATCACTCCACAAAAGCTCAGTACGTGGGAGCTATTATTATTAACATTATCATCAGCATCACCAGAGGGAGGGTCTTTTGAGAAACAAAATACTTCAGACCAGTGACTTCTCAAAGAGAAGTCCCCAAAACAGCAGGCTTTGTGTCCCCTGGGGACTTCCTAGAAATGCAAATCCCCGCAACTGCCCCCATCTCAAACCCCAGACCTACTGAATCAAAACCTCTGGTTCAGAGTCCAGTAATCTCTGTTTTAATAAGCCCTCCAGCAATTCCAGGCACGCTAAACTTTGAAAACCATGATCTAGTACCATCATTTGTTGAAGCTTCTTGCATACTTTCATCACCAAAAAGCTTTAATTTTTCAGGAAGGCTGCTAAAGTTTTGTTTTTTTTTTTTTTAATTGACTGAGAACAATTCACTTGAAATCTAGCATTGACTGTATTCTATCAGCCAGTAGCGCCAAAGGGAGAATCCTGGTCTAAAGTCCCACTAGCCTTTAAGTACACTGAAGGCAAGATTGTGACTTGTCATCTCTGTCTTCTCCAGCATCTCACATTGTCTGACAAGTTGTAAATACTCAATAAATATTCATTGTCTGAACAATGAATGACAAGTTAGGAGAAAGGCTGGAGATGATTATAGCATCCAACCAGCAGATAAATTTCCATCTCAGGTCACCTAACTTAGGATTTTGTTTAAAAATGCTTGCTTTCTATAAAACTCAGGAGACATTAATTTGTTTGACCTAGTCAGCAACTTAAACATGTCTTATAAAAATGTATGACTTCCAACTGAAATTGGAAAAAAAAAAAAAAAAAAGAAAGGATTAACAGTGATTTTAAAACCTCAAATAACTGAATTCCCAATAAAAGTGAATTTGGGGCAGTACTCAGTTTGCTTGTGGGTTAAAGAGGCAACCAAAAGAAAACAAATGGATGGAAAGGATTTTAGTTGTCATTTTAAATGCAATTCTGAGGCTACATCCTGGAAATAAAGAGAGGGGACTTGCTTTCTCCTTCTATATATGGATAAATATTATAGTAGAAGCAGAAATGATTGTTTATAGCCTGAAGCATGACAAAATCCAGATTAATCAAAGGAAGGTAAATAGACTCTACTGAATATAATTTATTAAGGCAGGGAAGTATAAAAATTTCGTTTTAGGAAGGTTTTTAATAATTCTGAATTTCAGTTAATATGTATATCTCATTAGACACATATCTGTTAATTAAAGTTTAACATATTTAGAAAGCAGCAGTCATGTTGTCAAGGTGAAGCACCACACCTTCATAAAGAAAAATATCTTTTCCTTTAGGAATTTGTACATAATACTCACAACCACAATTTTAGGAGGCATAGGAAAATTAAATGCAGTCTGGCACTCAACCACACCTACAGACTGTATAGAAAAATATTAAAGTAATTTTAAAAAGTGTCAGAGGCAGTAATACCAGGATCATCCATATTTGCGTCTTGTATTTGACCATCTATCAGTGTGAATAGACCTCAGTAAAAATGAATGGTTTTATCAATATTCTCAGCAAAGCTTTTTTGGTTTCATCAGTGTAAGATCTACTGCTACCAACCTTGAAAGACTGGTCTCCTGGCCCTGGTAAGCCACCTTTCCTGGAGATTTGAGGCGGAGAATGAATGAAAAACATGTATTATTTGGAGTAGCTCTGTACATTAGAGAAGAAAAGTGAGTGACTGACAGCAATTTCTTGGTGGCACTTGATGAAATAATGCAAAGTTAACTTATGAATTAATAGAGACATGGGATCTATCTATTTTTACTTTTGGTTTAGGAGTAATGGGAGACCCTCAGGCACTGAAGGAGCACCATGCATTGACTCCTTAAATAGGTTGAGGAAGATAAGGGATATCCCAAAGAGCTAAACTTACTCTCAGGGAGAATTTACTGACTCATTCATCTGTACATTCATTCATTCATTCATTCATCCGTTCCTCCGTAATTCTGTACTGGGTGCACCTTTAGATGTGCTTCAGTATTTAAGAAGTAGAACAACCAACCTGTCCATTTTTCTATATGCTCTATTGATACCTTTTTTGGTGACTGTAAACTCTTCAAGGACTTCATTCTGGTAATACATTTAGAGGACTTGTCTTCACTCACCAATCTTTCTGAAATTAATAAAAATTGTTTTTTGAATGTCCCTTTTTAAAATTTTTACAATGTTTTCTCCCTTCATTATTCTACTAACTTGATTACTTAGACCCTATACCAGCATTATTTACAATTGTGTGATGACTAGGGGGAAATACCTTTATTTTAAATACCTTTATTTTAAAGAGTCAGATGTCTGCTGATTTTTTGTACAATTAAGGAAAATATAAATTCCTAATGCTGGAATTAAGGAATCTGGGAGTTGAAGGATGCAAGGATATCTAAGAAAGAACAAAGTGCTTCAACTTCCACTGGCATATAATGACTCTCAAAGCTCTGTCTGCAACCCAGCCTCCATTCTGAGCTTCAGGCCAGACCCAAAACTGCCTTTCTGACACTAACCCTCTGATGGTATAGAGGTCTACAAGCCTTATTTCAAAGGCTCAGCATTGAAGTGTGCAGGTGCACACACATACATACACACACCCCCTTGGCATTTGCCATCATGAACACAAAATAGCCTTTTAAAAGTCGGTCTTTATGTGGGAACAAGCCAGGTTCTCAGTCTAGATATAGACTCAAGAGCTGTCTCAGTACGTGTTTTCTTTCATGCCTGTTTCTAATGCCAACCGATGCTGCAAATAGCAGCTGATGATTCCAGACCCTCCCAAATGCCTGCAGTGCAAATTAGGACTGTCTTCACCACCTTCCCCGCCTTGATGGCAATTAGATGACCTGCTCAGATGACTGATGGATAAACAAACAGAGGACTTTTTGAGGAGCCGTATTTAATAATTCTGCAGAGACTACACACTTGACCCAAACAATAAAACTAGTGGTAGGTAACTTTAGAGTTACTCCCTATAAGCTCACCAGGGTCTGGGATGAACTTCAGACAATCAACAGTTAGGCAAAGATGGCAAAAGATTACAGTACATGGGGCGCCTGGGTGGCTCAGTGGGTTAAGGCCTCTGCCTTCGGCTCGGGTCATGATCCCAGGGTCCTGGGATGGAGCCCTGCATCGGGCTGTCTGCTCCGCGGAGAGCCTGTTTCCTCCTCTCTCTCTCTCTGCCTGCCTCTCTGCCTACTTGTGATCTCTGTCTGTCAAATAAATAAATAACATCTTAAAAAAAAAAAAAAAGATTACAGTACAGAGACTGACAGATTGCTGATACTGCCGTGGGCTGGGATCTATCTTTGATGTGTGCAAGGTATTCCTGCTGTAACAAGGGTCTTTTCAATTACATATAATAAATACCCTCTTGTTTAAACAACTAGGGGATCTAACATTGTTCCTTTGGTTTTAGCAAACTGTACAATGAAAAATGAACTCACATGGCCTGGAGGGAGGGAATAAGTCAGGCCTAATAAAAACACTTTAAGAGGTCATGGTGGTTATACATGTTCCACAGGTACCTGGGACTTACTATGACCAAAATCATTTATCATCTTCCTTTTAAAACACCCTGCTCCTCTTCCTATTGCCATGTCTCTATGACAGGTACCATCTATCCAACCACATCCAGGTACCATGTTCTACCATTTCTAAATCCTATTAGAATCCACCACCCCTAGTTGTTGTCAGTGAGAGGAGTTGAAAGCAGGCATTTAGTAGGTGAGGGAAGTTGAAAGATGGAATGGACTGCTATGGAGGAGGCAGGTGAAATCAGAAGGCAGGTGGTCATGACCTTCAAAGAGTCCTAGGTAGGGGGCGCCTGGGTGGCTCAGTGGTTTAAAGCTTCTGCCTTCGGCTCAGGTCATGATCCCGGGGTCCTGGGATCGAGCCCCGCATTGGGGTCTCTGCTCGGCAGGGAGCCTGCTTCCTCTCTCTCTCTCTGCTTGCCTGTCCGCCTACTTGTAATCTCTGTCTGTCAAATAAATAAATTAACTTGGAAAAAAAAAAAAAAAAGAGTCCTAGGTAGGGGGTTAGAGGCACAATCACCCTGGCTGAATTCTAAAGACAAAGTGTATATACCTGTTGGCCCTTTACCTGCTACTAACATTCTCATATGTGGGCAGGCCAAGATCATTCAGATGGTTCAGACAGGGAGGAAGAGCAGCAAGCTGAGGTGGTTCATGTTTAAACCCCACAGTTTTCACTGCATAGTAACAGGTAAGTTCATCTGCTGAGAGAGAGAGAGAGATTGGGATGTATAAAGGAGTCTCTCTAACTGTAGAGGTCTGAAAGAGTCTCTGTGGGAATGGAGAGAGAATTGGCCAGGGATATACACACAAGCAGCCCTGAGGACCTCACTGAAGCTGGAGAACACTAGCTTGTAGTGCCATTATACCCCAGTGCGTGGATTTCTTCAGTGTTGCTGAACAGTTTCAGGAGTAGAAGCAGTAGAAGCAGATTGTAGGAGTGATACAAACTTTGCCATTAATAGTTACACAACAAGGTAAGGGGGTAAGGGAGAAGCCAATTGATCCTGCATGTTTAGAGAAGACAGGTAGGTGTGATGTTTGCTTTTATGTTTTAACTTGATTGGGCCACCAAGATATTTAGATAAACATCATACTGGATGTTTCTGTGGGAAGGTTTTTAGATGATATTAACATTTAAATAAATGGACTTGGATTTGTTTTGTTTCTTAAAATTCCACATATGTGTAAAATCATACGGTATTTGCTTTACTCTGCCTGACTTATTTCCCTTAGCATAATATGTTCTAATTCCATCCATGTTGTTGCAAATGGCAAGATTTTATTCCTTTTGGTGGCTGAGTAATATCCCATTGTGTGTGTGTGTGTGTGTGTGTGTACCACACTTCTTTATCCATTCATCAGTTGATGGACATTTGGGTTCATAGGAAGGGGATAAAAAAGAGAGAGAGAGGGAAACAAACCATAAGAGACTCTTCACAAGAGCAAACTGAGGGTTGTTGGAAGGAGGTGGGTGGGGGAATGGGCAAAATGGATGATAAGTATTAAGGAAGGCACTTTATTGTGTTGAGCACTGGGTAATAAATGTAAGTGATGAATCACTAAATTCTACTCCTGAAAACAATATTACACTGTATGTTAACTAACTAGAATTTAAATAAAAATTTGAGGGGCGCCTGAGTGGCTCAGTAGGTTAAGCCTCTGCCTTCAGCTCAGGTCATGGTCTCGGGGTCCTGGGATTGAGCCCCACATGGGGCTCTCTGTTCAGTGGGGAGCCTGATTCCCCCCCCCCACCTTTCTCTCTGCCTACTTGTGATCTCTATCAAATAAATAAGTAAAATCTTTAAAAAAAAAAAAAAGGAAATTTAAGAAAAAAATTTTGAAAAAAAAATAAAGGAGAGCTGTTATGTGAGATGATGTGAGAGCTGCCTTAGAATTCATTAAAAAACATAAACAAATAAACAGACTCTGAGTAAAGCAGATTGTCTTCCATAATGTGGAAATCATTCAAGGATTGAAGACTTGAATACAAGAAAAACTGACCTCCCTAAGGAAGAAAGAATCCTGCTCACGAATAGTTTTTGGATTTGAATCATATCAGCTCTTTGCTGGTCTCCAGCCGACAGTCTTTTGACTGGAATCACAATATCAGATCTTCCATGAGTCTCCATCCTGCCAATCTACCCTACAGATTTTGGATTCACTAACCTCCATAACTGTGTGAGCCAATTCCTTAAAATATATCTCTCTCCATGCAAATCAATCAACATGATATACCACATTAACAAAATGAAGGATAAAAATCGTATGATCATCTCAAGAGATGCAGAAAGCATTTGACAAATCCAACATTCATTCATGATAAGAAAAAATAACTCTAAATCAAGTGGGTATAGAGAGAACATAACACACACGGCAAATCCACAGTTAATTTCCTCTTCAATGGTGATCTCTATGATCTCTAAGATCAGAAACAAGGCAAGAATATCCATTCTCACCACTTTTATGCAACATAATACTGGAAGTCATAGCCACAGCAATCAGACAAGGAAAGAAAAAAAAGCAAAGTAAAGAGAATAGAAGGGTGGCAAGAAGGGAAGGACATCCAAATTGGTAAGGAAGAAGTAAAACTGTCACTATTTGCAGATGACATGATACTATATATAGAAAACCCTAATCTCTACCAAAAAAAAACAAAAACAAAACCTACTAGAATAAACGAATTCAGGAGGATACGAAGCATATACAGAAATCTGTTTCTATACACTCTAAATTAGTCAAGAGAGATCAAGAAAATGATCCCACTTAAAACTGTATTTAAAAAAAGGATAAAATACCTAGAAATAAATTTAACCAAGGTGGTGAAAGACCTGTACTCTGAAAACTGTAAGACACTGATGAAAGAAACTGAAGATGACATAAATAAAGGGAAAAATATACCATGCTCATGGACTGGAAGAATGTTAATGTTAAAATGTACATACTACCCAAAGCAATCTACAGATTCAATAAAATCCCTAACAAAGTATCAAGAGCATTTTTCAAATAATCCTAAAATTGGTATGGAACCATAAAAGACCCCAAATAGCCAAAGCCACTTAGAGAAAGAACAAAGCCAGACATATCACACTCCCATTTTCAAATTATACTACAAAGCTTTAGTAATCAAAACAGTATGTGCTGGCATAAAAATGGACACACAGATCAATGGAACAGAACAGAGAGCCCAGAAATAAATTTATGCTCATATTGTCAATTGACCTGACAGAGGAGGAAAGAATATACAAAGGGAAAAAAGAGAGTTTTCTTCAATAAATGATGTTGGGGAAATACAGCTACATGCCAAAGAATGAAAAGCAACTATTTTCTTACTGATATACAAAAATAAACTGAAAATGGATTAAAGACCTAAATGTAAAACCTGAAACCATAAAACTCACAAATGAAAACATATGCAGTAAACTCTTGGACATTAGTCTTAGCAATATTTTTTTGGATCCGTCTTTTTATACAAGGAAAACAAAAGCAAAAATAAACTGTTGGGACTACATAAATCTAAAAAGTTTTTGCATAACAAAGGAGACAATCAACAAAACCAAAAGGTTATCTGCTGAATGGGAGAAGATATTTGCAAATGACATATCTGATGGGGGTTAATATCCAAAATATATAAAGAACCCATAGAACTCAACACGAAAAAACAAACAATCTGATTAAAATGGTCAGAGGACCTGACTAAACATTTTTCCAAAGATGACGGTGAGATGGTCAACAGACACGTGAAAAGATGCTCAATATGACTAATCATCAGAGAAATGCTAATCAAAACCACAATGAGATACCACTTCACACTGTCACAATTGCTAGGATCAAAACACAAGGAATTACAAGTATTGGCAAAGGATGTAGAGAAAAGGGAACACTTCTGCAATGGTGGTGAAAATGTAAATTGTTACACCCACTATGTAAACCACTATGAGGTTCCTCAAAATTAGAAACAGAAATAACATACAATTCAGCAATTCCAGTTCTAGGTATTTACCAAAGAAAACAAAAACACTAACCAAAAAGATCTATGCACTCTATGTTCATTGCAGCATTATTTACAATAGCCAGATATGGAAGCAACTGAAGTATCCATCAATAGATGAATGGATAAAGAAACGAAGTACATATACACAATGAAATATTATTTGGTCATAAAAGAAAAGAATGAGACCTTGCCATTTGCAACAACATGAATGGACCTAGAGGGTATTATGCTAAACAAAACAGGAACAAATTCTTAAATACAGAGAACAAACTGGTGGTTGCCAGAGAGGAAAGAGGATAGGGAAGTTGGTAAAGGGGATTAAGAGGTACAAATTTCCAGTTAAGAAAATAATTAAGTCATGGGGATGTAAAGGATAGCTTGGAATATAGTAAATAATACTATAATAATTTTGTACAATGACAGATGGTAACTACACTTACCATGGTCAGTATTTTGTAGTGCCACTATACTGTACACCTCAAACCAATATTGTATTTCAATTGATAACTTCAATAATAAGTTAATAATCTATAGATAAATAATAATCAATAGATAGATAAGTAGATATAGCTACATCCACCTTTCTATCTACCTATACATACTCACACCCTATTAGTTCTGTTTCTCTGGAGTATCCAGAGAAGATAAGTCCAGAGAGAGGGGAAGGAATGAGTTAAGAGATATCAAGAGATATCAAGGAATGAGTTAAGAGATATCAAGTCCTGACAAGCAACTTTGTGAGGATAAGGGAACAGGAGAACAGAAAGGACAGTTAAGTTACTACATTCAGAGTTGGGAGAGTTTAAGATTTCAAATGCAGAGTGGATGTAAATGAGAACAAAGTCAGAGAGCTGAAGGCAGAGAATGTGAAAAGTAAAAAGCCTTTGGGACTCAAGAGCTGCACATTAAAGCAGTACACTCCATGAGCATGGGGCCTAGAACGAAGAAAGGACTGTGAGCCAAGGCATCAGGAGACAGGCAGGGCTGCTTGCTAACATTTTCCAGTGGCTCCTTATCATCTGCAGAGAAAGTCACCTTCACATGGAGGGAAGCTCTTAGTGACCTGGCCCTTTGCACCTTTCTAGCTCACCTCTCCTCAGCCCTGCTCCAGCCACACTGACCTCCATGTCTGTGGTCTGGAAGTTGACTAAGCTCTCAGCCTTCAAGCTTTGCACACTCCATGCTTCTTTCCCTTCTTGGAAGGGCAATCCACTTCTCACCCCACTTGTCTTTCTCCATACTGGCAGTTTATGAGGAAACCAAATGAATCCTCACCTTGACAACATTCTTAAAAAACCAAAGACCAATCTGAGCAATAGTCTCTTAAAAGATCAGGAACATTTCTTCCTACACTCAGTGCTTAGGTACATCTTGAATGAAACAAATTGCACCTTTCTGTGGAACTGCAGGTTCTACAAATCCTTTAAAAAATTTCAGACCACATAATCCCAATCACATCCCAGAATTTGAGCTTTCTAGATTTGATTCAGGTAGCATCAGAGAACTGTATTAATCACCTGCAAAGATGACAGAGCCAGCAGCAGGTGGCAACAGGTAGACTCACTTCCAAACTCTTAATTTTTTGCATACCATTGTCCATTGCCCTCTCTCTTCCAATTTCAATGTTTAGTGAGGGTACATGCTTTGTGCATTGATTTCTTTTCCTATTCTTGACTTCCCTCTACAGCCTCTCTTGAATCTAGTGCTTTATTTAAATAGTGGTAAATAAAACATGAACTTGGTTTTTACTTTTAAAGCATGAGATAGTTCAATAAATAGAAGTTTGGATGGATGTTCATCAGTTACACTTGATTCATGGCTTTCCAACTGATATCTGGATCAGAGACTCTGGCAGTAAACTTTAAGGAACCAGGAACTCTGAGTTCTTTCCTTGGCTTGAGAAAAATTTAAGCCCTTTTGCCCATTTTCCTCCTTTCATAAAGATTGTATGGGGATGGGGAGGGACTTTAGGGGACTGGAGTGACTCCATTCTAAGTGACTACCCTTGTGTATTCGCTCACATTCCCAGACCATCCTTCAAGTCTCCCCAGTAACTTATACAACAGCATCATTAAACAGTCAGGGTCTCCCACAGGTGGCCCTTCTTTCCATAATTAAGGAAGCTGAAGCTCTTAGGGGTAGAAATAAACTATGATTTCAATTTTCCTTAGACTAAATGCTCTCCTTCCTTAATAAGCTTCTCCTCATTCACAGTGAAATTGAAAACACAGCTTTTTCCTGATGACCAGATGGCCCAGCAAATTTAATCACTTCAAGCACTACATACTTCCTTTCCACCACCCTCCATGGTGGGGAAACCAGAGGCACACTCCTTATTCCTCCCAGATGCCAACCTCTCTTGAGTGCTTTCCTCAATCATTATTTTTTAGAAACCAGAGCAATGGAGTTTGGAGAAAGTAATATTTCTTTAAAGTCATAAAATAAAACAAATCTTTCAGAGGAGAAAAAGATTAAGTGAATAAAAGAAATGAGCCAAAGTCATATTCTTCATTAATATTTAACTCAATAAGGATGCCACTTACATTTATTTTAACTTATCTGGTATAGTTGTGTCTGAATTAAAATTTCCCTTCAAATTCATATCAAGGTCTTTGGTGAGTAAAGCAAAGAAATTCTGATGGATAACATAGGGCAATATGAATTGAAGCTTACTCACATCAGTTGATATCCACTTAATACTGTGGACTGTTTCAGCTAATAAAAGCTTATCATGATTCCCGAGTTTCTTTGGGTACATTTTCCTTTTATAGTCTCACACAGGTAAGTTTATTAAACTTTCTAAACCTGTTTCTTCCACCTGAAAGAAAAAATGGGTACCTTAGGCTTACCAATATATGAAAATAATTGATAGAAATTCATGTTGGTATGGCACATTCCAGCACAGACAAATTTTTTAAAATATTTTATTTATTTATTTTTGAGAGAGAGAGAGAACAAGCATAGGCAGGGGTAGGGATAGAGGGAGAAGTAGACTTCCGCATTGAGCAGGGAGCCTGATGGGGCACTTGATCCCAGGACTCCAGGACCATGACCTGAGCTGAAGGCAGATGCCAAACAACTGAGCCACCCAGGCACCTTCCAAGACAGGTGAATTAACTATTCCAAAGGAGGTCCCCCCCCCCCCGACCCCACCACAACAGTTTCCTCTCTCATATCATCAGGAAATCAACCCTCACCTCCATCATCAAGCCAATTTTGAAGATGGTAGCTAATGCTCTTATTTACATGGGAATTGATAACTCCTTCACTTACACCTTAAAATAATAGCATGTTAAGGTTGCTGTGAAATGTCAAGGAAAATTAGTTTGTAACAGGGGTTTTTATGAATAGAATTTTGTGAAGTGAAACCAGAACTGAAATGGCATCACCTATTCTGCTTTTGGAAATACGTTCTTAGAAAATGTGCAAGCAAGTCACATCCACACTTGTTTCTAAAAGCTCAGGACACTAAAGTGTTCTAAAAAGCATGGCAATAAAGCCGTCATTCAGAAATAAAAGTGGATTATACAGGTTCCAGACGAAATGCTTAGATGGCAGATTTTCTTCTCTTTCCAGTACATTTTATAAAAAAAGCAACTTGACTTAATAGCTCCTATGTCTTATTCTTTACTAACAGGAAGTGATTATAATGAATCTCCATTTTTTATATTCCTTGCAAAATGTAATTAACTGGAAGTCTTAGGCAGATACAAAAATCTTGTTTATACAAAAATACCTCCCCAGAAAGCATAAGAAATCTCCCTGATTTAACAGGAAACAATTAGTCTCTAATTCAAGTCAGTAAGAACTTTTCTCTCCTCAATACAAAAAGATATAAGCTAATGAAAGGTTTTGATATTTTTGCTTGTTGGTGATTTAGGCACACTAGTTATAAAAACTGGTTGGTGTGGAAGGAGACTAAATAATGTTAAGTGTTTCAAGCGACAGTCTGAACACTAATTAAAGAATAAGGAGCTAGGTTCAGAGCCATGCTTTTTCCTCTTTCAAAAAACACACTGAGCCTGGAATTTGAACTAAAGGGTCACAGAATATTTACTTTAAAACTTTCTAGTCAGTGGAAGAAACACTTCCTTGGTGCAAAGGCGCAAACATGACCTAACATTCCCTATAAATCTTGAACAAGGAAAATAGGATGTAATGGGGAAAAAAAAAAAAAAGCACTCAGATTTTAGTTCCTAAAATAAACTTTATGCAATCACAGGAAGCATTTAGATCCCTTTTTTTTTCCTCCTCTTGCAGGAAAATGAAACAATCTCTGGGTCACAGGAAATAACACAAGTTTTAGAAAATCCCTGCGGTATGAGAAAAAAACTTCAAGTAGATCTTTTCTGAGTCCCATAGATGACGCAAAGGACAACAGATGTTCAAAGACTCAGGGACTTCAACAAGAAGTAATTGGTTTGTACTGGCAAGAGGGACAACTCCAACTGAGGTGCAGAAAAATAGGACAGCAGAGTTACACACACAACACTACAATCAATACTGTCTGCACACAACTAGCTCTGGGCTTCATTTTGGAAAAAGAGCAACTGCAAGAAGAGTAATGAGGGCAAGAAATGCAGAAAAAAGAAGAGATGGTGGGAGGATTGGGGAAAGAAGAGAAGGGATGGGACTATTTTATTTTAGGTTCTTGGCAGATTTTACTAAAACTGAGTAAAAATACAGACATATCAATAATTGATGGGACAATTTCAGAAAAATCAAGAATTCATAACTGCAGATATAACACATATGCAAAAATTCCTATCATCATAATATAACTGGGTAGAAGAAAAGATTTATAACTTTTTTTTAATATTTTATTTGACAGAGATCACAAGTAGGCAGAGAGGCAAGCAGAGAGAGAGAGAGAAGGAAGCAGGTTCCCTGCTGAGCAGAGAGCCCGATGCGGGGCTCGATCCCAGCACCCTGGCATCATTACCTGAGTGGAAGGCAGAGGCTTTAACCCACTGAGCCACCCAGGCACCCCAAAGTTTATAATGTTTTAATAAAGTTTAATTACAGGTGTCAAAAGAATAAATTCTGTGAAATCTACTTTCCACCTTAAAACAATTTTCTCTTAGAATATCCAGTTAGGAGGGTATTTTTGGCATTGCTACATAGGGCACATTGGTAGGCAAACATTTTTATAATCTCATAGAAGTCTTATCAATTAAATTTTTCTCAGGATGAAAGGTTAAAAGTGGCTTATGTAGGGTAAATCAGGAGGAATTTCAGATTTTGTAGAGATTTCTTCTCCATTTGTGGCTTTGATGCAAAAGGAGATTCCACAAAACCTGAAGACCATCTGTGTGGTGACATTCCATGACTACACCCTGGATTTAACAGGTCTTACATAGGATAATAAAATAAATTGCATTTAGTAGATTAAAAATGCAGTTTTATGTGACTGTAGACTACTAGGTTTTGGCAAGAGTAGTTAGGCAGAATGAATTGTTCAGTCATGTACAGTGTCAAAACATATATTTCACTCCCTTATGCTCTTCTATTTATAATCCCACTGCCATCACCCTTCTCCAGACCTGGTTCCCTTATGGTTATACCTGGGATGGTTTACCAGCTCGTCTGTTTTCCTTAATTTTTTAATGTCCTTTCCTTGCATGCCCACCCCATCACTGCCATTACCTCACTTTCTACATGTAGCTGGGTCAATTTTTTTTTAATTAAAAAAAATTTTTTTTTAATTTTAAATTTCTTTAAAAATGTGACTTCTGGAAGTCACTTCCAGAGTCAAGAACTCATGAGAGCCAGTTTCTAAGTAACCTTACAGAGATGGCTGACTTAAATGTGTGCATGTGCTTTAATGCAAATTGTAGCATTATACACACACTTAACAATACAATCCAGTTGTCATTCCATTCAGAATGTATAGGGTGGCTTTGTTCTTTTATAATAGTTGTACTATACTCTTCGCATAGCTACTCTACAATTTATTTAACAAGGCTCTGAAGAAGGAAAATGGGTGGTTGGGTGAGTTGAAGGAGAAAATATATTTTTTTTCTCCAAATTATAATTTTTAAGGTTATATTTTATACAAAGAATATATACAAGTGGGGCACCTGGGTGGTTCATTTCGTTACATCCGATTTTTAACATCCGATTTTTGATTTCAGCTCAGGTCATGATCTCAGGGTCATGAGACTGAACCCCATGTCATGCACTGTACTGGGCATATGGAGACTACTTGAGATTCTCTCACTCTCCCTCTGCCCCTTCCCTCTCTCCCCTTTTCTCTCTCTTTTAAAAAAAAGTACAAGTGAGCAAGAAATAAAATAATACCTATGACCCCACTCAATCTCCCAACTTAAAAAACCAAAAACAGGGCGCCTGGGTGGCTCAGTGGGTTAAGCCGCTGCCTTCGGCTCAGGTCATGATCTCAGGGTCCTGGGATCGAGTCCCGCCATCGGGCTCTCTGCTCAGCAGGGAGCCTGTTTCCTCCTCTCTCTCTCTCTGCCTGCCTCTCTACCTACTTGTGATCTCTCTCTGTCAAATAAATAAATAAAATCTTTAAAAAAAAAAAAAACTAGTTTACCAAAACTGTAGCTCTCTTTGTGTTTCTTTCCTGCCTCATCCCCCACTGATACCCTAAAAGTAATAGTTACTTGATTTTAATGTTTATCATTCTCACAGGTTTTAGGAAAATTTAATCACAAGTATATAGGATTATTATCATATATTATCATATATTACTTGAGTTTTTTTGAACTTTATAAAATGGTATACCATAGTCTTCCATAACTTGCCATTTTCACACATTATGTTTCTAAGATTATCCATTTTTATAAAGAGCTACAGTTCATAATCACTCCTGCATAATATTCTGCTTTGTGACTATACTACAAGGAATTTATTCACTCTTTTGTTACTGCACATCTGGTTATTCGCAGATTTTTGCTACTCTGAATAGCACTGCTATGATCATTCTCATATGTCTACTGGTGCACATGTGCAAGAAATCCTCTAGGAAACACCCAGAACAGAGTAGTAAGTTATGTGACTGTAATATTAGATCAACATGTTCTCCAGAGTGGTTGTTTACCACTTTACCAGCAATGTCTAAGACACATCCCTTTCAGCACTTTTTGTAAGACTTTCAATTTTTATAATCCAGTGCCTACACAATGGCACCCCGTTGGTTTTGATTTGTATTTTTCTGATTACTATTGGGATTGAGTTTCCTTTGTTTATTGGCCATTCAGATTTTCTCTTCCGTGAAATACCTCTTTTGTTTCTATTGCCCAATTTTCAATTAGGTCATCCTTTTTTCCTTATTTATTTGTAGTTGTTCTTGCATTATTCCAAATAACTCAATATAGGTGCTGCAATATGTTCTCTCCGTTTATGGTTTATCTCATTTCCTGTATGTCTTTTACTGAAGAGACATTCTGAATTTTAATGTAGCCAAATTTATCAATCTTCTCTTTTATGATTAGGTCACAGAGATTCCATATTTTCTTCAAAATTTTATAATTTTACCTTTCAAAGTTGATTTTATATGGCATGAGGAAGGGATACATTCTTTTCCATAGAGATAACCAGTTGTTCCAGCACTGTTCCCCATCTGCAATATTCATTTTGTCATAAATCAAATGTTCAAGTATGTACAGACTGTTTCTGGGCTCTCTTATTTTGTTCATTTTCCATTCTTGTATTAACAACAAACTGTCTTAGTGACTATAAATTCATAGTAACTTTTTTTTTTTTAAAGATTTTATTTATTTATTTGACAGAGAGAGATACAGTGAGAGTGGGAACACAAGCAGGGGTAGTGAGAGAGGGAGAAGCAGGATTCCCGCTAAGTAGGGAGCCCGATGTGGGGCTTGACCTAGGACCCTGGGACCATGCCTTGAGTCGAAGGCAGACGCTTAATGACTGAGCCACCCAGGTGCCCCAAATTCATAGTTAAGTTTTCATATCTGGTAGGGCAAGTGGCTTTCCTCCTCCTCCTCTTCTTCCTTCTTATTTTCTTATACAGGACTTTCTCAGCTATTCTTGCATCTTTGCTCTTAATATAGATATTTCAATCACATTGTTAGGCTTTATTAAAAAGGACAATTATTTTTCATGTGATGCCTTTTTATACCTTTTACATTCTGTCTGGAAGGCATGTATTATAAATAAAAAATAACTTTAAAAAATCATATGACTTCCCATTGTGTCAAGGTTAATCTGCACTTCATGTCATTTAAGGCCCTCTGTAATCCGATTAGTTTTCCATTAACTAATCCGATTAGTTTTTCTTAAGTTCCCTCTTGTAAACCATAGTCAGCCCACTTATACCCCATCCTTCCTCATATTATTTCCTCATATTAAACTACCTACTCTTCAAACCTGATCGCAGATCTTTCTCCAACCTAGTTCCCGAAACTACTAATGTACTTAAAGTCAGAGTTAGGCTCTTATTAGTTTTCAATTTTATTTGTGGTACTTTAGTGTCCTCAATTAAAGTATGAATTTCCTAGGGGCAACTATGGGCTATAAAAGACGTGAAGAAATATTTTTGATGGCCTCTTTTCCATGTTAAATGGATTTTAGACTAATCACCGTTGTAGGCCTTTGAGTTTGGTCACAATAAGGCCTTTTTATTTGGATGTGTTGTCTTGCTTTTGTATTTGATCTAGGTGGGTAACTATGATTAGTGAACTATAAGAGAAAACCAGTACTTAATGGAATTCATTTACAATGGGCTTTTACAACATAATTTGAAAATACCTTCATCAGCAGAGACAGCCTAATAACATGTTCTTGTAGTAGTTTACAATGTATCTGTATAGCTCCCCATTTGAAGAGATGATAAAGAAACAAGTGTGTGAACCATAATTAAATCCATTAGGCACAGTGTGAGAAATAATGTTTAAACAACAGTTCAACAGTAGCAACACCCATATTCTTAAAAATCTTTCTTAATACTTGAAACAGATATAGTTGAAGATAATTTATTGCTCCTATTTTATTTCTCAGTTAAAAGAAAAAAAATTAAGGCATCTGGGTGGCTCAGTTGGTTAAGCAACTGCCTTTGGCTCGGGTCATGGTCCTGGAGTCCCAGGATGGAGTCCCACATCGGGATCCCTGCTCAGTGGGGAATCTGCTTCTCCCTCTCACCTTCTCATGCTCTCTCTCTCTCTCAAGTAAATAAATAAAATCTTTCTTAAAATATTAATTAATTAAAAATCATTATTGCTTGACAGAATTCACTTTGTAGAAGACCACTAATGTTGCTGTAAATGCCCAAACAAATCTGTAGTAGTATAATAATTACCAAAGGCATAGCGTATGTATGAATGAGAAGAAATAGAAACCAATAACTATGAAACTTTAAAATATTTATACAGGTGGCCCCTTGGTGGCTCAGTCGTTAAGCTTTTGCCTTCAGCTCAGGTCATGATCCCAGTGTCCTGGGATCGAGCCCCGCTTCAGGCTCCCTGCTCAGCGTGCAGCCTGCTTCTCCTTCTCTCTCTGCTGCTCCCCCTTCTTGTGTTCCCTATCTCGCTGTCTCTGTCAAATAAATAAATAAAATCTTAAAAAAATAATAATAAAATAAAATATCTATCCAAGATTACAAATAATAAGGAGCAAGAAAGTAGTTTGAAAAAAATCTTCAAATAAATGACTTTTTGTCTTTTTTTTTTTTTAATCAAAGGATATTCTTTTTTGTATTAAACATCTTTTATGTATTAGCCAACTTATCTGTTGTTACAAACCTGACATTCCTGGGGATAAAAGTCAGCTACTTTTCAATTAATACATTACAAGTATGGCACATCATTATTTATATAGGTCATTCAATTTCAGAGTTTAATAAGATTTTCAAAGTGCTGATATGCTTTACACTGAAGATTGGATTTAAATGTTATTTAAGTAAAGGTTTCTTTTTTTTTTTTTAAAGATTTTATTTATTTATCAGAGAGAGGGAGAGAGCGAGCACAGGCAGACAGAGGCAGAGGGAGAAACAGGCTCCCCGCTGAGCAAGGAGCCCGATATGGGACTCGATCCCAGGACGCTGGGATCATGACCTGAGCTGAAGGCAGCTGCTTAACCAACTGAGCCACCCAGGCGTCCCTTAAGTAAAGGTTTCTGATTAGGAAAGTGGTCTATGACCAAATTCTATTATCATTGTAGTCTATGGAAACTTTAAGCCAAATTATTTTAAAATAGTTTTAAATGTGAAAACAATTTGTTGCTTCAGATCACACAATAGGATGTGGCAGAAGAAAGGAAAGAAAGCAAGTAATTGAATTGATTATCCTTCAAGTTTCAACCTGAAATCTAAACATCAATATTCATCCAAACTAGCTCAAGAGAGAATATTCATCTAGTTTTCAACAAGCTTTTTTAGATAGAAAAAAAAAAATCAGAGTTTGAAAAAGGGATTTGAAAATAACCGTATATGGAATTGTGACATGTTAGACATTTGAAAAGGGTTCTCTTATAAAAATACTATTCTGAAAAGTATAATCTAATATAATCTATAATCTAATATCAGAAAGCAGTTCATTAGTACCTAGTTTTTTTAATAACTTTATTGTGGTATAACTGATGCACAATCAACTGCACATATTTATTTACTAAATATTTATTTATTTTAGAGAGAAAAGGTCATGCAAGCAGGGGGAGAAGCAGAGGGAGAGAGAGAATCTCAAGTAGGCTACCTACTTAGCATAGAGCTTGCTCTCATGACCCTGAAACCATGACCTGAGCCCAAACTAAGAGTCTGCTGCTCAACCAACTGAATCATCCAGGTGCTCCAAACTGCACATATTTTAAGTGTACAAGTTAATTGGTTTAGGCCACAGTAAATACTGTGAAACCTCACTAAAATCAAGTTATTGATTCCCAAAGTTTCTTTATTTCCTTTTTAATTCTACCCTCTCTCCTTCCCTTTTCTCCCCCAACATCTATCTCCAGTCAATCACTGATTTACTTTTCAAGCAGCTGAGTATACATTTTCTAGAAATTATGTAAATGGAATTATACAGGGGTACCTGAGTGGTGGAGTTAGTTGAGCATGGGACTCTTGGTTTCTGCTCAGGCTGTGATCTTAGGGTTGTGGGATGGAGCCCTGTGTGGGATTCCGTGCTCAGTGAGGAGTCTGCTTATCTCTATCCCTCTGTTTCTCCCCTGACTTACACTCTTTCTCTTGCTCACTCTCATTTTCAAATAAACAAATGAACAAATAAAGTCTTTAACAAAGTAAATGGAATTATAGAGGCTCCACCTTTTTTGTCTACTGCTTTCACTCAGCATTGATTTATTAATATTATATCAATAATTCATTCCAGTTGTTTCTATGAAGTGCTCTACTGCATATATAGTGCAAATCTGGTGTGTTCATTCACCATTTGGTGCACATATGAGTTGTTTCCAGCTTCTGGATATTATAGACAAAACTGGTAGGAATATTTATTCATAGATAAATCTTCAGGGGATAGATGTTTTATTTCTCTTAGGTAAATATGTAGGAGAACAGTTAGATTGTAGTTAGTGCATGTTTAACTCTTTTAGAATATGCCAGACTGCTTTCCAAATGTAAATGTACCATTTTATATTTCCATCAACAGTGTATGAAATAGAATTCTGGTGGACCCCTATCATCACAAGAGTTGATGTGGTCAGTCTTTTTCACTGTAGCCATTATTGTGGCTGCATAGTAATATCTCATTGTGGGGATTTGTTTTGTTTTGGGGGCTTTGGGGGCATTTTCCTACTGACTAAAGATGGAGAGTACTTTTCATGTTATTTTTCAGGGGTATCTCTTTCTTGGTGAAGTCTCTAATCAAATCCTTTGCTCATTTTAAAACAAGGGATTTTTCTTTGGTCTTTCTAATGGATTGTAAGAGTTCTTTACATACAAAACGTTTAGATTAAAAAAAGTTTAGATATAAAATCTTTGTCAGATATGTTTTATAAATGTTTTCTCTAAAATCTGAAAATTGTCTTTCCTTAACTGTGTTTTTATACTCTCGTTTTAATTTTTATGAAGTATAATTTAACCTTTTCTTTTATAGTTTTATAGTGATTTTTCTACATCCTGTTTAAGAAATCTTTGCCTAACTTAAGATCATGAAGGTTTTCTCCTATGTTTTCCTTCTAGAAGTTTCACGGTTTTAGATTTTGTATTTAGATATATGATCCATTCTAATTTTTGTAGATATGTTTCTTTGCAAAAGATTGTCTCATTGTTAGAGCACAGTTGATAAATAAGATTTTATACTCCCCATTGAATTGCCTTAGCATCTTTATTGAAAATCATATTAAATTATGCCTATTTCTAAATTCTCTGTTCTGTTCCATGGATCTACATGTCTATCTGTACACCAAAAACCACAATGTCTTGATGACTGTACCTTTATAAAAAGCCTTGAAATCAGGTAATGTATGTCCCTCTGACTTCAATATTTTTTCAAAACTGTTTTCATTATCCTACACCCTCTTTATTTCCATATAAATTTTAGACTCAAGTTGTCAACTTCAGCATGAGAGCCTCTTGGGATTTTGATTGGAATTGCATTGAGTATAGCTCCACCTGAGGAGAACAGATGTCTTAACAATATTAAGTATTCCAAACCATGAACGTGATTGCTCACCATTTATGTTTTCTTTATTAGTGTTTTGTATTTGTTCACATATCTTGTTAGATTTACATTTAATGGTTTTTGTGCTACTATAAATTGCACTTTTCTTCAACTTCCAATCATTCATTGCTAGTATATAGGAATAAAATTGATTTTTGTATACTAACTTTATATACTGCAAGTCTGCTAAATTGACTTCTTAGTTCTTGTTACATTTTTTGTCTATTTGGGGGGATTTTTTCCCACAGACAATCATGTCATCTGTAATTTACATTTACATTTCTTCCTTTCCAATCTATATGCTTTCTTCTTTATTTTTTCTATTGCACTGATAAAACCTCCAGTATGATACTGAATAATAGTGGTGAGTTTAGACAACCTTGCCTTGGTCTCAATCTTAGAAGGAAAGTAGTTAGTGTTTCACCATTAGTTATGATATTAGCTGTAAATCTGCTTGTAGGTACTTTCTATCAGGTTGAAAAAGTTGTCTTTTATTCCTTGTTTGCTGAGAATTGTTATCATAAATAATGCTAACTTTGTCATTTGCTTTTTATGCATCTATTAGGATAAATAGGATAAATTAGGTGTTTTTTTTTAAGTCTGTCTGTTCTTTAATCTGCTATTTACATTGATTTATTTTCAAATGTTTAAGCAACCTCGCATTCCCAGGATAATGACCTCTTGGTCACAATGCATTATTCTTTTTATACATGATGGATTTAATTAAATAATAGTTCGCTTAATATTTTGTATCTATGGTCATGAGGAATATTTATATGTAGTCTTCATATACTGGCTTTGGTTTAGTTACCAGGGTAATGCTAGCTTCAAATAATGAGCTAGGAAGTGCTTCTTCCTCTTCTGTCTTCTGGAATAGTTTCTACAGAACTAGCATTATTTCTTTCATAAATGCTGGTATACATTTTTCCAGTGATGACATCCAGGGCTGGGGGTTACTTTGTTGACTCTTAACTACAAATTACATTTATGTAACTTATGACTATTTAGGTTCTCCAGTTCTTGAATAAGCTTTGGTAGTATTTTTCAAGAAATTTGTCTATTTCATCTGAGTTATCAATTTTATGGGCATAAAATTGTAATAGCTCCTATTGTGCTTTTAATGTCTATAGGATCTTATTTATAATTCCTATTACATTTCTGATGTTGGTAATATAAGTCCAACGGTCTCTCTTCTAAATGAGTCTGGCTACAGGTTTGTCAGTTTTGGTCACTTTTCAAAACACCAGCTTTTGATTTCACTGATTTTTACTGCTTTTCTTCTCAATTTCATTTGTTGCTTTTTTGTTTGTTTTGGATTTAACTTACTCTTCTATATCCAGGTTCTTAATAGAGAAGATTATTTCCTAGACAGGAGATTTCTTCTTTTCTAGTGTAAGCATTTGGTGCTCTAAGTTTTCCTGTAAGCACTATTTAAAGGAGTATACCACAAATCGATGTTTTACTTCCCTTTCCATTCAGTCAAAATATTTTATAATTTCCCTTGTTCCTTCTTTTCTGACATACAATTTAGAATTACTTTATTTCCAAATCCTTGGAGGTTTCCAGATATCTTCTTGCTATTGAATTCTATTTAATTTTTATGGCAAGAGAACATGCTTTATATGATTTTAGTTATTTAAATGTTGATGAATGTTTTATGACCCAGAATATGATATATTTTGGTGAATGTCCCATGTGTCCTTGAAAATAATATATATTCTGTTGTTCTGGGGAGAAATGGTCTATAAATGTTGATCATTGTTTAGGTCTTCTCACACTTACTGTCCTTGTTCCATCAATTACTGAGAGAGAAGTATTGGAATCTCTGTGATTATGGGTTTGTCTGCTTTTACTTTTAGTTTCATTAATGTTTGCTTCCTATATTTCAAAGCTATTTTGTTAGGTGGACACAGATTTAGGATTGTTACATCTTCTTGGCTACTAATACCTTTATAATGTAAATATGGATTTTTAGTTCTGCTAATATGCCTTGTTTTGAGGTCTACTGGTGTGATATAGCCATTCTATTTTTCTTTAGATAATGTTTACAATGTATGTCTTTTCCATCTTTTACTTTTAGCCTACTTGTATCTTTATATTTAAAATGGATTTCTTTTAGATAGTATATAGTAGGCTCTTACTTTTTTATCCAATCTGATAATCTCTTTTTATTTGTATGTTTTGAACATTTTCATTCACTATAGTTATCCATATGTTTAGATAAAAATATCCCATCTTGCTATTCTGTTTGTTCTATCTGCTCTTTGTTCCTTTTATACTTTCTACTTCTGCTTGCTTTTGGATTAAATATTTATGATTCAATTTTATCTCCATTACTGGTTTATTATTTAACCCTATTTTTGAAAAAAGGTTAGTAATTGTTTAAAATTTACACTGTTTGGTTTTAATTAATATTTCAAATACAATTATACATTTTTTCATATAGTATAAGAATCTTACAATAGTATACTCCAAATATACCCCCCTCATCTTTTGTATATTGTTCTCATATATTTTATTTTTATATATTCTGTAAATCCACAATGTTGTTATTTTATATTTAGATAATTGTCTTTAAGGATGATAAAAAAATAAGTTAAGTACTTTAAAAAATATTTTATTTATGTATTTGAGAGACAGAGCTGGGGAGAGGGGCAAAGGGAGATGGAGAAGCGGGCTTTCAGCTGAGCAGGGAGCCTGATGCAGGGCTTGTTCCCAGGACCCTGGGATCATGACCCAAGCAGAAGGCAGATGCTTAACTGACTAAGGTAACCAGGTGCCTCAAGACAATAAGTACTTTTTATGTTTATCTTTATTTTAACCATTTTCAGAGATCTTCAGTTCTTTATTTAGATCAAAGTTTCCATCTGGTGTTCTATTCCCTCTGCCTGAAGAATTTCCTATAGCATTTATTGTAGTATAGTCTGCTATTAATGAATTCCCTCAACCCTTGTTAAAAAAAAAATTCCTTTTTCTTTCTTTCTTTTTTTTTTTTTTAAGATTTATTTATTTGAGAGAGAAAGCATGAGTAGGAAGAAGGGCAGGGGGAGAGAATATTTAAGCAGACTCCCTGCTGACCACCAAGTCTGACACAAAGCTAGATTCCAGACCCATGAGATCATGATCTGAGCCCAAACCAAGAGTTGGATGCTTAACCAACTGAGCTACCAAGTTGCCCCAAGTTTTTCCTTTTTGAATGTTATTTTCATGGCATAGGATTCTGGATTGGCAGTTTTTAAAATTTCAGTATTTTATTAATTGTTATATGCCTTACAAAGGGCAGGTCTACTATAATTTGTATTTTTGTTGTCTGTATGTAATGTGAATTTTTCCATTTATTGCCTTCAAGATTTTCTTTTTATCTTTGTCTTTCCAGCAGTTTCAATCTGTTATTTGTTTTTAAAAATCCCACTTGGGGCCTTCCAAGCTCTGTGAATTTTCCAGTTTGATACCTCCCACTTTATCAAGAGAATTCTTAGTAGTTATCTCTTTAAATATTTTGTCTGTCCCAGTATTCCTTTCTTCTTCTGAGATGCTAATTTATTCCCAGCTCTTGTTCACACATGTGAACATCTGTGTGTGTGACTTTATTCTTTGTCCTTCAGTTTGGGTAGTTCCTATTACCTATATCCAAATTCACTTATTTTTTCTTCATCTGTCCAGGTTTACTGATGAGCCCAAAGGCATCCTTGATCTCTAGTACTCTTTGTTTTGTTTTGTTTTTCCTCTTCCAGCATTTCTATTTTATTTTTTCTTATGGTTTCCATCTATCTGTCAAACTCCCCATGTGCTCAAGCATGTTGTCCTTTTCCCATTAGACCCTTTAACATATTAATCATAGACATTACTTATTTCATAGTGCAAACATCTGAGTCATCTTTGTGTCTGGTTCTGTTGAGTGCTTTGTCTTTTGATAAGGGCTTAATGTTTCGTGCTTTTTATGTCCTATAACTTTTAAATACTGTTTTTTTAAATTATTGAAGTATCACTGAAATAAAACATTATATTAGTTTTAGGGGTAAAACATGGTGATCCAACAATTCTATATGTTACTCAATGCTCATCCTAAGTGTAGCCACCATATAAAATTATTACAATATTATTGACTATATTGTCTATGCTGTACTTTTAATCTCTGACTTACTTATTTTATTAACTGAAAGTTTGTATCTCTTACCCTTTACCTATTTCTCCCATCCCCCTACCCCACTCCCTCTGGAAATCACCAGTTTGTTTTTTGTATTTAAGAGTCTGTTTCTGTTTTCTTGTTTGCTCATTTGTTTTGTTCTTCAGATTTTACATATAAGTAAAATTATATAGTATTTGTCTTTCTATGATTATTTCACTTAGCATAATACCTTCTAGGTATATCCATGGCACAAATGGCAAAAAAATCTCATTCTTTTTTATGGCTACTATTCCATCACACACATACATAGACACACATTATATCACATCTTCTTTATCCATTCATCTATCAGGGACACTTACGTTGCTTCTATATCTTGACTATTATAAATAATGCTGCAATAAACATAGCGGTAGATGTATCTTTTCAAATTAATGTTTTCATTTGTGTAAGGTAAATAACAGTAGTGGAATTATTGGATAGTATAATTTTTCTATTTTTAATTTTTTGAGGAAGCTCATACTGTTTTCCATGGTGGCTGCATCAATGTAATGTCCTATCAACTGAGCATGAAGTTTCCCTTTTCTCTACATCCTTGCCAACATTTGTTATTTTTGTTTTTCTTTTAAAGATTTATTTACTTATTTGACACAGAGAAAGAGATCCCAAGTAGGCAGAGAGGCAGGCAGAGAGAAAGGGGGAAGCAGGCTCCCCGCTGATCAGAGAGCCCGATGCGGGGCTCGATCCCAGGACCCTGGGATCATGACCTGAGCCGAAGGCAGAGGCTTTAACCCACTGAGGCTTTAAGCCACCCAGGTGCCCCTTTTTTTTGGTTTTTGATACTACCCATTGTGACAGGTGTGAGTTATTATTACGGTTTTGATTTGCATTTCTCTGACAATTAGTGATGTTGGCCATCTTTTCATATGCCTTGTTGGCCATCTCTAACCTTCTCTGGAAAAGTATCTACTGAGGTCCTTTGCCTATTTATAATCAGAGTATTTTTTTGGTGTTGAGTTGTATATGTTTGGTATATTAATTTCTTATTGAATATATAATTTGCAAATATTTTCTCCCATTTAGTAGGCTGCTTTTTTGTTTTGTTGATGCTTTCCTTTGCTGTGCAAGGGCTTTTAATTTTGGTGTAGTCCCATTACATTATTTTTGCCTTTGTTTCTCTTGTCTGAGGAGGCACACTCATAAATATTTTGCTAAGACCAATGTCCAAGAAATTACTGCCTACATTTTTAGGAGTTTGTGGCTTCAGTTCTCACGTTTAAGTCGTTAATCCACTCTGAGTTTATTTTTATGTATTGTGCAAGAAAGTGATCCAGTTTTCCCAATACCATTTATTGAAAAACTTTCTTTTGGTCTTTCCCCCATTATCATAGATGAATTGACCATGTAAGTATGGATTTATTTCTGGGCTCTTTATATCCTGTTCCACTGACCTATGTGACTATTTTTTGTGCCAGTACCATACTGTTTTGATTACTATAACTCTGTAGTGTGTCTTAAAATCTAGGAATGCGATACCTCCAGCTTTGTACTTCTTTCTCAAGATCGCTTTGGCTATTTAGGGTCTTTTGTGGTTCCCTAAGAATTTCAGGATTATATGTTCTAGTTCTGTTGTCTTATAATTGTTTACACTGAATACTGGACATCAAATATAGGATAGTAAAAATGGAAGTAAATAGTATTTATGGCTGAAATGTGCATGACTCTTTTTGATAGAAACTTAATGTACAGGACTGAGTTAATTTAGTCAGGAGTTCATCTTATTTAGGTTTTGTTGTTGTTATGGTTACCTTCAGTACACCACTGGCTTCAAACCCCTCTGGTATTACCTTGTGCTTAAACTGAAGGATGGGTTCCTCCACTCTTAGCTTTTGATCTCTCTATTCATAGTCTTTACCCCTCTTCCACCAGTGGATACTGCTAATATATTATACTTAGTGTTTGCTAGCTTGCTGTGGGGCAGGGTATTCTCTGTTGTCTTGATCTAGCCTTAGCTCAGATAAGACCTATGTCCCTGAATCTTGGTGAATGGGCTTCCTCAGTGATGCCAACCCTCCCCTCAATGATAGGATGTCTTTAGTGGCCAGGGTTAGGATGACTTCCTGTTCTCCCCGATGACTGGAGGGTTTTCTATTTCCTCTCCTACAGTCATAATGTGTCTTCATCTGAGGACAGTTTTACTACCGTCCCCTAGTGACTTATTGGTGTTTGTTTTATAGGAAAGGAAAGTCAGGAAAGATTTTGTGTTTTTCTCAAAGCATCAGCTACTCTCCTTCTCCAGGCCTGTACTACTCAAGAAGGCTTTCACTAGTCCCTTGTCCCATGTTCAAGTCTTCTCTTGGGCACCCTGTGAGGTCCACAGAGAAAAACCTATGAGTGGGTGCAAACTCCCCTCCAATAGCAGCTTCCAGGTGTGCTAGTTACTCTGTTATTCCACACTCAGTTGTTAGCAATTTGTTAAAAATTTTCACTGGATTTTTCCTACCTGCTATTACAGGGAGTTTGTCATCTTTTTCTTCTGTGTTTTGCCAAAGGTATACCTGCATCCTGTTGCTCCTTGAAGGGATCTGTCTTTTCATACATTTCAGATGACTTGGCTGTTAGGATCTCTGGTGGGTTTAAGAAAAATTATGATTTTGTAGATCATACAGTTTTTTCTTGTATGATGCTCTTCCTAATCTTCTCCAACCTCAGCAAAATTGAGACCCTCCAGTAGTTTGATGTTGTTTTGAATGTCACAAGCTGGCCCTAAAATTTATATAAAAATGAAAAAAATCAAGAATTGCCAAAACATTTTTGAAGAACAAGGTAATGATGAATAAAACAGTGAGTTATTGGTGCAAAGGCAGACAAATAAACCAATGGTTCAGAATAAAAGTCCAGAAATAGAACCATAGAAAGAGAGACATTTAATTTACAACAAAGCTGGTACTGCAGAAAAGTAGAGGAAAAGGACTGTCTCAGTGGACAATTAGATAGCCACAAGAAAAAAAAAGCCCACAAAATGCTTAAAGGCTATCTCAATCTAATAACCAAAAAATAATTCCAAGTGAATTATAGAACTAAATGTAGAAAGCAAAACAATGTTAAAACTTCTAGAAATTAACATAGGATAATATCTTCATTGCCTTGGGGCACTGCACAAAAATCAATAATCATAAAGGAAAATAAAAAACTTGAACATGTTAAAATTAAGATTGATTGTCAAAACGACAACATTAAGAGAATGACAGACAAATCAAAATAGAGTGTGAAAGATATCTGCAACACAGAACTGACAAGGATTCATAAACACTCCAAAAACACAGAAAAATGGGCAAGAGATGTGACTGGACAGTACACAAAAGAGGAAATCTAATTAGCCAATAAATACATGTAAAGGTACTCAACTTCATCTGTAACCAGTAAATGCAAAGTTAAAACCACAACGAGATACCAACTAAACAACTACCAATAATCCCACTCCCAGAAATAACAACGGAAATTTAAGTATGAAATACCAAGAAAATATGTACAAGAATGTGCAAAGCAGCACTATTTGTAAGGATAAAACATTGGAATCAATCCAAATATCCATCTACAGTGGACCAGGTGAGTTGGGTATATTCAAACAATGTAATGTTCTATAAGAAATAATATGAAAAACTGCTATATGCAATAGTAGATGTGGAACTCAGAAACAATATAGAGCGGTTAATATAGGGCAAAATAAAAGTCATTAATATACAGCAAAATACTGTATAACTCCATTTAATATAAATTGCAAAAAATAGGCGAAACTATAATGTTGAAGGGTATAAGCTTAGGTATTAAGATATCAGTATATAGTTATTTTTGTAAGGGAAGGAGAACACAACAATTGTGAGAGAAAATACTGAGGCTTCTGTGATGTCAGTGTTGGTTTACTTCTTAACCTGGTTGGTAGTTACCTGGGTGTCCACTTTGTAGACAACTGACCTATATGTCTCCCATGCTTTACTCTGTGTGTGTGTGTGTGTGTGTGTGTGTGTGTGTGTGTGTAATACTTCATTATAGCCTCTTCCCACTTCCCCCCACCCCACAAAGCTTCTGGCTTTTGTGAACTTATTTTTTTATTAGAAGTGTTTCCGATGGAGTGATGTAAGTATCTGAACTCTAATGTACTTTTGTAGAAAGATATTTGGTATGTTTTTGGAATGTGGAGGTTGATGGGGGGGGGGGGTGGAATTCTTCCCCTGTTTATAACTGAGAAACACAGAATTCAGATAAAGGTAAATAATATTAGCTATCTTACTGACAAAAAGCTGGATTAGAGGATATGTGACCACAGTGGGCTACGAAATGCGCAACTGCTGACCTAGATGGACTTGCACACCCAAGTCCAAGGCTGAGATGGACAAGTTTCCCTGCAGCCTGCCTTAGAAAGCTCAGGATTTGGTTGAAATCAAAGAAATTCAGACAGGTAGAAATTTACCCATAAGATGCATCACTCCTCCTTCCCTGGCATGAAGAGAGTGGGGCAGCTTGCCTTTGCCTCCTGGAGAGTGGAATGGAAATTCTCTACATTCTATGGAAACGTGAAGAATAAGGAATAAATACTATCCCTAACAACAGGCAGACTAGCTGTGTCTATCTTTAAAGTCAGCTCTTTGAAGCTTAGCAAAGGCAGCCATAGGCTAAATTTTAGAATAAGCTTCATTCTTGCTCTTATTGCTACTTTTTCTTCTTCTACTTATGAACCTGTATATATAATCCAACCACCATCTTTTCAGTGCCTTTCTTGGAAGAATCTGCAGAGACTTGTAGGCAAGGGTAAAGGAGAAGAGGGCAGGCGATTTTACATGAAGCTCTTTTCAAAGTCGTATATTTATGAGAAAAAAAAAAAAGACCTTTTCCATTTCCCTATGAGATGTATTAAATTGGCACACAACTTTTATTGTCTCTGGAGCTTCTTTAAATCATTTTTTTTCTAGGTAAAGTTATGCCTAGTTCAAGTAAATGCTTTTTGTTATTTAGAACTGCTCAATGATTATTTATATCAGCCTTGTCTGAAAAAAATGTAAAAACACAAATATCTATCTACAACTTAATGTCATTATTTCCTTCTAACAGTGATGAAGGTTGATTACTGTGTATTCACAAATACTTCTATTCATGATTTTAATTAGCATGGATAATTTGGCCCAAGTCATTTCAATTCAGACACAGCAGCATGTGTTTATTTAATTAAACATTCATTCATTCATTCATCCACTTATTTATTTATTTTTAAAGATTTTATTTTACTTATTTGACAGAGACACAGTGAGAGAGGGAACACAAGCAGGGTGAATAGGAGAGGGGAAAGCAGGCTTCCCACAAAGCAGGGAGTCCCATGTGGGGCTTGATCCCAGGATCCTGTGATCATGTCAGGAGCCAGCCGCTTAACGGCTGAGTCACCCAGGCGCCCCCTAAACTTTTATTTTTATGTTGAGGAAACTGTAGATTCACATGCAGTTGTAAGAAATAATGCAGATTCCATTTTGCCCTTTTACCCAATTTCCTCCAATAATAACATCTTGCAAAACTATAGTACAATAGCTCCCAAGATACTGACATTGACACAGTGACAATAGAGAACACATTTCCATCATCACAAGGATTCTTTATGTTGCCCTTTTATAGCCATGCATAATTCTCTCCCCAGCAACCCTCCCCCCTTAAATTCTGGAAACCACTAATCTGTTCTCCATTTCTATAATTTTTGTCATTTCAAGAATGTTCCATAAATGGAGCCATATGGTATAAAACCTTTTAGGATTGGCTTTTTCATTCAGCATAATTCTCTGAATTCACTGTTGTTGTTACATGTATCCATAGTTTGTTCTTTCATACTGCAGATTAATATTCCACAGTATGGATTTATCACAGTTTGTCTTACTACTTGCCCATAGAAAAACTCTGGGTTGTTTTTAGTTATTACAAATAAAAATTCCATGAACACTCATGTTCAGTTTTTTTTTTTTTTAATGTGAATATAAGTGTGTGAAAACATGTTTATAATGACATGTAACTCTTTGCCTAATTTTCTGGCTATTTAAGTCAGAGGCAAAGCAAAAGATGTAAAGGTATTTGCCAAAGATCATAGACTGGTTCTTTATCAACCAATGATTCTTATCAGTACTTGCAACTTTGTAACTATCTTGCTACCTGACCTTGGGAAGCCCCCTGAATTTCTCTGAGCCTCCATTAGTAAAATAAATGTTTTTCAAAGCATAGCATTTGAAACACGAACTCCATGAAATGCTCCTAAAAGAGGACAAGGGAGATTTTCACAGTCTAGTAAGTTTGAGGAAATGCTGAATACCACATTTCTTTTTTGAAATAAATATATGCTCCTTGGTATAAAAAAGGAAGGATCCAGTATCCCACTGCCCAAGTTCAAATTCCAGCTCCATCGCTTGCTGGAATAGTAACCTTTAGCAAGACACTTAACACACCCATACCTGTTTTGTCCTCTATGCAGTGGAGATAACAATAGTACCTCACTCATATGAATGGAAGATTAACTCTAATGACAAGAAAATACTTGATAAATTGTTTCCTATTATTCTATTTCCATCATAATCAGATCATCAAAATCATTATAATCTTGTTAAAAAATATACATGTCCAGGTCCACCCCTGCAGATTATATTTAGTAAGTCTAGGGTAAAGCCTGGTCCAGATGAAACAGAGGTTTATTTATATTAAGAATGTATCCAAGATAGCCCAAAGCAAAATTTAAATCTAGACCCAACTGACTGATGGAGAGCATCATAGTCATATCAGCACACAAATTTAGTAAATCCTTTAAATGACTAACTCTGTAGTCCCACAAAAAGAGCACCTTCTTTCCTGAATGGAAGGCTGGGCTTCTAACACAAACTCATGATTCCCCTAGGGGATGTTCATTAAAATAAATGCAGTTCTGTGCAGTTGGTACACATCAGCTTTCAGAAAAATTCCTAAATGTAGCAGTTAGCATCAATATATAAAAATTTTATTTGTGAGTCATTGCTTAGCAAATTAAATCTGAAAATAAGACATTATTTCCTTAGAAATAGAAGAAAACAATTATGATTGCTATAATTCCTGTAGGTTTCATCACCACACTGCTGATTTCCGAAAGTCTTCTTATTGTTAAGCACCAGGCAAATTTCCAGACCACTTGGGGAACTCACTCTAGAGGTGGTGGCAATCTTTTTACCACTTCTGCAGCAATCCTCAGGTAAGCTTTGGCCTGGAAAAGAAGAGATTCATTTGTTCTGTACTTCTCCCCAGCAGACATCAAATGACTCATGAACTGTCTGCCAGAGCTGTCTCTTGAATGGAATAGGGAAAAAGGCTGAGTGAGATGAGGAAATTCAGCAGCAAGAGGATGCTGTTGTGTACACTGAAGGTGTGAAAGGGTAGAAAGAATTTTAGATTCTTTATTGGGCAAATACTTACAAGGTGACTTTCTGAAAAAATATTTAATACCAGCAATTACTGTTTTTAAGCTCTAATTCCCATTTCAGCAAACCAGCAATCCAGTCTAGTTGTAGAAAAATTTTATCTTCCTCTTCTGACAAATTGATATCTTGAGTTAGATACTGTCAAAACTTCTTTGGCATAAGAGCTGTTAGTAATTTTAAATAGGACTGTTTATTACCACTCTATGGTTTATCTTTGGAAAGCACCTTCCTTATCTCTCTGAGAATGGCATCCAATACCAGCAGCGAGCACCTCATAGGCTTCTTCACTTGCTGAATTTTGGATCCCATCAAAGAATTCCTGGGGTCAGTTGTTACACCCTTCTTCTGTGGGGTCCTTAGTGCAGCTGAATACTAAGAGCAACCCCCAAGCCACTGTGCACCACAAACTAAGCCAAAGCCTACATGGCCCAGTCAGATCAATGATCATGACATCTGCATCTTAGAAGCTCCAGACAATTGCAATTGTAAATATTACCTATTTTCCCTATCTTATCTATAAAAAGTATCTGTAAGACACAATAGTAAGATCTTCTAAAACCATTAATTTCTACATTTACATACTTGGAGTTATGCATGTACTACTGCCACCACCACTGCTACTACTCTTACTACTACTACATCTACTATTCTGATAATAGCTAAAATTTACTTGAGTACTTAATATCTACCAAGTACTGTTTCATTTAAACTTGCAGCTACCCTAAGGGATAAATTCTGTCATTAACCCCACTTAAAGATAAGGAAACCAAGAACCAGAAAGGTGAATGGTCTTGCCCAAAGCATTACAGTTAATATGGGATGAGCTGGTCTTCGAACCTAGGCTGACCAACTCTGACTCTGCATGATGAAAGAACAATCTGAGGTTTGTTTACCCAGACTTGAAGATGTTTCAAGCGTCTTTCACACATTTTCACTTTTAAAAACCATACCTGAGCCCTAACAGCTGAATTATGCTTTATCTTATCAGAAAAGTGCTAAAATCTCACCTATGAGTTCATTAAAAAAAAAAAAAAAGAATAGTTCTCGAAATATGAATAAAGCCTTAATTGTTTTTATCTAATACCTACTCTACCAAATACTTTGTATAAGTAATCTCACTTATGTAAAACAAGCGTCATCAACTCGACTTGGATAAAGCACACAACTGGGAGTTGTTTGCTCAAGGTCACAAAGTCAGTAAGTTGGCAAACATTCAAACCTGGGTCCATCTAACTCCAAAGCTTAGATCCTTCTACTACATATTAAACAGTAAATCCAAAGTACAAACAATTTTAAACAGAATGCTTTATCTAAAAATGGTTTCACTTTCTGCTATACTTAACAGAAACAGCTGTTTTGTGTAAAAATGGAAATACTTTGTAAATAAATATTTCTCTTAAATCTAGTGTGCTGATTTTTACCCAGGCATCTTTGTAAATACCTTTTATCTCCTAGTAGCTTTTCTGAGTGATTAAGTCTAAAATTTTTGTGATGAAAATGTAAAGTTCACTAAGGCAAGCTGACAGAAGGCCATCATTCTATCATCTTTAAATTCTTACTTATGGTAAATCACAGACATAAACCTATCAGACTACAAAAAGAGATGAATGATTCCAGAATAATCAAATTTGCTACTTTTAACCTTTGTTTTTTAATGGACTATCTCCAAGCTTAAACTTTCAATATATCACACTCAAAGTACTGATTAGACTGTCATTTGCTAAGAAACCACTGAAAGTGCTTAGTTTCAGTTTCAATTTCTACAAAACTGTTGAGATTGAATTTTTTCAGCCAATGCAGTATCATTTCAACAAATACATTTTGGTTCTTATCATATGCAAGTTACTGTTTTGGGAATCTGTGGGATGTAATGATACAAAAGGAAGGCAGAATAGCTCACTTGTGAAGAGTTGAGGCTCTGATGTCAGACAAGCATGGTTTAAAATCTTAGCTCCATCACTTATTAGCTATGAGGCCTTAGGCAAGTTACTTAATTTAATCCTTCTAAGACTCAGTTTCCACATCTCTAAAATGGCTAAAGTAATAGTAACTATCGCAAGCATTTGGGGGAGTATTAAGTAATAATAAAGTATGTTCAGTACTGGCACAAAAGAAGCAAACAGTTAGTAGCTGCTATTATTACTGTTACATCCTCAGGTAATTTACAATCTCACTGAAGAGTTCATATGAACATGTACCCACAGTTACTTCTCCTGGGCTAAGGAAAGGTACCTATGGATTTGTCTAATCCATAACTAGCAAAAAGGCAAATATGTGTATCATATGTAAAAAATATGATTTAGATTTCTCAAACTGTTAATACTCTCTCTTTCATCACCTCAAATATACACAGAATAACACTTCTATTCAAGATCTTTTATTGGGCCATCCAGAAGCACAGATAAGACAGCTGGATCCCATTTGTCTGCTGTATATTAACAAGTTAAAGGAAAGGGATGGCAATCAAAGTGCAAGAAGTTTTATAGAGAACTTTTTCCTTTGTCTTTATTTTTAAATATCTGAAGTTCTACTTTATCATATACAATCATTTCATATTAAGATCATAAGGTAATAATTTAGAAGTTCTAAGATAATAAAGCTTCCACTTACATTGAAAGTCTTTACCAGGAATACCTTATAGCACACCTTTCTGTATGCCAATATTAAGACCTTTTACTTGATAACAAAAGGATGAAACCACAAAATTATTAGTCAATCACGGTTCCACCACTTGTGTCCTGGACTCAAGTAAAGGCAAAAGATAGATAAAGTTAAATTAGCAATTATAATCACACCAACAAGAGGCAATGCTACTGGATTTAAGAGTTCTGCACTTGATCTTAGCCAAAAGGCCGAGAAGCGATGGATTTAAGAGTTCTGAATCCGAAATGTCCACTTCCTCTCCCCTCCTCTGTGGCTTTCTCTGGCTATTATACACTACTATATTTGGAGTTTCAATTACTCCCCTTTCGTTAGCAGTGCACATGTTCAGAAGATTTTGCCCAATGACTGAGGAGGCAGCAGCTTGCTGGTACTTTTTAACTGGTGCAGTAGCTCCTTACAACTTTTCTGATGATGCCTTAAATTCAGCATAAATCATATTTGAAATTAATCACTATTACTATAGTATTTGTGTCCACTCAAAGTTAAATGTTCCTGGGAGAATGAAGTCCCTGTTGCCTAATTTTAAAAGATGTGCTGTGCAGAGAGTGACAGTCCTGGAATCTGGGGTTGGGAGGAGGGAGTGATAGAAAACGGAGAAGGTGGAGTTAGAAAACAAAAAGCTAAAAATGAAACCTTTACTAATTAATAATTTTACTTGTAGGTCAACCCCTAAAAGCAAACAATAAAAAGTGTTCATCTAAGAGGTCAATGATTAACAATTTTATTTGTTCAGTCCCATTAACTTTCACAGAAGTTTATCATGTTGAAAAGTATAAACTTTATTCTTTAAATGAAGACATGTAAGTAGAATCGATATTAAGCTTCCACAAACAACAACAGAATTTGCTGAGAGGGCTGTGACTAGCTCCTATGAGCGTATTTCTGTTGGTGTTCATAGGGTAAAAGGGAAAGAAAAAGTTTATCAAGAGGCAAGATTCATCACAAGAGTAAACAGAAGGATCCTATGATACGGACAGGAGGCGAACCGAAAGCTAGTCTAAATGTACATCACAGACACCGAACTAATCCTGCAGTTTATTAGGAAGTGAAGTACTGCATTCATAAGAGAATACATAGAGTACGCTGTTAAAACTGAGGGGAAATAGCCTCTAGCACTATCTTGGACAGTTCTTTATTGTAAATGAACCTTTGCTTGTTCACCTGAAAAATGGAAATTATTATACATATCTCACAAATGTGTTAAGAGAATCAAATAAAATAATGTATTTACTGCACCCAAGTATTGTACTACCTTTTAAAACAAATTAAAGAAATCAAACCTAAGACCTGGGAGGTGATATAATGGAAAGACGCCAATGTTTGCAAGGAAAACCCTTGTCTATTAATCACATTTTACCATTTATCTGTTCTATAACCTTGGGAAAATTATTTAAATTCCCTGTACCTCAGTTTCCTCATGTGTAAAATGGGGACTATTTATACATTGCATTAAATTGTTGTGAGCATAAAATTATGTAAGTAAAATGTCTGACAGCATCTGGTACACTGTAATTGCTATTATTATTAGGAGGATGATTACTAATAATGAATGTCTGCAATCTAAGAGTAGGAAGTAATAATTTCCATTGAAACAGAATAAACTTTTTTTTTTTCTTTTCATGGCCATGCCTAAGTCTTAAAATTGCTCAGAAGTTTTAATATTTAAGGTTGACAATGTGGAACACGAAATTCTCACTACTCTTGCCAAGACCTCACCAAATCAAACCTAGCACAAGCTACAAAGGGTTAGGCTGTCCTCATTCTCATAAATGTCAGTGAGCAACAGTAAAATAGTAGGTCTAATGTTTATGCAAATATAAATGAGATTTAAAAAACTTAACTCCAAAAAACTACACAGACACTACTGTTTAGAGTTTTAAATCACATTATCTTTTGATGGTTGCTTTATGTTTTCTCTTTTATTACATTCCTTTTACTTCTTTTCAGAAATCTCAAAGAAAAAAGTAATAATGGATAGGTGGAGAAAATACTTAAAAATCTAAACTCGTAATTGATATAATTTAGTAAGTAATTATTCTATAAGAAATCACCACAGAATGTCTTTAGTCTATTCTTTGGAGGCATTTAAAAGTATGTAATTAGGGGGGCGTCTGGGTGGCCCAGTGCGTTAAAGCCTCTGCGTTAGGCTCAGGTCATGATCCCAGGTTTCTGGGATCAAGCCCTGCATCAAGCCGACCAGGGAGCCTGCTTCCCTTCCTCTCTCTGCCTGCCTCTCTGCCTACTTGTGATTTCTGCCTGTCTGTGAAATAAATAAATAAAATCTTAAAAAAAAAAAAAAAAGAAGTATGTCATTAGAGGCTCTTGGGTGGCTGAGTGGGTTAAGCCTCTGCCTTCGGCTTGGGTCATGACCTTGGGGTCCTGGGATCAAGCCCCCCATCGGGTTCTCTGCTCGGCGGGGAGCCCGCTTTCCCCCCTCTCTGTGCCTGCCTCTTTGCCTACTTGTGATCTCTCTCTGTCAAATAAATAAAATATATATTTTTTAAAGTATGTAATTAAAACACACTCGAATTTCATACAACTTTCATCCACTACATAAAGTACACCTATGGTAGCTGGGTTGCCAGACTAATTATGAGAATAACAAAGGGTTACAGTTTTTGCTTATCTGGGAGATTTCTAAGAAAAGACTGAAAAGGAAATTTAACATTTACTACCTGTAAGTCAGAGAAAAGAAACACAATGATAAGTGCTACACATTATACTCTTCCTCAGAGATCATATCCCCAGCAACTTAATCACCTACACCATAACTGTGGACTTTGAAGAAAGGGAAAAGACCTTGGGCCCCTGAAAGAAAGAATTCTAAATGAAGGTACTTTACTTATCCAAGATTGGTGTTCATAGGGTAACCATCATTTTTACCCTTACTTTATTTTTAGCTTTAACCAACCTCAGCTCTTTTATTTTCCAGTTCACACAAGATTTGAGAAGGGAAGGAAGGAATGAAAGTAGTAGTAGTTACGGATAGCCAAAATAATAGTACTATAAAGGTAAACCCATGAGCTAAGGAAAAACAAAAAGGAATAACAGTAAGAAGGCTGACTGGGGCTTTTCAGCAAAGAAGCACAAAAACTACATCAAAGCTGATGCATCTAGATGATAGCTGAGCTTCTAGCTTATATAGCAAGTGTTACTTAGGACAGAAGAAATACATATAATTAATTTTATTCCTATCTAAAAAAGAGAGTAAAATAAAAGATTTTATTCTTAAAGTCATAAAGCTTCAGCAGTCTTGAAAATCTATCAACTATATCTCCAATGACGTTGGCTCATGAAACACAACCAGTTTTGACCTTACCTCCTCAATCATATTTATTAAAATATATGTAGTGAAAATTCCATCTCTAATGCATAAAACAACTTCCTTATATCCAACTTAACACTTTCTTTTCTTTCTTTCTTTTTTTTTTTTTTAAGGTTTATTTACTTTAGAAAAACAGCATGAGCGGGAGAGGCAGAGGAAAAGGGAGAGAAAATTTCAAGCAGACCATGCACTGAGTGTGGAGCCTGATATGAGGCTCTATCTCACGACCCCGAGATCATGACCTGAGTTGAAGCCAACTGGGATGCTCAATCAACTGCCTCATCCAGGTGCCCCCAACTCAATACTTTCTTACATCAGTTTTACTTCTCCTAACAATCAGATGAACGTCTAATACTGAAATATGGTAATCTTGGGTATTTAGATACTGCTAGCCAGAAAAATAAGAATTTGATAAACACTCATTATTTGTGTTCTTCATGAGAAAACTGGCTAGGTGATAGGCCTTTGCAGGTAAACTTGTTCAGATAATAATTCAGAGCAAGCACTGATATACTTATGATATAAAATAGTTATTTAAAGATGCTTTAAATAAATTAACTTATCTTTGTTTAAAAATGCATTGCAAATAAACTGGATATTCCCGATTTTCTTTGTAAATATCAGAAAGTATATATATATCCTGTAAAAAAAAAACCACTAAAATACATATATAAAAACATCACTTACCTCATCACTTTCAGGCTGTGAAAACACAATCGGCTGGCCTGTATCTGAAGTTTCCCTTATATTAAGATGTAAGGGAATGTCTCCTAAAAGAGCCCACCAGACATCCATTAATACTACAAAAGTTTACATAGGCATTTGGAATTTCACCATTTGAACTTCAGAAAAAAAACACAAAAAAACAAGTTTAAATTAAATTCATTCAAGTCAACTTGAACTATGACTATCTTTAAGTTGCTAAATCTCTGAAAAAGGAATTTCAAATGAAAATTAGGGCCAACGTATTTCATTGGAGGGTAGTTCGAGGATTGTGTTATGTATATATGAAAGCTATATGGCAGCTGATCAAGGGATAAGGTCTCTGATTTATTCTTTGCTGGAGGTCTTCCAGCAAGAAATGGCTTGGAAGACATTTGTAGAAGTATTTCTCTCGGTAATATCTGATATAGACACATCATACCAAGCAATAAGAGGAAATGAGACAAAAAGATGGGGAGACAAATTCATCAAAAAAAAAGTGTAACAAAATTATCTTCCTGATATTGGCAGATGAGTGAGCTAAGAGAACTGCTGAAAAGTAAGGCAGATCTGTTATCTCCACTACCTTTCTCTTTATCTGATGGAACTATTTTTCTTTTATCATGTATCGATCTTTATAGCATTACATAAAACTTGTGAACCAGATGAGATCTCAGGAAGTATTTAAGAACCTCCTTTATACACACTTGAGGTTGAAAAGGTGGTGTGTCTTTCCTGTGTTACTATTAGGTGGTAGAATTTAGGGGAAAAATGCTCTGATCCATCATACAATTGACTCTACCACCCCTTTACAAATGAAGCCTTACAAAAGATTTAGACTTAAAATGCAGTAAATGGAGTCATAAGTAGAAAAGTTGACTTGTCATGATACTAAGCATTCCTAGAACCACTCCAAATCCATGCAAGCATTACTGAAACATACATGTGTGTTTATATAAGTAAGTCAGCAGCACCAGGCCAGGCTAGATAAATAAAGCAGAAGTATATGCTACAAAATTAAAAATCTATTACAAGTTATATTATAAAGTACATAGAGTAACATAATTCATTCTTCTCTTGTCAGCAAATTATTTTGTCTTAATCAATTCTTTAAATCTTTCCTAAATGTCAATAGCCAATGACAAAATACCTGAATATTTCTGTAGTCACTTAAAGATTAGCTTTTCAGTAAATCTGATGTCTATTCTATATATCAATTTAAGAGTGCAAGAAACTGTCACCGGGATACGGGAAAATATGTTAAAGAAAATTCTTAGAAACCCATAAAGCTTTTTCCTTGATTTATGCCATCATACTAAGGAATCCTGAATGGTTCCAGTTCTACCACAATCATGGAAGGGAAAAAAAGCAAAACTGTTTTCTTTATATATAGTCACCTCTCAATATAGTTTCTGCCTTCTAGAGACTCATAATCCTATCTATAAGCAAAGAAGAATTGATGAAGAAAGACGAAAACCTTTTTAGAAAACAGGTGGCACACCATAGTGAGACTGGTAATGGGCTAACAGCTATTTAACAGAGAGGGACAAAAAGGAATAAAGATATGTAGAGTGAGTAAAGTGCAGCCTGGCCTTTAAATTATCTTTGAGGGGCTAGGTCTGAAGGAAGCAAGGGCATATTTCAGAGACATAATGACTATGCATAATCTGTCCTTGTAGGTAATACCGAGAAAGTTCTGACAGCCATTTTACCAAATAATTTTTTAAATATAGCCCAGTGGATTTAAGTAAATTAAAAGGCAGCCAGGGAGACAGTAAAGGACATATAAGGGTTCCTGGGGAATTCAACCAGCCATAAGGCCATAACTGGAAGAGCTCTTACCCTGACTTCAGTTCCTCCTTCCTGCCTCCAGCCTCTTTGTTATTGGAGCCCCTGCTCCAGATCATGGGAGGTCTCACTGAGCCCCATGACTGCATTAAAAGGAAGAGATGTGCCCTGTATTGGAACACTGAATTATTTTTCCCAGAACACTATTAGATACAACAACCTATAAGCACTATCTGTTTTTTGTGATCAGTATTCAGTGTTTCTGACACATTTTTAGGGTAACTAAACATTTGTGAGCTGTTGATTAAAATGGAACTTCCATATGTGAAATTGTTTCTCTATGAGATATATTTCAAATTCAAAATAAGTGATTTACGATATCATACCACCCATTTATAAATCAGGGAATTATAATATTGTCAGTAAAATTCAATAATGCCATTATAATTACACATTTACTTTATTACATAAGTGAATGTCAATCTGTTGTTATTATGCAGATTTGGGAAATTGAACTTTCTAGGTGAGTTAAATAAAAAACAGTTGCAGAATATAATTAGTGGCTATAATTATAGCAATGTATCAAAATATATCATTAGTATTCACCTGGTACTGTGGTGGCTGCTACAGTACAAATGCATAATAACAATAACACATTTAACATCAACTTTTAGAAATTTAATTATAATCAAGAATGTTTTGAAATTCCCTGATCTCTAAGGGATCTTAATTGTTAACTACCTAAAACTAATAATTCACTCTCTTCCTCCCTTATTCAGCATCTAACATCTGCCTTTGCCCAGAACAGAAACTCATTCAAAAGGAAAATATCAACACGTTTCCTAAAACGTCCATTAAGTTGCCTGTGGATTTTTAAATTATGTTTTACTTAAAATCTGTGTTTTGCTCACTTAACACCTGATTTTACTTCTTACAACACTAATTAATCCCTCAATTCAGTAACATGAACAGTTCATATAATGTGTATTTCAGGTGCCATATCTTTTGGAACAAAAACATATAAAGAGATTACAGAAAACAGAAGACATTATCTTTCTAGAACAAAAGGAGTGACAAGTTCAGAACTTCTCAGACAGGCATTTTTTCATATACACCAAGAACTGAAACTTAGAAAGGTTGCTACAACATATTAACCAGGTGTTTTCATATACCTCTTTATACTGAAAGATGTGTCCCCTTAGCAAACAACCAATGACCATTATTTAAAATAAGGACTTCAATTACAGTACTCAAACCATGAAACTCTTCTCGAATTCAAAATACAGGCAGTTTTTACCTACAGCAAAAGTTATAATTGGCAGAACAAACCTCCTCTTCAAAAAGCCTTCTACTAATGAAGTATTATAAAAAGCAAAGGAAGGTTAACACATACAACTCCCAATACTATCTTAATTTAAAGCACAAAACTGAAGACAATTCATCGTTTTCTGAGCCATTCTTCATCACCATGCTTTATCCCCACCTTCCTTTCTGCCATTTCCTTTGCAAGGAATATCCTGTGGTCTTACCTAGAACATCAAGATCAAGAGTCCGTGCTAGTCTTCTTGCACCATCAGCACCAAAAATATGAGTTCTCTGTTTACATTTTGGACACTGGAAAACACTCATATTTTGGACAAGGCCCAGGATCTAGAATAACAAAAACCACTGAAATTAAAACAAAATTAAACCAAATTTTTTTCTATTTTATTTCTTTTCAGTGTTCCAAAATTCATTGTTTATGCACCACACCCAGTGCTCCATGCAATATGTACCCTCCTGAATACCCACCACCAGGCTCACCCAACTCCCCACCCCCTCCTCTCCAAAACCCTCAGTTTGTTTCTCAGAGTCCACAGTCTCTCATGGTTTGTCTCCCCCTCCTATTTCCCCCATCTCACTTCTCCTTTAATCCATTATTTCAACAAGTTTTTACTGAGTGCCTACTGGGTTCTAGTGATACAGTCATAAATAAGTTACGGTCTCTGCTTTAAAGAGAACTCACAAACTAGTGGGAGAGCAAGACATATGTAATTAACTTTAGTAATGTGATAACTGCTAAAGATAATGAAATGACAGGGATAAGAAGAATTCTGTCTGGGAAGAACAAGAGGTATCTCTGAGCTGCCCATATTACCCAGAATTGTTTCACTGGGTTGAGGGTGAGAGGGTTGAGGCAGGAATTCTAGGCAGAAAGTGGAACACAAGTCAAGACAGTGAAATATAACTGCACATGGCTTATTTGGGCTGCACGCTCTTGGGGGGCAAAGGCAGAAGCTGGCTTGATAAGGGAGGTCAGGGTCCAATGGCAAGGTGCTAAATGCCACTCATGATTTTCTTCTTGTGACAACAGAAAACCACAAAAGATTTTTAAAGTTGAAAAGATGGTCCAGAAAAAAAAAAAAAAAAAAAAGAAAAGATGGTCCAGGAAAGGTTTTTCAAGTTGAAAAGATGGTCCTAAGAGGTAGTATTACACAATCAGATCTGTATTTCAGAAACTTAGCTCTGATAACGATACAGAAAAAATAAGCAGAAAGACGCAGGGAGAAAAAAAATGGAAAAGAGGCTATTGTGAATGAAGTCTCATGATAAATGACAGCTAACAAATACTGAGTGCTTATTATACACCAGGCACGGGGTAAGTGTTTTAGGTGAACTATCTTATTTACTCCTATCAGAAACTTTATGAGATGGGTATTTTGTCACCCTCATTCCATTGCTGAGAAAAAGAACACAGCTAGCAAAACACTAAAATTCAACTCTTATCAGAATGCTATCATTTGAAACAAAAATTTAAAGTCTTATAGAAAGTATCCATCTCTGAGTTTCATTAGCTTCTGGAACAAAATAGATACTTTATAAACATGTGCTGAATAAATAGGCTCTGCAAATATAATCCTTATTCATGTTTCTTTTAATCCCATTTTCTTATTAATGAAAAGCAGTGAGTCTCTTCTAGAATAAAAATAAGGAACACAATTATCAAAGGCTTAGAGACAACATGTCTCTATCATCTTATCAACTCCACCAAAAAGATCATCATTATAGGAGATTTCTGTTAGAACATTTGCATTTTAAATGAAGAATAGCACTGACAATCCACAATGAACCATACAGACAAGAAAATTTCTTATTCTTTCTGAAAAGGGAAACTGAACAGACTAAAGTTTCCCAGAACATAAGGCAAATGAAGACAAATTGTGAGGGACATAAATTTGTAGCTAAGCATTTTCCATGCATCTAATATATCTTTTGCTGATGCAAAGTATTATAAAAAATAAATCATATTGTACTTTGGTAATTCAATACCATCTCCAAAAAGCCAGCAGAAAACATAGCTAACGATCACAACCCCTTATTTGTTTACTCAGTATGTCTATATCATACACCCATTGCTTGGGCAGTTTTACTGCCATTTATGTTAAATGTGATATACTCCCCTCACTGTACAGCTTTCAACTTAAACATAAAAATATCACTCAAGAAATGGGAAAAGGGAAAACACTTAAATATTGTGAAAATGTAGGTGAGGGTATATTCTAATCCAAAGAGAATAGGAAAAGCATCTCTACTCCAGAATCTCTTGGACTCCCCAAGACATAGGAGGGTTTGGGGCAAGACTGTATTTTCAACTTACATGATTAACTTATTATCAATATCTTATTATTGTTCTCCATGGCCTATATAAATGTCTCAGTCATGTTCTCTATACAGACTACAAAATGTCACAAACATAAAACCATAAGCAAACTCAATATTTAATAAGCTCCTATTACATGCCAGTAACTGAGCTAAACAAAAGGAGTAGCATACAGAGGTAAGCAAAACAGACTTGATTCTTGCCCTCCTGGAGCTTGCACACTAATTAGAGAAGCAGACTGAACAATTATTAGTTCAAAAATCTACTTTGAAGATGGAAGAGCTTCTCTGGAAGCAAAGCACAGAGGATTATGAGAGCGCAGAACAGAGAAAACCGTATCTATCCTAAGAGTCACAGAGGAGTTCCTTCAGGAAATATGTAACCTAAAAGTTAAAGAAAAAGCAGGTAAAAATTAGGAGAAAAGGAGGGAAACTCTCAAGGAAGAAGTAGGGGTACAAGTCTCCTTCAAGGAACTGAAAGACCAGCATGGCTGAGTTATGGTGTGAGCAGTGTGAAATTTTTCCAGCAGGACAAAAAGCACTAAACATAAATTAAAAAATTATTTTGTTAAACTGACTACATTAAAATTAGTAACTTAGTTGGAAGACACGATTTAGACAGTGAAAAGACAAGCTATAAAGCAGGAGATGGGATTTATAATACACATCCATGACAAAGGGCTTTTATCTGGAATATATAAAGAACTCTACCAGCCAATAAGAGAACATCAGAAATTTTTAAAAAATGGGCAAGACTTAAGAGGCACTCCTTAAAGACAAATAAACTTGAAAATAAAGTTTTCAAACTTCACTAATCATCAGAGAAATGCAAATTAAAACCACAATGAGATGCCACGCATTCATTCTTAAGACCTGATTAGAACAGTGGAATGTCTATAAGACAGCAACAACTTCAAATACCAAATCATGGTGAGGACACAGAGCAAGTAAAATTCATAGTTTCAGCCGAATGCAAACTGGTACAACGATTTTAAACTGGTAAAACCATTTAGGAAAATGAAAACTTATTTCAATTCAATTTAATTAATATATACTGTATTATTAGTTTCAGAAGCAGAATTTAGTGATTCATCAGTTATAACACTCAGTCCTCATTACTTCAAGTGCCCTCCTTAATATCACCCAGCTACCCCAACCCCCTCCCTTCTCCCCTCCAGCAAATCTTAGCTTGTTTCCTGCAGTTAAGAATCTCTTACGGTTTGTCTCCCCCTGATTTTGTCGTTTTATTATTTTTAACTCTCTTCCCTATGATCCTCTGTTTTGTTTCTTAAATTCCACATGAATGAGATCATATGATAACTGTGTTTCTCTGACTGACTTATTTTGTTTAGCATAATACCCTCTAGTTCCATCCACATTGTTGCAAATCACATCGATTTTATTTTCTCAAGTATGGTGAGCAGATAGTGGTATCTCATTGTGCTGGACTGTTCAAATCATTAATCCGTTTATACTGGGAATTGTATTTCCTAGAGACTTTCTTCCTTTATAGCTCCTCGTTAAAGTTCCCTAAAAGTAAAATGACACAAGTTTTAGGAGGTAGAAGTGAAGCCATAGGCATTACACTCTATAGTTTCCTTTGGTTAGAGGTGGGGAAAAAAATTTGCAGGACTGCAGGTATATTCCAGTTGGTCCTCTTTCTTCCTGACATTGGGCCCATCCTCTGTCCTGAGGTTTTAATTTGCATTGCCATAATTATTAAAGAAGTTGAGCATATTTTTACATGTTTATTGATCATTTGTATATTCTCCTCTGTAAAGTGTTCAGTTCTCTTGTCTATTTTTTCCATTGATTATATAGGTCTTCTTATTGAATTATAAGAACTCCTAGTTTTTCAATAGAATTCCTTTGTTGATAGGTTCTCAACTTTGATATTGATTACACTAGTATATTATTAAAATTAAGGTCATCTAGGTTTTTCCCTACATTTTAAAACATGGGTACTAAAATTTTTTACATCACATTTGTGACTTGCATTACATTTCTATTGGAAAGCACTGTTGCAGACAACTAAAGAGTGACCATAGAACCGATTTTGGTAGTTCCCCTTAATTTTATGTTGTTTCAAGGTCCTAAAGATGCACAAAAACATTTATGAGGATCAGTGATTTATGAGTACTTTTAAAAATTGAAGGAACATGAAACCTTTACCTTCAAGACTATATAGGAAAGACAAACTGTCAAGTTTCTTTGCTTTTAGTTGAAATTACATCAACTGAGTGTGATAACACACACATATTTATCTGATTAATTAGAAAAAGAGAACAAATTACTTATTAAAATATGCAGAGTATGTGGTAGACAACTTTTTGAAACCACAGGGTTAGCTGGAAGAAAATTCAGAAAAGAATCTCGAGTATTAAAAAGATTAGAAAACACTATGCTAGTTTTTAAGAGTAGAGTTCTATAATCAATGAGTTTTGAACAGGAGCAGTTAATAAAATAAGAAAGAACATTAGAATATCCATATGACAATTTTATTCAAAAAAATTCTTTTAAACAGGAAAGCGTTCATGTCCATACCATTCTCTACTGTCCTCCCGGCCACAGCTTTATACTGTATGAATACTTTATGTGTTCTTAAGCTGTTTATTATAGAGCTATTACGTATATCTTTCATAGTAGAAACATTAGAAAGCAGATGCTTTGCTAGAGCTTAATTTACATAATACCATTGAGATGCAGCTGTAAGCATGCTCAATCATTTTTTAAAATGTCTCATCAAAATATAAGATCCTTTTTTTGTGTCAACTAGACTCAAACAGAAAAAAATTTTGGAGGAAAAAAATGTATAAGATCCTTATCTCTTTTTCTTCTGCTATTTGTATACTGAAAGTAAATGCTACATGCCAGCTTAACATCAGCCACCACAAACCTTTTATGTGTTATTTTTATGTTACTCCAATCCATCGTTGCCTCAGAAGGGTACTTCTTTTATTAACTTTTAAAAAATTGACTCTCTTGAAATATCAATGTTGCTCTGAAATATTGGATTTTTGTGTCCAACTGAATTAAGCAAACTCAAAAGGCCCCAATTTTAATTTCTTCTTGGTATTTTAAATTCAGATTCAGGTAAGTAACAAGTAAGATTTTCAGGCTACTATTTAATCCAATTTCTCAAGGTTACAATCAGGTTAAATTCTTGCTGGTTGGAAATTGTCACAAGGATTAAAAACTATGATTTAAGAAAAAATGAGGAGAAATTGATTGTTAAATAGAGAATGAATAACAATAACTGAAATATATTAGATTCTTAAGTGCTATTCAGTTCACCATTAGCATTGAACCAGTTTTTATTATATTTCCTGAAACAAGCGTACAAATATAATTTTTTTAGAGACTTATTTTCATTTACTTTAGAGAGAGATAGTTTGAGTGAGCATAGCGGAGAGGAGCAGAGAGAGAGGGAGAGAGAAGTCCCAAGGAGACTCTGCACTTGGAAGTCTGCAGCGGGGCTCCATTCCGTGACCCTGAGATCACCACCTAAGCCGAAATCAAGGTTGGATGCTTAACTGTCTTGGTCACCCAGGTGCTCCCAAATATTATAATTTTTTAAAAATGAGATGGGTGGCTTGTTTTCTCTTTCAGAAGAAGTAGTATGGCATGGAAAGAACAATAAGTGGGGAAACCTTACATTCATGTTCCTTTCAGGAACCAATTAAATAGTTGTGGGTCCTTGAGATACAATTCAATTTCTTTATATCCTGAATCCCAAAATGAGGGTTTACAACAAATGATGATCTCTATAATAATGACTCCTAAAATCTAACACTAGAACAATAACATTCAGAGCCACCCTTATAATACCATATATACATATGGTATTATTTTGATATATTTTGATATAATTTGATATACATATGTATAATCTCATTGAATTGCCAAAAGGACCAATGAAATGGATCACAAAACATTGAATGTATATTATTTGCTCTAGATCACACAGTTAATAAATAACATAGCCAAAATTCAAACCAGCTGAGTCATTGGTTTGTATGTGGAAGTCACCAAGAAAGACAAGTAAATGGACTCCAGGATTTTGTCCTTAGAACTACGTTGTCTGAAACAATGATGAGTCAATACAGTTTAGTAGGGCAATTTAGCACAGTAATTAAGAGCACAGTTATAAAGGAAGGACTAATTTGAACCCTCTTCATACTAACTACTACAATCTAGGAGGCTTTAGACTTCACTTCCTTTTCCTGGCCATGGAACTCCCCTTACCTAAAACACATTCATTATACCTCTCTTGACTATCAAAACCTATGGCCCCTTAACTCCTCCCCATTTTTCAATCCACCCATTTCCTGTCTCACTTGCCCATCTAGACAGTCAGAACCTAATGGTAAGCAAATTTATACTAAAATCTATCTATCTATCTATTAAAATCTATACTTTGTTTCCAGGTCAACTATAGCAGACAGGTAGCTGTTGACCTAAGTCCATGGTCTCATCTTGCTTGGCACAGATCTAACCTACATTTCTTGGGCTCCTCGAGAACAGTGACAAGTGACCACATGACTGAGTTTTAGTGATACATGTACACACACATATGTATGTCTGGTCCATAAAAATTTCCATAAGCATGCCTCTATGCTATCTTTCCCTTCTGGCTGGTTCAAATGAGAATAGCCCCAAAGGTGGGCTTAGAACTCATTTTGAACATGGCAGAGGCTATAGTGGCCTAAATAACTTCCTGGAAGAAGACCACTCTGATCACCTGTTCATCTCTGAGTACTGTCCCATGAGTAAGAAATAAACTGCTATTGTATTTGCATCATTATATATTTTGAGGTTTATTTGTGACAGTAATGAACTGTATTAAATAATGTAAATTTTATTTTAAAAATTTTTTAAATAATGCAAATTTTAAATAATTTTGACTCTATATAACTTTAGCAATTTAATCTGTATGAAGAGAATGGTTTAGGCTCAAGTGAAGTACTCATGGAATAAGGAAATCTCAAAGACACTATTCATCTAAATTTTTAACAATTTCTTATTAAAATTCTTATTAGCAAAAAAGGAACTAGTCAAAATATGTAGGCCAAATGCAAAAATATCTATGAATTACAAATTTATCTGATTCATGATAACATTCTAAAAGTAATTATGATAAACAACATTAGTTACATTGACATTGGTTGGTCAGCCTGTGCCAAACACTGTGCTAAGCCCTTTGTGGGCATTATCTCATTTATTTCTCCCCTCCAACTTCTGAAGGAAACAGTACTATAATTCCTGCATTATGAATTAAATAACCTGAGTAGGTCCTACAGCTACAAAGTGAAAGAGCTAGGATTCAAACTATAGCATTCAGACTCCTGAGCTCATTCTCTTTACCACTATGTAAAAATGTCTCTGTAAGTAGCACCCTATTGCTTAAAAAATAATTATAAAATTTCTAAAGCAATTTAATTTGCAACCATAAAAGAGGTCATACATATATTAAAGAATATACCTCTCCCAGTGCTAAGAAAAAAATCAATCTGTGTAAAAGAGGCTACAAATATACAGATTAATAAATCTGTTTTTGTGAGGAGAAGGGATGGTCACATATATCATGTGATCTGAATAGTACTAAAAAGGCCAACACCAAATCATTTTCTTTACTAGTCTCTTCCTTGCCAAACAGTTTTAAATCACAACCTTCATAGAGAATAAGGGCAGGGATCTGTGACTGAGAATCTAGCCTCTTATTTCTACCTCACCATCATCCTGAGCAAAAAACTAGCTCCTGGTAGATTTATTAATGGCAGCCTAACTCTCAAAATCTCTTAGATTTCTGCCATTTTTTTTTCTAACCACCCCACCCTATGTAATCAATTGCCAAGCTGTCAATTCTTCTTTCACAATGCCAACTACATTTATTCCCCTTTCCATCTTCAATGCTGTTATTCTAGATCAGACTCTTCCTCCCATCACCTACACCAGTGTTTTTCCAAATTATTAAAACTGTAGGCAGAGGGAGAGGAGCCCAAGCAGCCTCCCTGCTAAGTGCGGAGGGAGCTCAGTCTCAGGACCTTTGAGATCAGAATCTGAGCAGATACCAAGAGTGGGCAGGCATCCCTGTATTGATCAAATATGAGACTGAGGTGAATAGGCCATCAATCTGTTTGAAAGCATATAAATCATCCTTCTCTGAGCTTTAAAGAGGCCATATCCATAGCAGAGTCCAGGGAGCACCATAACATGTGTGTGGGAGTGTGTAAGAGATAGAAGAGAAGAAGAGCAGCAATTCTAGAAACAGAAAATTGACCACTTTCTGAAAGAGCTCTACAAAAAGCATTCAGGGAACAAAGGATCTGGCCAGCAGATTACTTAGACTGGCCCCTGGCAAGGACAGTGCAATTCTGCCTCAGGCAAAGGCATTTGAGAATCACAGCAACAGGCCCCTCCCCCAGAAGATCAGCAAGAACATCCAGCCAAGACCAAGCTCACCAATCAAGGAGAATAGCAGAATTCCAGAGGAGGGGAAAGCAAAGCATGGAATTCATGATTCTTTAGTCTTGCAAAGTTAATTAAATTTTTAAAACTTTTTTTCATATTCTTTCAAATCTTTTTCATATTTCTTTCATATTCATATTTTTCATATTCATTTTAACTTTTACTCTTTCCTATTTTAACGTTTTTTTAACTAGTTTATCTTAACAATACCCTTCTTAAAAAAATCTTTTTGAGGGGCGCCTGGGTGGCTCAGTGGGTTAAGCCTCTGCCTTCAGCCCAGGTCATGTTCTCAGGGTCCTGGGATCGAGCCCCACATCGGGCTCTCTTCTCACGGAGGAGCCTGCTTTCCCCTCCTCTCTGCCCGCCTCTCTGCCTACTTGTGATCTCTCTCTCTCAAATAAATAAATAAAATACTTTTTAAAAATAAATCTTTTTGAACCTTCATTATTTTTTTTTTTTTAAAGATTTTATTTATTTATTTGACAGACAGAGATGACAAGTAGGCAGAGAGGCAGAGAGAGAGAGGAGGAAGCAGGCTCCCCGCTGAGCAGAGAGCCCGATGCGGGACTCGATCCCGGGACCCCGAGATCATGACCTGAGCCGAAGGCAGCGGCTTAACCCACTGAGCCACCCAGGCGCCCCTTGAACCTTCATTATTATAGTCATATTTTATCCTTCATTGTACCTACCTTTATTTTTTGTATACATATAGGGTGTTTTGTTCTGAAAAATTTTGGAATACAACTTCTAATAGATCAAAATATACCCTAAATCTAGCACAGGGCTTTGTTCTAGTCTCCAGCTTGAGCAAATTCTCTCCACTTTCTTTGTCTTTCTTTTCCCAACCAACTTACCTTATCAACTCCTTTTTTAAATTTTTTAAAAAATTTTCATCTTTACAGGGGGGCCCGGGTGGCTCAGTGGATTAAAGCCTCTGCCTTCGGCTCAGGTCGTGATCTCGGATCCTGGGATTGAACCCCACATCAGGCTCTCTGCTCAGCGGGGAGCCTGCTTCCCTTCCTCTCTCTCTGCCTGCTTGTGATCTCTCTCTGTCATGTAAATAAATAAAAAATCTTTAAAAAAATTTTATTTATTAAAAAATTTATTTTTATTCTTTAAAAAAAATTAAAAATTTCATCTTTATAGTCATATTTCATCCTTCATTGTATTTACCCTTATTTTTGTATATATATGTTTTTCTTTCTTTAAAATCTTGGGAGGTAGTTTCTTCTAAGAGACCAAAATACACCCCAAATCAAGTGAGTGGCTCTGTTCTATTCACCAGTCTAATATATATATATATAATTTTTATTATATATATTATATATATATAATTTTTATTATATATATTATATATATATAATTTTTATTTATTTTATTTTATTTATTTTAATTAATTTATTTATTTTAATTTATTTATTGGTAATTTATTTTCTTTTAACTTCTTTTTACCCGCTTTCTTCTCCCCAACATCTGGGATCACTTCTGATTTGGTTAACGCACATTTTTCTGGGGTCTTTGCCACTCTTTTATTTTTTTATTCTCTTGTTCTTATATTCTTATCTAGATAAAATGACAAGGCAGAAAAACTCACCACACATACACAAAAAAGAATAAGAGGCAGTACCGAAAGCTAGGGACCCAATCAATAAGGACATTGGTAATATGTCAGATTTAGTGTTCAGAATGACAATTCTCAAGGTGCTAGCTGGGCTCGAAAAAGGCATGGAAGATGTTAGAAAAACCCTGTCTGGAGAAATAAAAGCCTTTCTGGAGAAAGAAAAGAACTAAAATCTAACCAAGCTAAAATCAAAAAAGCTATTAATGAGGTGTAACAAAAAATGGAGGCTCTTACTGCTAGGATAAATGAGGCAGAAGAGAGAATTAGTGATATAGAAGACAAAATTATGGAGAATAAAGAAGCTGAGCAAAAGAGAGACAAACAACTACTGGACCATGAGGGGAGAATTCGAGAGATAAGTGATATCATAAGATGAAACAATATTAGAATAATTGGGATTCCAGAAGAAGAAGAAAGAGAGAGGGGGGCAGAAGGTATATTGGAGTGAATTATTGTGGAGAATTTCTCTAATATGGCAAAGGGACCAAGCATCAAAATCCAGGAGGTGGAGAGAACCCCCTCAAAATCAGTACGAATAGGTCCACACCCTGTGATCTAATAGTAAAACTTACAAGTCTCAGTGACAAAGAGAAAATCCTGAAAGCAGCTTGGGACAAAAAGTCTGTAGCATACAATGGTAAAAATATTAGATTGGCAGCAGACTTATCCACAGAGACCTGGCAGGCCAGAAAGAACTGGCATGATATATTCAGAGAACTGAGAAAAATTTGCAGGCAAGAATACTATATCCAGGTAGGCTATCATTGAAAATAGGAGGAGACACAAAAAGCTTCCAGGACAAACAAAAACTAAAAGAAGTTGCAAACGCCAAACCAGCTCTACCCGAAATACTAAAAGGGTTCTCTAAGCAAAGAGAGAGCCTCAAAGTAGTAGACCAGAAAGGAACAGAGACAATATACAGTCACACTCACCTTACAGGCAATACAATGGCACTAAATTCATATCTCTCAATAGTTACTCTGAATGTTAATGGACTAAATGCCCCAATCAAAAGACAGAGAGTATCAGAATGGATAAAAAAAGAAAACCGGGCGCCTGGGTGGCTCAGTGGGTTAAGCCGCTGCCTTCGGCTCAGGTCATGATCTCAGAGTCCTGGGATCGAGTCCCACATCGGGCTCTCTGCTCAGCAGGGAGCCTGCTTCCTCCTCTCTCTCTCTGCCTACTTGTGATCTCTCTCTCTGTCGAATAAATAAATAAAATCTTTAAAAAAAAAAAAAAAGAAAAGAAAACCGATCAATATGCTGTCTACAAGAAACTCATTTTAGACCCAAAGACACCTCCAGATTTAAAGTGAGGAGGTGGAAAACAATTTACTATGCTAATGGACATTAAAAGAAGCTGGGGTGGCAATCCTCATATCAGATAAATTAGATTTTAAGCCAAAGATGATAATAAGAGATGAAATAGGACACTCTATCACACTCAAAGGGTGTGTCCAACAAGAAGATCTAACAATTTTAAATATCTATGCCCCTAATATGGGAGCATCCAACTATATAAACCAATTAATAACAAAATTAAAGAAACACATCGACAATAACACAATAATAGTAGGCGACTTTAACATCCCTCTCACTGAAATGGACAGATCATCCAAGCAAAAGGTCAACAAGGAAAAAAGGCCTTAAATGACACACTGGAGCAGATGGACATCACAGATATATTCAGAGCATTCCATCCCAAAGCAACAGAATACACATTCTTCTCTAGTGCACATGGAATAGTCTCCAGAATAGATCACATCCTGCATCACAAATCAGTTCTCAACTGGTACCAAAAGATTGGGATCATTCCCTGTATACTTTTAGACCACAATGCTCTGAAGCTAGAGGAATTTGGGAAGACCACAAATACATGGAGGCCAAAGAGCATTCTACTAAAGAATGAATGGGTCAACCAGGAAATTATGGAAACAAATGATGATGAAAGCACACTGTTCAAAATCTGTGGGACGCAGCAAAGGCAGTCCTGGGAGGAAAGTATACAGTGATACAAGCCTTTCTCAAGAAACAAGAAAGGTCTCAAGTACACAACCTAACCCTACACCTAAAGGAGCTGGAGAAAGAACAGCAAAGAAAGCCTAAACCCAGCAGGAGAAGAGAAATAATAAAGATCAGAGCAGAAACAAATGAAATAGAAACCAAAAAAACAATAGAACACATCAATGAAACTAGGAGCTGGTTCTTTGAAAGAATTAATGAGACTGATAAACCCCTGGTCAGACTTACCAAAAAGAAAATAGGAAGGACCCAAATAAATAAAATCATGAATGAGAGAGGACAGATCACAACCAACACCAAAGAAATACAAACAATTATAAGAACATACTATGAGCAACTGTATGCCAGCAAATTTGACTATCTGGAAGAAATGGATGCTTTCCTAGAGACACAAAAACTACCAAAACTGAACCAGGAAGAAATAGAAAATCTGAACAGACCCATAACCAGCAAGAAGCTTGAAGCAGTCACCAAAAGTTTCCCAAAACAGGGCGCCTGGGTGGCTCAGTGGGTTAAGCCACTGACTTCCGCTCAGGTCATGATCTCGGGGTCCTGGGATTGAGTCCCGCATCGGCCCTCTGCTCAGCGGGGAGCCTGCTTCCCTTCCTCTCTCTCTGCCTGCCTCTCTGCTTACTTACGAACTCTCTCTGTCGAATAAATAAATAAAATCTTTAAAAAAAAATTTCCCAAAACATCCACAAATCAACCAATGTGATACACTACATTAATAAAAGAAAGAATAAGAACCATATGATACTCTCAATAAATGCTGAAAAAGCATTTGACAAAGTACAGCATCCTTTCTATTTGTTTTTAAAGATTTTTATTTATTTATTTGACAGACAGAGATCACAAGTAAGCAGAGAGGCAGGCAGAGAGAGAGAGGGGGAAGGAGGCTCCCTGCTGAGCAGAGAGCCCGATGTGGGGCTCGATCCCAGGACTCTAGGATCATGACCTGAGCCGAAGGCAGAGGCTTTAACCCACTGAGCCACCCAGGCGCCCCACAGCATCCTTTCTTGATCAAAACTCTTCAAAGTATAGGGTACATACCTTAATATCATCAAAGCCATCTATGAAAAACCCACAGCAAATATCATTCTCAATGGAGGAAAAACAGAGCTTTTCTGCTAAGGTCAGGAACACAGCAAGGATGTCCATTATCACCATTGCTATTCAACATAGTACTAGAAGTCCTAGCCTCAGCAATCAGACAACAAAAAGAAATTAAAGGCATCCAAATCAGCAAAGAAGAAGTCAAACTATCACTCTTTGCAGATGATATGATACTTTATGTGGAAAACCCAAAAGATTCCACTCCAAATCTGCTAGAACTTGTACAGGAATTCAGTAAAGTGTCAGGATATAAAATCAATGCACAGAAATCAGTTGCATTTCTATACACCAATAACAAGACAGAAGAAAGAGAAATTTGGGAGTCAATCCCATTTACAATTGCACCCAAAACCAAGGTACCTAGGAATAAATCTAACCAAAGAGGCAAAGAAACTATACTCAGAAAACTATAAAGTACTCATAAAGAAATTGAGGAAGACACAAAGAAATGGAAAAATGTTTCATGCTCATGGATTGGAAGAACAAATATTGTGAAAATATTTATGCTACCTGAAGCAATCTATATGTTTAATGCAATCCCTATCAAAATACCATCCATTTTTTTCAAAGAAATGGAAAAAATGATCTTAAAATTTATATAGAACCAGAAAAGACCTCGAATAGCCAGAGGAATGTTGAAAAAGAAAGCCAACATTAGTGGCATCACAATTCCAGACCTCAAGCTCTATTATAAAGCTGTCATCATCAAGACAGTATGGTACTGGCACAAAAATAGACACATAGATCAATGGAACAAAATAGAGAGCCCAGAAATAGACCCTCAACTCTATGGTTAATTAATCTTCGATAAAGCAGGAAAGAATGACCAATGGAAAAAAAGACAGTCTCTTCAACAAATGGTGTTGGGAAAATTGGACAGCCACATGCACAAAAATGAAACTGGACCATTTCCTTATACCACACACAAAAATAGACTCAAAATGGATGAAGGACCTCAATGTGAGAAAGGAATCCCTCAAAATCCTTGAGGAGAACACAGACAGCAACCTCTTTGACCTCAGCCGCAGCAACATCTTCCTAGGAACATCGCCAAAAGCAAGGGAAGCAAGGGCAAAAATGAACTATTGGGATTTCATCAAGATCAACAGCTTTTGCATAGCAAAGTAAATAGTCAACAAAACCAAAACACAACTGACAGAATGGGAGAAGATATTTGAAAATGACATAGCAGATAAAAGACTAGTATCCAAAATCTACCAAGATTTATCAAGAACTTATCAAGCTCAACACCCAAAGAACAAATAATCCAATCTAGAAATGGGCAGAGGACACGAACAGACATTTCTGCAAAGAAGACATCCAGATGGCCAAAGACACATGAAAAAGTGCTCCACATCACTCAGCATCAGGGAAATACAAATCAAAACCACAATGAGATATCACCTCACACCAGTCAGAATGGCTAAAATTAACAAGTCAGGAAATGACAGATGCTGGCGAGGATGCAGAGAAAGGGGAACCCTCCTACGCTGTTGGTGGGAATGCAAGCTGGTACAACTACTCTGGAAAACAGCATGGACGTTCGTCAAAAAGTTGAAAATAGAGCTACCTTACGACCCAGCAATTGCATTACTGGGTATTTACCCTAAAGATACAAACACAGTGATCTGAAGGGGCACATGCACCCGAATGTTTACAGCAGCACTGTCCACAATAGCCAACCTATGGAAAGAACCTAGATGTCCATCAACAGATGAATGGATAAAGAAGATGTGGTATATATGTACAATGGAATACTATGCAGCCATCAAAAGAAATGAAATCTTGCCATTTGCAATGATGTGGATGGAACTAGAGGGTATTATGCTGAGCAAAATAAGTCAATCAGAGAAAGAAAATTATCACGTGATCTCCCTGATATGAAGAATTTGAGAGGCAATGTGGGGGATTTGGGGGATATGGAAGGAAAAAATGAAACAGGATGGGATTGGAAGGAAGACAAATTATAAGAGACTCAATCTCACAGAACAAACTGAGGGTTGCTGGGGGGAGGGGGGGGGAGGGAGAGGGTGGTTGGGTTATGGACATTGGGGAGGGTATGTGCTATGGTGAGTGCTGTGAAGTCCGTAAACCTGGCGATCCACAGACCTGTACCCCTGGAACTAATCATACATTATATGTTAATAAAAAATAAAAATTTAATTTAAAAAAATATCTGTCTTACCATAAGAGAAGTATTTTAAATCCTGATCCAATATAAATGCATACTTATATATATGTACAACTGAGACCAAATCTTTATGAAATAACACTTTGTCTTCCTAAGAGCAATCTACCCTAATATTGTTTAAAACCTTTGGTTTTGGGGAGCCTGGGTGGCTCAGTTGGTTAAACATCTGCCTTCAACTCAGGCCATGATCCTGGGGTCCTGGGATCAAGTCCCACATCAGGCTGCCTACTCAGAAGAGAGTTTGCTTCTCCCTCTTCCTCTGCTATTGTGCACTCGCTCTCTCTCTCTCTGTCATAAACAAACAAACAAATAAATAGATAATCTTAAAATAAGAATTCTAAAACCTTTGGTTTCATCTTTCACTGTATTGGTTTCATGGCTTATTGGTGGGTCACAACCTGCTGTGTAACTCTGGCCATTGCAAATACTTCCTTAATGCTTTAAACTCTCCTGGCTCCTGTCCTTTCTATTCATTTCTACCAAATTAAATATTTTTAAAGCTCTATTCTAATTAAGTCTATTTCCCAACCAACATTATTTATGGACTCCTCTAAAATTCTCAAGAAGCAAGTTCAAATCCTCAGCTGGTTGAAGCTCTACCAAACCTGGGCCTAGCAGAGCCACAATGAAACATGCAACTTCAACTATTGACAAACTGAACAATCTCGAACACAACTTGTGATCTCCTGATTTTTTTCAGACTAAATTCTGTCCCTATTCTCATCCTCTGATAGGACTATGAAAATCCAAATCCATTCATTCATTCTGTGTATATTTAGTTGAGCAGCTATATGTTCTTGGCACAGAGGGAGGTAAGGGGTCCCTTAACTCAGAGCTTACAGCATGGCACTACAAATGCTGTAGTAAAAATGAAAGTACTGACAAATATGAAAACAGTTACAAAAAGGAAAATAGAGTGTTACTAGATCACACACTAGAACGAGTTCACCTGGTTAACAGGGACAGGGCAGTCTCTCAGAAAAAGAATGCTTTAATCTAAGTAGCAAAGGATAAAAAGCAGCTACCAAGTGAAAAATGAGGGTAAAGGGCTTTCATGTGGAGAAACAGCATGCTCGAGGCCACAAAGAAAGAAACTTTGTGGGAATCTACAAGAAGAAAATGATCAGTCTCGCTGACAGGGAGAATGCAAGGCAGAGTGGCCTGTGAGTTGGGGATAAAGACAACAGATTGTGGCTGGCATTATATACCAGGTCAAATGTCTATATGATAAGTATTTATCATATGTCTGCTATACACCAGGTAACTGAACATTTAAGAATAGTTAAGGCATGGGGCGCCAGGATGGCTCAGTGGGTTAAAGCCTCTGCCTTTGGCTTGGGTAATGATCCCAAGTTGTGGGATCAAGCCCCACATCGGGCTCTCTGCTCAGCAGGGAGCCTGTTTCCTCCTCTCTCTCTCTCTGCCTGCCTCTCTGCCTACTTGTGATCTCTATCTGTCAAATAAATAAATAAAATCTTTAAAAAAAAAAAAGAATAGTTAAGGCATATTTTCTTGCCCTCCAGAACTCACTTCTTCTGTGGAGACTGACAGGTGAACCGTAGTGGGATAAGAGCCAAACCAGAAATATGTTCAAGTAGTTCAGAGAAAAGATTAACCTTTTTTGGGAGTTTGATAAAAGCTTCCTAGAGAAAGTAATGCCTGCACAGGGATTTGAAACGTGAATCTGAGTTCCCAAGCTAACAATGGCCTATCAGGAAAGGGACCAGGATATGCAAAATAACATGGACATGAAAAAAATCATGACTTTTCCATGAAAGCCCTACTTTAATAGCCCAAAGAAGAAATGTCTTGTGTTCTTCAGAATTCAGAACCCCTTCACCATAATAGAGCTAGTCTACAGGATGATAAGGTACTTGGCAAAAAAGGCTTCATTTGTCTTCTTTTTTTTTCTAATCAATAAGGGACCTTATCACATTATTTTCCTTATAGAAGGCACTCAGTAGGAGTAAATATATATATTTGTAAAATAAACTACTTACTGAATTAAAATTAACTAAGGGATCCTTATGTACAGAAGGAATAAGAGGGGAAATATACTTTAATACTTCAATATATTTATCAGGAGCTGGGAAGGAGACTGCCTGCCCAAGGAGTCAGGGCTGGATAGTGAAATCCCTGTAACTCTACAAGTTCAAATGGTAGAAGAGCTCCAAATTGAGGTACCTGGGCCTCCACTGCAGAAGCAGCAATAAAAATGGGTAAAATGACATAAGGCAAGAAGTACCCACCGTTCAAAATGTGTAAGATTGAAAAAAATTTATTATTTAAAAAAAAAAACAGTCTATCTACAAAAACTGAGATAATCCAGGATTTGGCAGAGCTGATATGATTTCAGGCACAGAACAAAGAATTTCACAGTTATCTCTTCTTCTCCTTCACCTATCCAAGCCTCGAGGGTTTGTTTTTTGTTTTTTGTTTTTTTTTTTCAAGATTTTATGTATTTATTTGTGAGAGTGAGTGAGTGAAAGAGAGAGCACACGAGTGGGGGGAGGGGCAGAGGGAGAAGCAGACTCCCTGCTGAGAAGGGAGCCCTTTGTGGGGCTGGATCCCAGGACCCTGGGGTCATGACCTGTGCTAAAGACAGATTCTTAACCAATTGAGCCACATAGGCACCCCAAGCCTTTAATTTTAAGAAACCATTTAAATCAACTTTAAAATGTTCTTGTAGACATTACTAAACTGTCCATACCAATGAATTTCAATGACATCACTGTTTCCATGGTAACTAATGCACTTCAAAAGGGGCAAAAACAGAAAGCAAGACTAAAAACCAGGAAAAAAATGAAGTGGTATAAACAAAGCATAATATTATTCCTTTGCATTTATGGCACACTTTCTAATTTAAAATGCTCTGCCATTACTTAGACTCCAAGGCTCTTAAATGCCAGAAAGATCTCAGAAATAATCAAATCCACATCGCACTCACAGCCAGGATTCCCTTTACAATGCACCATGGTTGTCCAATTGTTTACAGAACTCATTGCTGGAAAGTTCTCTCATTCACTTGCAAAGATTACTGAGCACCTATCTTGTTCTGCAGGTTTAAGAGATGATTAAGATATTCTACCTCCTTTTAAAATTTTTGCTATTTAGAAATAATTGAAACATAGGGGTGAAAAAAAAGAGGGTTATAATAAAGATACAGGACAATGTTAAAGAGCCAACTTGGAAGGATCATGCATTTCTGATGACTTTCACTTGTATTCCATTTCAGCCCCACACACCCATAACCAACCACACCCTGGGCTTTGTCATGACCCAGAACCATTCCAATTCTGCAAACTTAAACCCCAACATTAACTTTCTGTTTACAAACAGCTCTTTCATTCCCTAATACTGCACTAGTCTATGAGCTTTATGCAGCCCAAGATCCTTCACGTGAAATATTTCCTCGCTGTATTTCCTTGCTGATATCTTTAACTTTCATTTTCAGTGACACCCACCTAGCAACAGCCTAATATGAATGTAGTGACCATCCCCCTTCCCCATTGTTATGTTCCATAGGAGTCTCTGTCTCACCCTTTGTCCCTTTATCCTTGAGTGTAGAGGAAAATCTGTTAGAACAATTATGAGATTGTTTGCCCCTTTACTTACAGGGCCCTAAGAATCAGGTGCTGTGGATAAGTGAAAATAACCTAAAGACTTAAAGGTACATGTGCTGAATTTGCCAGCTATGGTCATTAGACCATAGACTAGTAAAGTGCATGTAAAACCTGCCCCACAGTCATAGTCACATCAAGTGACAACACTGGCTGAAATAGTCTCTTGGTGTACAAAATAATAATTTACAGAGTGAAGAATAAAAAGTGCTGGTTTCTGCTTTTTTTTTTTTTTTAAATATTTATTTATTTATTTGGCAGACAGAGATCACAAGTCGGCAGAGAGGCAGAGAGAGAGGAGGAAGCAGGCTACCCGCTGCACAGACAGCCCGATGCAGGGCTCGATCCCAGGACCCTGAGACCGTGACCTGAGCTGAAGACAGAGGCCCCAACCCACTGAGCCACCCAGGAACCCCTGGTTTCTGCTTTTAAAAAACTTTTTCCCCAAGAATTTCATAATGCTTTTAAGTAAACAACATATACCTCTATCTTCATCTTACAGAATGAGAAATTAAGTATTCACTGATATGCTGATAGGATTACTATTGCCCTTGGAGGGGCAATAACAGACCGTTGGCCCTGTTACATAATTTCTGCTAGAAAGAAGGATTATGTATCACTTGCTCTCATAATTTTTGTCAGATAGCTCTCTAACTTTTTGCTGACTTATATTTTAAAATCCAATATAAATATTCTTATTTAGTTATTTGGGTAGGTAATACTTGCACCTGGTTTATCTTGGAGGGCATAATAGGAAGTCACATTGCTCAAACTATGTGTTTGAGACATTTTTCTATGGTGCTCATTTGGTTACCATTGCTTTAAAAAAATTTCCAAGCTAAAATTTACAACAGAGAATACAATGGGGGTTTTATCACTCATTTATCCAAATATAAAGACTGGACTTTAATACTTTCTGATCATGGAAATACTCTCAGATTATCCTTATCGGGCTCTTCAATTTTCCTAAGACAATTTTCCTAAGACAATACTCTCAGATTATCCTTATCGGGCTCTTCAATTTTCCTAAGACTTCAATTTCCCAGTGCAAAGCTCCATGGAGTGTTAATGCCTACAGCTCTGCACTAACCGGCAAGGAGAAGAGATACCTGTCAAAGAGGATCATCTCAACTCCACTACTCCACTGTTTTACATTTCTCAGATGCTCCCCTGAGAGAAAAACATTTATGAGAGTCCATTCAGGCTAGTGCATCACTGGATCTCATACCATTTCAGTTTCATTGAAGAATTCAATGAAAGTTATGAATTCTCTCCATACCAAAACAAACTCAAAGTGAACATATCATTTGGGGACGGGGAAAAGGAGGAAGGAGAAAGAATCATGAGACCCCTGAAGCTAATTCATGGCTGAAGTCTAAAAAACTTTGCTCTATAAGCTCTAAAATCTATTCCTGAATTAAACTAGGCCACTAGATAGTCATATAGATGGAGGCATCACATTGGCTTTGTACAAAAATGCGTGTTCTAAACCATACTCTGACGTAAGTCCACTTGCTTTTGCTGATGCACACTAGGAGGAAGAAACCTCTATTTATGGTTAAAAAAAAAGGTAATGAGAGTGTGTTTATCATATAAAGGGTTACTTTATTCAGAGAACCTAGGAGAGATTTATGCCTCTCTGGTCTCAGTTGCTGTGCTCTGTCCAACCTTATAGAAATGGGCAGTTTTATAAAGGCCCTACATGGTTGCTAGAAAATTCATGGATTACTTCTGGCATGTATTTAAGTCCCTTAATGGCCTGCAGTTTGTTTACAGATTCACTTCTGTTTCTGATTTTAATTGTGTTTTGTCTTAATACTATTACATTTTTATTTTGTCATATTGCATAGAAAATCCTTAGATATTTTTTAGAAGGTGGTGAGCTATGAATGAGTTATGAATGAGACAGATGGAAAAAAAATCACCGTTTTCACCTGTCCTCCTATCAGTGCCTTATTCAAGTATCTCCTTCTAAACACTGATGTGGGGGTGTTTTTGTCAATAATATCTGCAAGTATCTGGAGAGGTAGTACTTGGTCACAAAACTCATACCTGAAAGATGTTTCAGAATTCTTCTAAAAATATTTTAATGCAATTAGAATTTTTCTTGATTAATATAATATATATACATGTTTGCACCTATACGCATGTTGTTAAAGTAACCATAAAGATGAAGTAGGTTTTTCTACAGATTTCTGCAAGAACTAAATTAAAATTTGGACTGTATTTCTCAATGACTTGTTTCTTCAGTTAGAGTGTTTCATATAATAACAATGAAGCTGTAAATGCTTACAGGCACATGGACTTTTCGAAACATCTCAGCACCCTTGCGTGCATCCATCAGTGCAATGTCCTGGGGTGTGGAGACAATCACAGCACCTAGCCAAGAGAAAACAAAACAAAAAGAAGTAAAATGATGCCATCATTTAATTCTTTATGGAAAGATTATTTCCATAATTATATTGCTTACATGCTTAAAGAGTACTACATTAACTAGGTAATTTGTATACAGTTTAGACACATGAATGGGAAAGATGAGGAAATGTCTACCTTGCTCTTGCCTATTTTTGACTCCTCAGTTCTAAAATAATAACTGACTGACCAATGATTCAAGATCACAGCTATATCATCAGAACTTTCTTCCAGACAATGTGCTAGTTAGAAGATGCACAAGACAGACACTACTTTCAAGAAGCTAATAATCTATTTGGAAAATCCAAAAATTAAGGATTACAAAACAATGTGCTAAGCAATGTAACAGAAGTATAAGTATGCCTCTTTGATACTCTGGAGTTAAAAAGGAGAAATAAAGGAAAAGAGAAGTAATTCATTCTATGGGTCAGAAAGGCAAAGATGATAATGCATGGGATGAAAAAGGAGAGAGGAAAGGTTTCAGAGAGAGGTGATTCCTGAGCTGAGTCCTGAAAGTTTGTATTAAAGAAACTCACTAGTGAAGAAGGCCCTATGGAGAATAGTTTGGTGGGTAAAACTAGAAGTTGTGATAGAAACTGAGATGCAAAACAGAGGTGGCCTCGATGAAAGCAGTACCAAAAGTAAGTGGAAATCAAGGCTTTCCTAGGTTTCTACTATGACCCTGCAGAAACCAGATGGTTCTACCATAGTGTTTTGAGAGAAAGTGCTGTGTAAACTTTTAAGTAGAAACACCAGAGGGGAGGTTATGATTTGTAGTTTGTGATTTCTTAAATTTTGTGGGTTCTTCTAGATGATAACCTAAAAAATAATTAACATAAACATATCCTACATGACCTGGATGACCATATCTTTTAAATAAATATACATTGACATGACATTTCAGAGCTCCAAACCATCAAATTGGTACCAAGTGATAGTTGTTCATCACAACTTATGAAAAGATAGGTAGTATCAACAATAAATAAGGGACTATATCAAATGAAGATCATAAGATACTACGAAGTATTGCTGAAGGGATATTTTGAAGTCAAAACAAAGACAAGTAGCAGGGGAACCAAGTTAGCACAAAGCACACTGCAGTACAAGCTTGCCAAACAAAAAATGTGTGCTATAAGAGTTAGCTACAAAATCATCTTGCAATCAGTATTTTCCTTTCAGCCAAAACACACTCCAACTTTAATATTAATGTCATTAATTTTAATTTTATTGATTTTTTAAAGTTTTGCTTTTTTTTACTCTAATGTTTTTAGTTTTTAAAATATTATTTAAGAACTATAAATTTAAGAAATTTACATTTACACATAGTTAAGTAGTCTTATGATAAAAATAAGTCAATATGGGGTATGGAACAAATTATTTTTCCCTTAGAAGGAGGGCCTATTCATTACTCAAGTCTGAGAAACACTACCTTTGGAATTCCAACAGAATCAGAATTCAAATTTTTATTCCATAGCCAACTTCCTCTGTCACTAAGGTAATTACCTTAATCTCTCTGAGATTGGTATTACCATGCCATTTTGTAGATGAGGAAACTAAATTTCAGAGAAATAATTAAATGAAACTAATATACCTAAGATGCCTGACATGATGCCTAGACACAGGATATACATTCAGTCAATAAAAGGTAGCTGATGTTCTTGTCGCTCATATAGTCACCATTATTATCTTTATTACTGTTATTAATAAAATATCTTAGAAGTTGCTGGGAAGGTCATTTCTATACGTACCATCAGGCAGCTCATTCTACTTTTCAAACTGTTCCATGGGTCACTACAGCCTTCTATTTTTATTTGCTCTGCCCAAGGAACCAAAAACTAGTCAACCGTTCTCTTTCCTGTCTTTCAAAGATTGATGGAAGTCACATCTCTGTAAAAACTATACTCAACTCTACTTCACAGATCCAATATACATCCACAATTTGTCACCTTCTAGGTTCTTTTATCAATCTATTTAAACTGTTTTTTCATATCCAGGCATTTGGAAGGAATCGAATTCCAGTACTGCCCCCATCCAGCTGTGTGACTGACCTCTGGCAAGTAACTCTAGGACTCAGTTTCCTTAGCTATAACATTAATGAAAGGACTAGATAGTCTCCAAGGTCTCAGCTAGCTCTGATTATATGCTTTAGCACTGCCTCTTAACTATAGTTTCTAAAGCCACTCCTGTTCATCCTGATTGTTCAGTGAACCTATTTAAGTGAATGTGAAATACTATCCTACTTCAGGAATAATGACCTCTCAATCGCAGAGCTACTCTCTTCATGTAAATAAAACCTCCTTGGCTATTTCCACCAAATTCTGTCTTAATTATATACCTGTACACAGGGAGTTTTCTATTGCATTAGCCCTAAAAAGCACTTTTAGCTTTCACAGGATATACTCATTTTATTATTCTAAATTACCTTTGTCTACTATTTGTATTACCACTGTATAATACAATTTCATGGACAGTTATGATTTTTCTCATTTTTTAATCAAACAAAACTGCTATAATGCCATGTACAAAATAGGCACTTAACAAAAAATAGGTGATTTAAATAATTTTCTTTTATTTTCAAATCATCTATCCTGGACTACTGCTGCATGAACTCTTAGTGGGTAACTCCTTGAACTAGGAGTTAAGAGCTCTGGATTCTGGCTCTGTTTACTATGTCTTTGTAACTATACAACCTTGAATAGTTCACTAAATCTCAATACATCTCAATGAACTCTTCTATAAAATCCACCTATTTCCATTGTGCCTATTTAACTTAAAGAGATATCCCATTAAAAAAAAAAAAGAATGTAAAAGTGTTATAAAAATATTTGGTGACATTATTTTGATAGCTATAAGATCCTAGAGAGAAGGACTGAAGTGCCTTGGTTTTTCTCCGCACTTAACCCTAACACAGTATCACAAGTAAGCATCCAAAACATTTGAGTTTCTCTGTAATCTAAATAGCACCATTCATACACCAATTAATAACAACTTTTTAAAAAAAGATTTTATTTATTTATTTGACAAAGACAGACTGTGAGAGAGGGAATACAAGCAGGGGGAGTAGAAGAAGCAGGCTTCCTGCCAATCAGGGAGCCCAATGTGGGGCTCGATCCCACGACCCTGGGATCATGAGCTGAGCCGAAGGCTTAATTCAACCAACTGAGCCACCCCGGTGCACCTAGTAACAACTTTTTGACAAGGACAATGAACATCTTCTATGTCTCATCAAATACTTACAAGATGTAAACATTCCATTAGAACAGCCAGCCACATATATAAAAGATTTTTGCGGGGTGCCTGGGTGCTTCAGTTGGTTAAGCATCTGCCTTTGACTCAGGTCATGATCCCAGGGTCCTGGAATTGAGCTCCACACCGGGCCCCTTGCTCATTGGGAAGCCTGCTTCTCCCTCTCCCTCTGCCCACTCCCCTTCATGCTCGTATGTAGGTGCTCTCTCTCTCGCTCTCAAATAAATAAAATCCGTATAAGAGTTCTTTTGCTGAAGTACATCTTCTTAAATAATTAAGTTCTTAATCACAATGTAATCAGTCTTTAGGATTATTCGGAAAAAAAAAATTCTAGCCTTCTTTGAAGAATACAAAAACAACTGGCTCATGCAAAAATCACTATTTCTTTTGTTGTATCAATTTTTTTTTAATATTTTATTTATTTGTCAGAGAGAGAGGGCATGCAAGCTCAAACAGGGGGAGCGGCACACAGAGGGAGAAGCAGGCTCTCCACTTAGCAAGGAGCCTGATGTGGGACTCGAACCCAGGACCCGAGATCATAACCTGAGCCAAAGGCAGATGCTTAACAGACTGAGCCACCCAGGCATGCCTAACATACCAAATTTTAATACAAGTAACCATTTCAGATAGCCCTACAATGACTTTTAAAATGTAGAAGGAAATAAAGCAAGCAACAAACAAAACCTATGTTAAAATTAAATTTAATCGTTACTCATCAATCTGTGTCTTACAACCTAGATTTTAAAATTTTCAAGGAACTATATCAATTTTTTTCTTGTTACCATATCTCATTTCTTAAAATATGGTCTCTAAATCTGTTATTACATTTTATCTTTATGATTCTTGGTTTTCTACCTCATAAATTTTCATTTTTATCAGGGCATTAACCAATATGAACTAATCCAAATTTTTCCCCTTTAATACCATCACTGATGATGTCACTTCAGTTTTCTGATGGGAGGGTTAGTTGGGAAACTTGTGCTCTCTTTACTCACAACAAGGAATGTTAGTAGTAACAAAGAGAAGGCTCAGTTTGCAATAAATGGAAGTATCTTCTGGGGGTAAAACACAGTATCATAAAAACCCCTATCGCAAGAATCCCAGGGAGAATTTTCTAACCATTTTCTAGAGTAAATGTCTAAGTCCAAGCAATTAAATAATATTTTTAAATGTTATCTTCCAAGTTGTAATCTTTTTAAAAGGTTCAACTAACATTTACTATAAAAGATTATCTCGCAGATTCTGGCAAGTATGTAAACATCCTAAACAATAATTATTCAGAGTATTGTTTTAATTGCTAATTATCTTGACTATTAAAAAGAAAATCTGTAACTGTATATCTGAATTTTGGTCAGAGTTCAGAGTAGTGAAACACTTGAAATTGATTATTCCAGATGTTGAGCTGATCATAATGATACCAGTGTGGAACTACTCAACTATGCCATTTTAAGTCTCAGGGTATAAATTATATCTAATTCCCATGCTTGATTGAGAACTTCAGTGTTGGAACCCAATATGTGCAACAAAAACTGCTCATACCTAGATGAGTAACTACATACTTTCCAACTTTTGAGTATATCAATATAAAGTCAATTAAGACTTAAAAGAATAAATTAACTGCTATTGTTTGTTTGTTTGTTTTGTTTTTTTAAGTAGGCTCCATGCCCAGCATAGGGCCCAGTGTGGGGATCGAACTCATGACCTAGGCTGAAATCAAAAGTTGGACATTTAAACCACCCAGGAGGCCCAAATTAACTATTCTTAATGTTCACAGAACTCTAATATTTAGTGGTGCTGATTCTCTTAGTAAAATAACCATTCAACTTCTGTTAGTCTAACATAAATAATACCAAATATATCATTGTTTATTAACTATAAAGTAAATTAGCTTTGGCATTTTTTTAGCTCCTCCTTTCTCCTCTGTAGCCCCCAAATTCCTTAATTATAAAAATTATTTGCTGTAAGATCAAAGAAAGTCCACTAATACTAGATGTAATTAAATAAAACATGATTAAAAAGGTAAATCTATCCAAAATGTACCCACAGACTGTGTTTCAACAGGAAATATAAATAATTCTTTCATGAATCAGTTTTGGACTCTACACTCCATTCCAATAGAGAACTGACTATATTCACAAAGGGGATATGTTTCACTAATCTAAAGATCAATCATTATTTTGCTCACTTTAGAAATGAATTATGGCACAGGAAGTTTGTAAATGGCTTCCAAAAAGAATTATAAAAACACTGTAATTAGTGGAAACCACAGTATTTCAAAATTACTCGTGAGAGAAAGTGTGCTCTTCAGAACTTTAATAAGAATTCAAGTTTGTCAAAGGAATCTAGATGTGTATCTGCCACTTAGGGACAAAGACTGGCTCTTCAATAACAGAGTTAACAGGTAATGGGCTTCCAATCACCTCATCTTAATGATGTTAATAAAGAATTCACCAGGGCTATCCAGACTGCTGGTCACTAAGGAACCATTTGGGACAAGTGAGACTTTCAGAGATTTTAAAGAGCTTGGGCTGGAAACAAACAGCTCATACTCTTCACTCATGCTCTCTTGCTCTTTTATTCTTTTCTTCCCCTCACTTTTGATGTTTCCAGTAAAGTTAAGATAAAATCCTTGCTTCTTTCCAGTCTTGACTCCATCCTTAATCGGATCAGTAAACACCTTGGGGAACCTACTTGTTGTATACCTATGTCTCTACAACAGAAAGAAAGCTCTTTCGCTCTTCCATGACAGTCTGTTCATATTGTACTCTTAGATTTAATATTTTACATTTCAAATTCTGTTAGATGCACATATAGCTCAGTCTGCCCATGCTCACAGTGAGCCACCACCAAAGGCTGTTTGTTTAATAATGAATCACATTCCTTTTATACATATTCTTTCTCTAATATAAACTCTAGAGAGGAGAATTACTACTCCCTGATTACCCTAACTTTATTTAAGCAGATATGTCTCGGGAAATAGAGACTGAGACTTAATATGGAAAAGCTTTGTTCCATTTCCAAATACCATCATACTTGAGACGTAAAAACAATCTTCAGAGCTAAGCTTCAGATTCTAATCAAATTTCTAAAATGTATGATCAAGTGCAAAAACTTTTAAGTGATGGATTGTAGAACTTGTATTTTTTCTATATACAAATAGTTAATGAATTTAAAAGTAGCTTTTAATATGACCCTGACTAACCATCAGCCATTATACTATTCATTGAACTTTAAAACATTAAGGAATTAAGTTATATATCATGAAGGAAGTACCCAGAAATTCTTAAACAATGAAACTGAATGAACTACCTCAGAAGCTTCCCAACCAAACACAAGCTAAATGATTCAGGAATTCAAATGTCAGATAGGTTGGTCAAGACAAAGTGATTCTGAAAACCAATTATATAAGAATCATTTGAGGAAAGTTTTAAAATCCTGGGTCTTTCCATGTCATAGTTCAGAATTTGTTAATTCTCAGACTATTTCTTTGAACTATTAAGTGATATGTTATAACTTCCACCTATAAAATATGTTAATGTAAATACAAAGCCCCAAAAAGCTTATTTCTTTAAAATTTAGATTGAAAATACTGTTGTTCATTAACCAATGACATCATATTTAATTTTATAATTTGATTCCTAATGTAACAAAGACTGAAGTTCCAGACTGAATACCAGAAATCCCCTAAACAATAAAACCCTGGAATAGTTTCTATTCTTTAACACCTGGCTACAATTTGTGTAACAAAAGGACATATTTATTTTGAAAAGAATTCTTATAATTTGATAAATAAAACAATAATTCTCTCCTCTATCATGTAACTCTTGACAAATATCCATTCATTTTAACTCTGCCCAATATTTGCATGGAAATACAGTACACATGGAAGAAGTCCAAAATTGACTGTCTCCTTCAAAGTTCCATTCTGCAAATTGAAAACATAAATGAAAATTTAATATCTTTGAATAGGAATAGCTATGACCTAAGTTTTCTACTTTTGAAGTATCAGCATGTTTCTAGCTTTACAGTTTGAGGTCATTATAAAATGTAATTTTATATTGTTTATATTAAATGTAAGGGAAACAAAGCACTAAAATCCAAAATAGCCAAACATTTTTTCAGTTTAATAGTTTTTCAAAAGATCAGGACTGGATCTTAAAAGAATTACTCTTTTAAATTTGAAAACAATTCTAAGAAGGGAAAGAAATAGCTATACAAGAAAAAATTAAAAAGATTTCATTTAGATTACCTAAGTGAAACCACTGTGCTCCTTTTGCTCTGAGAGAGTAAATACCAAATAACAAGGAAACTATTTCAAGTGATGGCCTAAGGTAATTCACTTACACAACAATAGTAACAATAAGCTTCTGATCCTCCCAAACCCAACAGGTTTTCATATTATCAAAACAACTGTCCAAATTAGTAATCAAAGAGTGTTACCTGAAAAGAGATCACTGATTAGGCCAAACTACTGGTGGAGGCAAAAACTCTAGTGTGGACTTGTACAGCTTTTTCTCATGTATCTCTGATGAACGAATCGGAGTTCGGTTACTGTAGCAATAAGCCCAATGCCTTTCACAAGCAATAAATGCCTTTCATTTTAAACAATGACTGAAATATTAAGGTGCCTTAATTTAAAATTCCTACCTCATCTCATTTAAATGAATGAGAGGCAGAAAGGCCTCTGGCTTTCCTTCTGACCACAGGGGCCAGACAGAAAGGGTCATGAAAGAAAGGTCAATACCTCATTTTTGTAATGTAAATACCAGTTTGCTAGAGCAGCTTCTCTTGAGCCCATGGACATTCAGCATATTATCTAGCTGACTACTCTGCCATATACAGTAACTCCCTCTCTAGGAAAAAGAAATCAAAGCAGGACCCACACTAGAACTATCTGGCTGTTTTCTGTTCCACTTCTGCCCCTCCCTGAAAGAAAAAGAGAACAAAGAAGGGACCATGATGGCTCCCCTCTCCAGTGTTCAATCTTTGTCCATTCTATTATAATAAGTTTCCAAAAATTTCACTCCTACATCAATTTTTACTTAATAAAGGGCAACTTCTTTTCATAACTCTATCTTATCAAAATAAATTCTTCTATACATTACTCCCCACTATACAGAATATACTTATGTCACTGCTTATCTACAAATAGTCTGTTCATAAACCTGATGACAGTACAATTTTGCCTTGTGATCGTATGGATTTTCACAACTTTGACTTTATTACTGGTATCTGTATTATCCACAAATCTTTGCTTTGTATTTCATCTACTGCAAGCCACTAATTCACAATTATAATGAGGACCAGAAGAAGAAGAGAAGCTGTTTTAGTTATTTTCCACTTGTTGCACTTCATCTCCTTCCCCCCACCAAGTTCTGCTTCATTCTCCACCCCTCTCTGTCCTGACCAGTGTCTGGGTAGCTGACCTCTGTGGACTGTACCACCTGAGTTTTCTTACCTTTTGGCTTCCAATGGGGAATCTGCCAGTAGGAGGCACCTGCAGGATATGAGACTGAGAGGAAAAAGAGGCTGCAGTATTATTACCTACCTCATACACCACTCATTCGCTGCCTTGCAGCAGTTCTGGCCATGGCTTAGTTCCTCTGTGGCCACACTTCCGAGAGGCAGACCCTCTTCCATGGCTCTAGCAGCCTCTAGGTTCTACTGACACAGTTCATCCCTTGGCTCCATTAGGCAGAGGGGACAGTAATGACTTCTTGTCACTCGTCTCTGGGTACTTCATCCTCTCTTGCTGGTTTCCTTAATGCTGCCTACACCTCTATTACCAGTCCCTTCATTAACTTCATTCCGTTATTCCTTTTAAGGTATGTCATCTGTTTCCTGCCCAGACCCTGATTAATATAGCATCTGAATACAAATAACTTACTAAAACTCTCCAGTGTCTTGAATAAGAAAATATGCTTCTCATAAAAATGTGAAGCATCGACTTTTCACTTAATTTCAAGAGTTAAAATCAAATTCAGATAGTCTTTATATAGTCATGAAGAGGACCTCAGTTCAAGCAAAGGAAGAAAGAAAAAAATTAGGTAACATCTTTTAGAATTCAAATATCACTACATGCAAATATTTTCAAAATATTCAAGGTACTTATAGTGTTCATCAAAGAAATATTAATCCTCTTCTACTATGGAAGAGCAGATAAAGGTCTGAAAATTCCCAAGGTACTCAAGGGAGAGGGGGGCCAGACAGTGGAGGAGTAGGGGACCCTATTTCCAGAGCTAGATATCTACCAGACCACTCTGAACAACCACAATATCAGCCTGAGATGTAAGAAGATATATCAAGATCTATACCAACAAATTATCACCAGTTGGTTTCGAGGCATGAAGCAGAAAGCCATGATTCCAATCTTCTACTGGAAGATAAATGGAAGGGAAAGGGAGCCTCTGGATCCTGGGCCATAGGCGTGCAAAAGCCTCCTGTGCTGGGGACTGGGCACAGACAGGTAGGTAGGGTAGGTAGCCATAGGGAAAGGACTTTAGGGCAACCCCCAGACTGAAATCTGAAGCTACAGGGCGCATGTGCAAATTGGGAGCAGCAAATTTAGAAGCATAAAGGAGAGAGACGTTCCTGGACCTGGAAGCAAGGGCTGGGAGGGCTGCTATGGGGCACACAACCCAGGATGCTGCAGCTTTTAGCAGCACAGATGAAAAATAGAGGCAGTATGGCCTGGAAGGCTCACTGGAGAACAGACTCCAATCTCTCTGTTCTCAGATACTGTCACTTCTGCTCTGACTCCTGGAAGAGATGCAGAAAGCTACCAGATAAAGACCCCAGAGAAGAAAAGCCCTCCAAAAATGGTTTTCACTAAGCCCATCCCCCAACAGGAGGCAGGGCAACTCTGCCTAAACAGCGTTGTCTGAGCAACAGCACAGCAGGTCCCTGCCCCAGAAGACAGGCTGAAAGATCAAGAGGCCAGCAACCCTAAGGTCCCTTATAAAACAGGTGCCATCTTGCTTGGGTTGTAGGCAATAATTTGGACTCTGTACATTCCCTCAACTACTCCTCAACAGAATGACTAAGAGGAGGAACCTCTAACACAGGAAAAGTTCAGAGACTGTGACTTCTGCTACAGAACTAACAGATATGGAAAAAGCAAGATGTCAGAAACAGACTTCAGGGTAATAGTTATGTAGACAATAGCTATAATGGAGAAAATCATTAATGGCAACATAGATTCTCTAAAAGCAGAAGTGAGAGCTGATCTGGCAGGACATAAAAATGATATCAATGAGATCCAATCAAATCTAGACACTCTAACAGCTAGTGGTAAATGAAGCAGAAGAACGAATTAGTGATCTAGAAACAAACTGAAAGAAAAGAAGGGTCAAGAGGAGACCTGAACAAACAGCTTAGAATTCATGAAAACAGAATTAGAGAAATAAATGATGCCATGAAATGTTCCAAAGTCAGAATTATTGGGATCCCTGAGTGGGGAGAGAGAGAGAGAGAGAACTAGAAGATATATCTGAGCACATCCTAGCTGAGAGCTTCCCTAATCTGGGGAACAAAACAACCATTCATATCCTAGAGGCAGAGAGAACACCTCCCAAGATCAAGGAGAATAAACCAACATCCTAGCATGTAATATTAAAACTCTCAGAGAAGCAAGCTTCCTGCTAGAGCAGAGAGCTTGGTGTGGTACTCCATCCCAGGACCCTGCAATCATGACTGGAGCTGAAGGCAGATGCTAATCGACTGAGCCACCCAGGTGCCCCCGAGAACCATCTTTCATGCCCAACCGACCACAAAAGAAAGCTGGGGTAGCAATTCTCATGTCAGACAAATCAGATTTTAAGCTAAAGACTGTAGTCAGAGACACAGAAGGATACTATATCATTCTTAAACGGTCCATCCAACAAGATATGACAATTGTAAATATCTATGCCCCAGCCAACTACATAAACAAACTACATAAACCAACTGGTTCATGAAAATAAAGAGATACGTTGATAATAATATGGTAATTGCAGGAGACCTTAACACTCCACTCTCAGCAACAGACAGATTATCTAAGCAGAAAATCAACAAAAAAATGAGAGCTTTGAATGACACACTGGACCAGGTGGACCTCATAGATATATACAGAACATTCCACCCTAAAGCAACAGAATACTCATTCTTGAGTGCACATGGAATTTTCTCCAGAATAGACCATACACTGGGTCACAAATCAGGTCTCAACTGGTAAGAAAAGACTGAGATAATTCCTTGAATATTTTCAGACTACAATGCTTTGAAACTGAACTCAATCACAAGAAAAAGTTTCGAAGAAATTCAAACACATGGAAGCTAAAGACCATCTTACTCAAGAATATTTGGATCAACCAGGAAATCAAAGAAGAACTTAAATAATTCATGGAAACCAATGAAAACAAAAGCACATTGGTTCAAAACCTATGGGATATGGCAAAGGTGGTCCTAAGGGAGAAATACATAGCCATCCAAGCCTCCCTCAAAAAAGAAAAAGAAAAGTCCTGAATACACAAACTATCTTTACACCTTAAAGAACGGGAGAATCAACAACATATTAAGCCTAACTCATGCACAAGAAGGGAAATAATTAAGATTACAGCAGAGATCAATGAATTAGGAAACCAGAAATACAGTAGAACGCATCAATTAAACTAGAAGCTGGTTCTTTGAAAGAATTAATAAAATAGATGAACCACTGGCCAGACTTACCCAAAAGAAAAGTGAAAAGGCCCAAATTAATAAATTATGAATGAAAGAGGAAAGGTCACAACTAACACCAAGGAAATAGAAACAATTATCAGAAATTATTATTAACACCTATATGCCAATAAGTTAAGCAACCTGGAAGAAATGGATGCATTCCTGGAAACCTATAAATTTCCAAGACTGAACAAGGAAGAAACGGACAACCTGAACAGACCAAAAACCAGTAATCAGATTGAAGCAGTGACCAAACACCTCCCAAAACACAAGAGTCCAGGACCTGATGGACTCCCAGGGGAATTCTACTTAACATTCAAAGAAGAAATAATACCTATTCTCCCTGAAGCTGTTTCAAAAAAATAGAAACAGAAGGAGAACTTCCGGATTCTTTCTCTGAGACCAGCATTACCTTGATATCCAAACCAGGTAAAGATCCTATCAAAAAGGAAAATTTCAGACCAATATCCCTGATGAATATGGATGCCAAAATTATCAACAAGATCCTAGCTAATACGATCCAACAGTACATTAAAAGGATTATCCACCATGACCAGGTGGGATTTATCCCTGGGATGCAAAGATGGTTCTACTTTCACAAATCAATCAGTGTGATAGAACAAATTAATAAGAGAAGAGAGAAGAACCACATGATTCTCTCAATTGATGCAGAAAAAGCATTTGAGAAAATACAGCATTTTTTCCTGAACTCTTCAGAGTATAGGGATAGAGAGAACATTCCTCAATTTCATAAAATCCATCTATGAAAAACCCACAGCGAATATCACTCTCAATGGGGAAAAGCTGAGAGCCTTTCCCTTAAGATCAGGAACATGACAAGGATGCCTGCTCTCGCCACTATAGTTCAACATAGTACCAGAAGTCTTAGAAACAGCAATCAGACAACAAAAGGAAATAAAAGGTATTCAAATTGCAAAGAAGAAGTCAAACTCTCTCTCTTCACAAATGATATGATAATTTATGTGGAAAACCCAAAAGATTCCACCCCCAAATTATTAGAAGTCATAGAGCAATTCAGTAATATGGCAGTATACAAAATCAATGCACAGAAATCAGCTGCTTTCTTATATACTAACAATGAAACTGTAGAAAGAGAAATTAAAGAATCAATTTTTTTTGCAATAGCACCAAAAACCAGAAGATACCTTGGAATAAACCTAACCAAAGAAGTAAACAATCTATACTCTAGGAACTATAGAACACTTGTGAAATAAATTGAAGACGACACAAAAAGATGGAAAAAACATTCCATGCTCATGGATTAGAAGAATAAACATTGGTAAAATGTCTATGCTGCCCAGAGCAATCTATGCCATCCTGATCAATACCATCGGGATTTTTCAAAGTGCTGGAACAAAAAATTCTAAAATTTGTATGGAACCAGAAAAGACCCCAAATTACCAAAGAAATGTTGAAAAAGAAAAACACAGCTGGGGGCATCACGTTGCCTGACTTCAAGCTATTCTACAAAGCCATGATCACCAAGACAGCATGGTACTGGCACAAAAACAGACACATGGACCAATGGAACAGAATAGAGAGCCCAGATATGAACCCTCAAGTCTATGGTCATATAATCTTTGGCAAAGCAGGAAAAAATATCCAATGGAAAAGTCTCTTCAATAAACGGTGCTGGGAAAATTGGACAGCTATATACAAGAACAATGAAACTAGACCATTCTCTTACACCATACACAAAGATAAACTCAAAATGGATGAAAGACCTCAATGTGAGACAGGAGTCCATCAAAATCCTAGAGGAGAAGAGAAGCAGTAACCTCTTTGACATCAGCCACAGCAACTTCTTTCAAGACATATCTCCAAAGGCAAGGGAAAACAAAAGTGAAAATGAATTTTTGGGACTTCATCAAGATAAAAAGCTTCTGCACAGCAAAGGAAACAATCAACAAAACAAAGCGACAACTCACAGAATGGGAGAAGATATTTGCAAATGACACCACAGATTAAGGGCTGGTATTCAAGATACATACAAATGGCTAACAGACACATGCAAAATGTTCATCATCACTAGCTACCAGGAAATTCATATCAAAACCACACTGAGATACCACCTTACACTAGTCAGAATGGCAAAAATTAACAAGCCAAGAAACAACAAATATTGTAGAGGCTGTGGAGAAAGGGGAACCCTCTTACACTGTTGGTGGGAATGCAAGCTGGTTACAGTAGCCACTTTGCAAAACAGTGTGGAGGTTCCTCAAAAAATTAAAAATAGAGCTACACTATGACCTGGCAATTGCACTACCGGGTATTTATCCCAAAGATACAGATGTCGTAAAAAGAAGGGCCATATGCACCCCAACATTCATAGCAGGAATGGCCACGGTAGCCAAACTGTGGAAAGAGCACACATGCCCTTCAACAGATGAATGGATAAAGAAAATGTGTATTAAAAAGAAGAAGAAGAAGAAGAAGAAGAAGATGTGTATATTCAATGGAATATTACTCAGCCATCAGAAAGGACGAATACCTAGCTTTTGCATCCCCATGGATGGGACTAGAGGAGATTATGCTAAGTGAAATAAGCCAAGCAGAGAAAGTCAATTATCATACGGTTTCACTTATTTGTGGAACATAAGGTATTAGCATGGAGGACTTTAGGAGAAGGAAAGGAAAAGTGAAGGAGGGAAAATCAGAGGGGGAGAGGAACCATGACAGACTATGGACTTCAAGAAACAAACAGGGTTTGGAGGGTGGGGTGGATGGGTTAGCCTGGTGATTGGTATTAAGGAGGCTATATTGCATGGAGCACTGGGTGTTACACGCAAACAATTAATCATGGAACACTACATCAAAAACTAATGATGTACTGTATGAAGACTAACATAATTTAAAAAATTAAAAAAAAAAAAAAAGAAAATTCCCAGGAGCTCATCACTATGTCTTAAAAAACCCAGAAGTCAACCCTGAAATTACCCCACTCAGGATATGGCAACAAGTAATTTAAATGCTTAACAAACAACAAGCAAAAACCCAGCAAACTTAATCACTTGGAAAAAAAGCGGGGAGGAGGGAGAGTAAGAAAAATAAAACCAGCACTAACAACTCTGCCTTTGTGCCCTGGCGAGTTCAACAAGAACAAATCCAAAGACTATAACTGGTTATCTCCCATCCTTTATTCTGTCTCTTTTCCCTCTGGTAAGCACTATAACTTCTAGGTATTTGTAGCATGTAATGATTCAATAGCCCATGTATGCTTAAATTTAAATCATTAGCCACGAATACTGCTATCAACATATTTATTACTGTTGTTGGTACACAACACTTTAAACACAAGGATTTTTTTTTTTTAAGTTTCTTCTTATAATGAGCTTGTTATCCATTCGATGAAACAAAAAAATGGAATGCATACAAAGAGTTGCTAATTAGCATTCAGTAAAAGGATCTTCTTGCTTATACAGGTCTGCCTCCATAAATTTTCCAAAAGGATGTCCCTTTACAAATATAAAACATTTCATTTCATTCTCAACATGGCATGGAGACATTCAAAGTTGATATAAAGGCTCTTTCTAAATGACAACATCTCACCACCATCTCCACCAAGAAACTCAAAGTAGTTTCTAAAAAAATGTAATACATTTAGGTGGAGCTTTTACATTATCTTATTTGACCCTTATAAGTCTGTGGGGTAGGCAGGTATTCCAAAGGTAAGGATAAAAAGTCAGAGAGGCAGTTAGCACCTTGCTAAGCATCCCTGCAACGCTAATGATTTTCCCTATTAATTTGGTACAGAGCCTGTATGTAACCAAAGAGCAAGTGTCCGCATGCACATTATTTCCCAGACACCAAAACAAAGTTAATACTAAAAGGTACCATCAAGCCACAAGGACATTATATAAAGAATAGGAAAAAGGACAGCATAAGTAAATCCGTAAAATGAAAATATTTTTCTCTCAAAGGGAGAGTGAAATAAAACGCATGTTTTTAATGAATCCTTTTTTTAAACTTATACAGAAAAAACACCTGGATAAAACCAGTTGGGGTGGAGGAAATCAGAGGACTGAGCGAGTAGGATGGTAAGAAAGATAAGGAGGCACAAATCTGTTTATATAAACAGTGATAACTAGTCAACTATCTTTGTTATTTATTCAATCAATATTAATTGCATAAGCCACTGTCCAAAGTACTCTAAGAAATACTATGGTGAATAGGAAAAAGTTCTGCATTGAAGTAGCTTACCTCCCAGTTGAGCAGATAATACAGACATATAGATAAAACACTCATTCGCTGATTCAACATTTACTGAGTGGTTATAGGAAGGCATGTAGTTTGGCACTGTGTGAAATACAAGGATGAATTAAACAAATCCTTAGCCCTCCAGGAAGTAACATTCTGAAGAAAACACAGGTTTGCAGGCTATAAATGGAGAACATTAGAAGTGCTATAAGAGCAGTTTAAATGAAATGTTATGTGAATTCCAAAGAGGGAGAAATGATTCCCAAGTAGGGATTTGAGGAAGATAACAGGAAGTAGAAATTTGAAATAAAGGGCATGTAGGATTTGGGTACCCACTGATTAGAGGGTCAGATATATATAAAGACAGAAACTTTGGGAAATAAACGGAGGATGGAGGTGGCAGTGAGTACTTAAGGGTTTGGGGAGGGGACTCCCAGGTTATGTGAAGGAGTTTAGGAGGATGGAACGGGAAGTTAGATCACAGAGGATGCTCAAATGGGAGTCTAAAAAGCTTATATGGTTTACAGGATATGAGACATAAGAAAAGGTAGAATACAGAGTATCTTAAAAGAGTTCTAAAGTCAATGATAAGAGGAAAGGAAAGTTAGGTTCATAATTAGAGAAGAGATAATTCACTCAGGCATAGAAAGACGATATGAATCTGATAGGCTGTTTCAGATGATACAAGTTGATGAAACCCATGATTCAACCCAGTTCAGCAACTCCTTGGTTGGTACCCTTCCTGGGAGACAGCTCAATTTTTATTTCCTCAGATATATTAACTATGAAATGACAATGGCCTGAATAAAACCAAACCTCAGGAACTAAGCCTTTAACACATACACACACACGCATACACACACACACAAACACATGTATCTCCCCCCGCCGCCAACCCCACACACATCATTTGGTAGGATACTTTTATTGTTGGATTTTTGTTTGTAAGTATAAAATTAACAGATGTTCAGTATAAAAAATCCAGTCTTTTCATAGCTGTTAATTTTAATATTGACATAATGACCCAGAGTATGAACGTACTAACAGTGATAGCTGCAATCCTATACTGAGAGCCAGTGCACCTGGAAAGTAGCCAACTGTCCAAGACCAGTATGATCAGACCAAAGATGATACTGGTCTTTTCAAGAATCATTTGGGGCTCTGCTCCTAAAGGTCAAAGGAGACTGCTTCTAAATGATCTCCAGACCTTCCCTGGAATATATGAGTTAAAGAAGCCCAAAGTAATCTCTCAGGAATCAAAACACAAACAAAACTGAATATAGTAAACACTAACACAGACTGCTGGTTGGATACTTAACATACTGGGGTGCACAGGTTTAGACATATTCATGAACAAATTTATTTTTATCAGAGATCACCTACATTAGAATAATGTCAACCTAATGGGTTTGAATGGAATAGAACTAAACTCAGAAAATGAGGGAGTCAAATGTTGTTGGGCTTTGTATTAGAAGAGCTTTATGTAGAGGTTGAGAGCATGATATTTAAACTGAATCAGAATTGATATGAACCTTAGCTATGGACTACAGTAACTGTGTGACCTTGGGAAAGTGGCTTAAATCTTCAAAGATTTAAGAAAATAAGGATAATATCTGTGATAATTAAATATAAAAATTAATATATGAGAGACTGTCCTTAAATGGCAGCTTATTGATAATGGGCAATTACCATGGTACCAATTTATACAGAAATCTGTCCTTAAAGAATTAGTGCTTTATATTTACTTTTTTTTTTTTTTTTAGATTTTATTTATTTATTTATTTGAGAGAGAGAATGAGCACAAGCAGGGGAAGAAGAAGAGGGGAAGGAGGGAAGCAGGCTGCCCGCTGAGCAGGGAGAGCCTGATGCATGACTCGATCCCAGGACCCCGGGATCATGGCCTTAGCTGAGGGCAGACACTTAACCATCTGAGCCACCCAGGCATCCCTATATTTACTTTTTAAAATTAAAAATAAAAAATTACTCATTAAAGAAAATTTAGAAAATGCTGATAAATAATAATTTTACTTCCATAGTCCAGAAATCACTAAGTTTATGAATTTTCAAAAGCATCTTTAGGACCTGGATCTATTTTTTTTTTTAATGGATCAGACTTTTTTTTTTTAAATGGGAAGTAAAACATGTGTTTCTATCACAGAATTATAAACACCTTCAGTTTCATTTTCTGATTTCTATCCCTTGGGGTGAGAAAAAGCAAAGCAAACAAGGTATGGTGCTATCTTGAATGCTCTACAATGTATCATATTTGTTCTTTTTTTTCAGAGACCAGGAGAGAACATGCAGGGATGGGGCAGAGGGAGAGAGAAGAGAGAGTCTTCAGTAGCCTCCGTGAGTTCATGACCTGAGCTGAAATCAAGAGGCAGATGCTTAACAAACGGAACCACCCAAGCACCCCTCATATTTATTCTTTAAAGCTCATCTCCATCAAGTGTTTTACAATCCTCTCATATCCATCTCTTTGTCCTTTGAGAGACCTGGTATCATGGGGTTTAGATTTCTCATTTAGCACTTTTCACACTGAATGGTAGTTCTTTTCTTAGCAGCCATTTGTTCTCCCTGCCCTTCCCCTTGTTCTACAGTCTATAGCCAGGGTTTCTAACCTAAGAACTGTGAACCTCCTGAAAAAACACATTAAAACAGTGTTTCTGTAGATACAAATACATCTTCCTGGAGAGAACCCATGTATTAATCAACCTCAAAAAAGTTCTGAGTATCAAAAAAGGTATGGAACTCTGATCTAGGGAAAATATTTGTGGTTTTAATTACCCTTGGATCTTCTACAGTGCTTAGCATCTACCTTTATACGGATAAGCATTTGTTGATTTAAAATTGTATTAATAAAGCATAAAGTCAAACTGGATATATAAAATTTATCTATCTAAAATATATTTTCCTCATTCATCATTTCCTCATCTTTTTTTTTTTAAAGATGTTATTTATTTATTTATTTGACAGAGAAAGATCACAAGTAGGCAGAGAGGCAGGCAGAGAAAGAAGGGGAAGCAGGCTCCCTGCTGAGCACAGAGCCTGATGCGGGGCTTGATCCCAGAACCCAGTAGAGGCTTTAACCCACTGAGCCACCTAGGTGCCCCATCATTTCCTCATCTTAACACAAAAAATATTGTTTCTGAAAGAATAGTGGTTATCTAGGTTTAGTGAGAAGAGGAAATGAAGAGTTATTGTTTAACAAATATAGAATTTCAGTGTGGGAAGATGAGAAAGTTCTGGAGTTGGATGGTGGTGATGGCTGCACAACAATACGAATGTACTCAATACTACTGAACTGCTAAGTTTTACCACCACTACAACAACAAAAAAACCTGCTTTTTATTATCAGATGATATTAATGACCTATTTGTTACAGGGCTGACTCTTCATCAACAGAAAGGAATAAAGAAATATTACTGGTTAAATTTTAGTATATAAGAAACAAATCTTAACCTCAATCCACACACTGTTGATTTTAGAGTATAAGCACAAATAAAAATAGGGTGACATAATCTTAAATCCCGTCCAAATACAGGGGCTGTTATTTGAGTAAACAAAGGTAAATTGCTTGGGACTATCAGTTTATCTGTGTGAAGTAAATTAAATTTTTTCAATGTACCAAGTCACTATTTAGGGAACAGACAATAATTTAGCCCAATTATATCAATGTATTATCCACATAATATTTTAAGTATTCTGGAAGTCTGCAACAGGCATTTCAAGGTGTCTGGAGCACATTTTATTCAATAAACATTTAGTGAATATTCTTAGGATTCAAAAATATACAAGTCCCAAAATACTGGAAAAAAAAAAGATTATCTAGTACGCTGATTACAAAAAAGATGTATTCAACTACTTTTGTGTTATTTCAATTTACTCTCATTTCATTACTTTCTAGCTTGCTTCACCAAAGAAAAAGTCTCAGACTCAGGTAAGGTAATAAATGTATTTAAATATCAAAAATATTCATGTTACTGCCCTTTGAGGCAGTGGTCAAAAAAAATTCATTTTGATGATGCTGTATTGATATTTCCAATCAATGTGTATAACTTATCAAAAATCTAGATTCTAAACCTTTTGATGATTGTCAGTAATATTTCTTGGTTATTTATTACCAATAAATATTTGATTTGTAATGACATTTTAAAATTCCATTATTTTCCCAAAGTCTTTATATATAAGGGAGATTTACAATTACTTCTCCACTGGAATTTAGGAAAATCCTTGGAAACAGATTCAACATAAAAGTTAACTATTGAATTAAATTTTGTATCACAGAAAAGATATCTACTACCATAATGAAAAACTGGGTAGTTGATGTAAAGCTAATATGTCTATTGCTCTCTTAAGGTTAACATTAAATAATTAGCTGAATATAAAATTTTCCCATGCTTGTATTTACCAAAAAGCCAAACTTCCCTAATATTTACTCATATTCAGTATTTACTCAATATTTACTGAGTGCCTGCCATGGAGCAGGTACTATGCTGTCACTGCAGGACAGCTGTGAGCCAGTCATGTTCTACCCAAGCAATATTTAAGTGTTATTGTTTTTCTAGAACACAGATTTATATCACCACCTTTTCAAAATGTCTTTATGTTTTTGTAAACACACTCATTCTGGTAAAATTTTGAAAAATTTAATTTATGAATCTGATCTCTAAATAAAAATTTATGAATAACTATTTTTGAAGACATAAAAATGTTTTTCTGTCATAAAGTTTGTTTTTCTATATAGCAAGAGCAAAACAATAAAGACAGAAACAAATTACTTTAAGATTTAAGATTACCTGAAATGGGAATATTCTGTGTGACTGATAACTGCACATCTCCAGTTCCTGGTGGCATGTCAACAACTAAATAGTTGAGTTGGCCCCAATCTACCTAAAAACCAAGATGAAACAAATAATATCACTGTATAACAATTACAGTGAATAGTGATATTAACAAAAATAAATGTATTAATAACAATATCTATAATAATAGTTTTCACTTAAACCATTACTATCAGGGACTACATTGAAGGTTAAAGATAAATGAATAAATAAGAGACACTTCCCGGCTCCAGAAGACCTTCTCTGAATGAAAAGGCTAAATTTCCCAATGACCACTCCTCTCTTACCCTACCCTCAACACACACACACACACACACACACACACACACACACACACCACACACTAAAGGTAAACCCATTCCACAGTGGGCTTCTATTCAGGACCATTACTTTATTTTCATTGGGAATTGCATAGGAAGGCCTTAGCTTTGTGTCCTTGGATTTTGTGGTACAACATTTCCTATGGAAGATCCTAATATAACTGTTAATGAACTTTTTCCTTCATAAAACACACTAATAATGATAACCAAAACTTAGAAATATAACTAGACTTCCAATACTATTAACATTTTGATTATTTCCTTCCAGGCATCTTTCTAGGTATCTTTACCTAGAAAATTCGGCTATATTACCAAGTTCTTAAGGCTCCTCAGATTAGATAGGTCTTAAGGGTTCCTCAGACTCTTTTCTCTTTAGATGGCTACTCCCTCTGAGTAAACAGTCTTAGTGAATAGCCCTACGTTCTTCTCATTTGCCAAAGGTGGAAGCTTGGAATCATATTTAACTCTTCCCTTTCTCTCACTAGCCCCAGTCACTTATTCTACCTTCTGAAAATCTCTCAAGTGTATCTACTTATCTCTTTCCCCATTGCCAAGAACCCAATAGAGAACACAACCATGTATCACCAAAGCTTCCCAACCAGACTCTCCACTTTGACACTGTCCACCCAGCCTGTTCCTAACACTGCTGAAAAATGGTCCATCTAAAATGCAAGTCTTATACTGCCACGTTTTTGTTTAAAATTCTTCTACTGCCTTCAGGATAAAATCTGAGCTGAAGCTCCAGAACACTCTGCCTGGTCTTCTTCACCTGCTAATTGATCCTCACTCTTCAGATCCCAGCTTGAAAGTCACTTCCCTTAACTTCCATTAGATTAGATACGGTATTCCTACTAGGTACTTCTCCTTATCATTCATTCATTCAATCATTCACCCATAGAATGTTTCAGTACCTACTACATATTAGGCATTGAGTTAGGTACTAATAACTAAATGGCTCCATGGTCTCTAACTGCGCAGAATTTATCATATAGAAGGAGACAGATATCAAGCATATAATGAAATAACCTCTGCAAAGGAAAGAGGTTAGTAAATGTAAGCAAGTGAAAGAAGATCAACATAGCTAGAGAGCAATGGTTCATTCATCTATTAACACATATATTCAACACATATTTATTGAGAATTAATTAGGTACCAGGCACTGTTCCAGGTGATGGGGATAGAGCAGCAGACAAAAACAAAGTCCCAGCCTTCCCACTGCCACTGTGGAATGAGTGAGGGAGTCAGGCAGACAAACAGAAAGACAAATCAGAAGGTACAAAGTGCTATGAAGAAATTCCTTTACTATAAAATTCCTTTACTATATAATTCCTTTACTATAAAAAAATTGCTTCGTTCTTAATTCAGATATATAGATTAAATAGAAAGAGATAAGTTAAAAACGTCTTTAATATCTGAATTTCTGAGAGCAAGTAGTAAGAATTCAGAAAGCAAAGGATTTATCAAAGAACTGCTCTTTAAAAAAAAAGATTTTCTTTATTTATTTGAAAGAGAAAAAGCGTGCAAGAGCACTAGTGGGGGGTGGGGTAGAGGGACAAGCAGACTCCCTGCTGAGCAGGGAACCCATGACATGGGGCTCCATCCCAGGACCCTGAGATCATGACCTGAGCCGAAAGCAGATGCTTAACCAACTAAACCACCCAGGTACCCCAAGAATTTTCTTTTAATCTCTTTGATTCCCAAAGTCAAATGGTAAAGATACACTTACACAGTAGGGAAAAATAATAGAATGGTGGCCTAAGGTACTACTTTAAAGTGAATGAAGCCAGAAAATAACTAAAGCAGTTGACTAAAAGAAACAAAGCTTTCCAGGCAGAAGCAATAGCAAGTGGAAAAAAGGTTCTAACCAGTGAGGGTCTGCTTTGCAAATTCATGGAATAGCTAGGAGGTCAGTATAGCATTTCTAAAACAGCACCTCCACCCCCAACTATCAATCTCTCTCCTTCTCTGACTTTGTTTTTCTTCAAAACATTTATCATTATATATTAACTTGTCTTTTAGGAATTTTATGATATTTTTCAGACACAAGTATTTGATAACTGATTGAATGACATATTTTAAAACAATGATGAAATAATGAATATAAAGCAGCTCATTTTCAATTTAGGGCTCCTTGGTTTGAAAAATAGTTACCCCAAACTTACCCAGGGCCATCATCTATGAAACTATCTATAAAAAAGATTAAGGATACTCTTCATTTTATATCCTCTACACTGAAACTCTTGGCACTGGCAGAGACTCTTCGCTTCAGAGAACATCAAATGACTGGTGCTAACAATTTATCATTGTTGTTCCCTGGCATTTAATCATATTTATCACACTGGCTCCAATTTCTTATTTCTTTAAGGAGAACTGCTATTAGGGTTCCAAGGAACTAAAAATACGTCACTCTTAAGACAATTTCAGATGACTCTTAAATTGCATTTAAACGAAAAAATGATTCTGGCCCAGCACCTTGATCACACACAAGAGGCATTCCACAAAGGCATGCAGACTTGAACTAAAGTCAGTATGTGAATTCCTGTCCTACAGCAGTTACTAGTATTAACACTACAATATACCGGCTGCCAGCAAGTTCCAGTTCTCTTCTAAAAGAGTAAGCAAAGCATTGGTTTTAGAGTGATTTGGGTATTCTTTAGATTCTACTTAGTGTTTGTTTATTCTTGTAAGTTGTGTGTTACTAAATGCAGGTAAGTAAGTAATAGCAAAATACCCAGGTACCTCATTTAGTAAAAACCAGTGGCGGATCCCACTGGGATTCTGTGTGACCTGAAGCATATACAATTTGTGTAATCCCTTCTATGAATAAGAATACAAAATTATAGCACCTGGGTGGCTCAATCATTAAGCGTCTGCCTTCTGCTCAGGTCATGATCCCAGGGTCCTGGGATCAAGCCCTGCATCAGACTCCCTGCTCAGTGGGAAGCCTGCTTCCCCCTCTCCCACTCCCCCTGCTTGTGTTCCCTCTCTGGCTTTTTCTCTGTCAAATAAATAAATAAAAATCTTTAAAAAAAAAAAAAAAGAATACAAAATTATGAAGGCAAATTTAGGTATAAAAATAAATACTTATTTAGAACGTGACAAGAAATCACCCTAAAATGCTGAAGCTTTAGAGATTCAAGTTCCTTTCTCTGAGATCTCTTGAATAACATAAATGATTACATAGAAATGCTTCCTGACTGCAACCTGCTTCCTCTCTCCACCTGGAACATTCTACAACTCCCAGCAGCCCACAGGAACCCATGTGAGCATGGAATCTGGAGTTTAAACTTCATTAGCCTCGTGGCAACCTCACCTCTGGTAAAACCCTCTCAGGCTCCAGACTAAAAGGATTCCATCAATACAGAGTTAATCAGTCTATAAGCAGAGTTACCAAGCTCAGAGATGCCATGCGGGTAAAGAGGTGGCACTACAGCAGAAATTCAGCAATGTGGTAGGGAGTCAAACATGTGCATCAAATCTGAAGTGGAAGGTGCCTCAGGGGCTCAGTCAATTAGGCTTCTGAAACTTGGTTTTGGCTCAGGTCATGATCGTAGAGTCATGGGATTGAGTTCCACATGGGGCTCAGCAATAAGTCTGCCTGAGATTCTTTCTCCGCCCTCTCCCTTCTGCACTGCTTCTCCATTTGTTGGTACTTATGTACACACACTCTCTCTAAAATAAATAAATAAATAAACTCTTTAAAAAATAATCTGAAGGGGAACGCAAACAGCATAATGGGAGGATCAAAAACAATACCAATGGTCAACAATATCAATGGTCAGACATCTGTGCAAGATGTCTCCCTTATACAATAACATATAACCTCTAAAGGGTTTGAGATAATGGGATTTTAATATCCAAATATAATGGAGTCACTGAGCCTTTGTCCAAAGCCATTTAAACAACATTAGAACATCGTTTTTTCATCTGTCCCATAGATACATATGCAGTTGTAAATTGTTACATCACCTCCACTTACGTTATTGCCTTTCTTTAATTGCTCTTTTACTTTATTAAAATATTCAACACTTGAAAGTTATGCCACCAGGAGTAATTTCCAAACCTGTGTTGTTATTTTCATTTCTTTTTTTTGCAGGGGGGTCAACCTTATGAAGGGAAACTATTCCCAACTAGCACCAATTGGGGTCATTTTAGGCTGACAGGCCTTCTCCAAACAATAGTTTATAATTTATATTCAAAATAACGCTTGATAATCTGTAAGTAAAAAACTGGAATAAAGGCAATTCCCTCCTTTCTGAGGAGATAAAATGTATCTTCTATGTGGGTAGATAAAGTAATTTATCATTTTCAGGACATTAGTTATGGAGAGTGTCGTGCTATGAATGGGAAAAGAACATGGTCCACTTTCTTCCATGGGCACTTCTGTTAAGAAGCGGACTGAAGCAGCAGCAATCAGGCCTCACTCTAGAGGACAATGGGAGCTTAAGTGCAAGCAGGCTGAGGTATAAGTATGAAAAGGAAGAGCCCACAGATGTATTCCATCTTTGGCTTCCTAGCTGGCTCAAGCAGTTTACCACAGTCAGCCTCGAGGGTGGCAGTTTCCATCATCATCATTAGACAATTTAAGCACCACAGGGTCAACATACGCTTCTCCAAAGCAAAGATGAAGTGTCCCAGAAATCTTAGGTCTGCTAGCAAGGCCAATATGAGTCAGATGAAGATAACATCAGTCGGGTAGACCCTGGGCCCTGTGGAATCAAGGAGGAAAATCATAGCCAAGAAAGAGAGGCAGAGCTATAGCCTGCTGGAGGTAAAAGTAGTGGCCAAGAAGAATTAAACTCCTAAGGGCAAGAAAAAGGTGTAACTAAAGAACAAATAGAGAAATCAAAAAGCAAGATAAACGGGAAAAAAAATCTAGATTGAATAATTAAAAGTGTGCTGTAACAGGCAGCCCATTTATAAGGCACTCGCTCTGTAAGTGAGAAGGCCAATTCTTAAAGTTAGTTGAGCTGGGCCAGACTCTGTCTCTTCCCTTCCAATCTGCTCTTAATTACTTACTGTAGAGTTGGGTTTTGACTCTTATGCCTACTTTGACTCATAATTAGTAGATCTCAAGGTGGTGTCCCTATGTATGATTCTGGCCATGTATCTGTTGTTACATCTGTCCTATGACTAAGTTCTTCCATCTGTCTCTGATTTCCTCGTTCTCCAACTCTAGTTAGGTACAGTACTACCCAAATAGCAAACAGAACAGTACTTGTGCTTTGCTTGGAATCCCAGACATGAAACCATGCCACTACTAGGACAGGACAGGAGATGCAGCTAACCTTATCTCAGGTCCATGGACAAATTGTTGGGCAAATTACCAAGCTCCCAGGATTTTCAATTCAACTAACTTCCAGGTTTTTACTGGGCCTTCAAGTTCTAAAACTTCTAGGGTACTTATTTTTTTATACATAGTTATTTCCCCAACTTCAGTGTAAGATCCCTGAAGGAAGAGTCTATTCTTTATTAATCTCTGGACTCTGCCTCCACATCCAATCTCCTCCATAATGCCTAGGCAGTTTTCCATTAATATCCACTGAGTGATTCTATGAATCAAGTTGCCCTTTACAATTTTATGTCACTAAAATTAAAATTTTGCCACGTAGACACCTTTTATATACAAATAAACCTAAAATAGAACATAGAGTGGTTCTCTTTAAATCTGAACCATATTTTTGCTCTATCCAATGGCCTATTCATAAAATCATATAATATTTTGGTTGTAAGAAGAAAATTGCTACAAAAGTGGATTTAGATATAAATACTATAATAGGAATAAAATCTGAATAGCACAAGATTTCTACTTGAGTTGATGGGCTTACTGAATTGTGAAAAAAAATAATAATAAATTTAACCATGAAGATTATTTTGATGAGACAGCTGACCCAATTATAAAATAAGAAAAAAATTATTCAAGTTATAATGATACAAATGTTTTCCCTAATATATCCACATCTTTTAGATGATAAAGTTCTCTAATCCATTTTCACATATGTTCCTTTCTATAAGTAAAGGTGTATGTGTGAGTGCTGGCAGGCGAGACAGGAAGATATTTGAATAAATACCTCCAAGGTACTACCAACCCAAGCTACAGCAGTAATGCTCTGAGAGCAAAGAGAAGAGAAACTTTACTCTTCATCTTTCCCTTTATCATCATCTCTTGTTTTCTCAGTTGGTCTAGTAGAGGTCTAGGGCAGACTGGCCCTGACAACATGGAGACAGCAAAGACGACTTCTTGTCTAAAAGTGGATATATGGGTCAATCTCTGGTAACTCTGTACCTAGTTTCTGAAATAGTATTTAAAAGATTATCCAATTCCCAGGCCAGCCCACAGATGCCCATGTAAATCCATACTACAGCTAAAACAGTAAAACCTCACAACATAAAAACAATGACACTACCACAAAAGAAAGAGTATTCTAGTTCATTATGGAACTATCTCTCTAAGTTTTCTAGAGTCCTGCTGTAGGCCAACTGCTAATACAGATGTACATAACCTAGAAGCAGAGGTTAGTGAAGGACAGGCCTGGTACCCAAAAAAACCCCTAAAATATTATAAACCTGAGAATCAAGATATTTTATTTTTAAAACATTGATTAAAAAAATTTTAAACTCTTCCTATATACCCAAAGGCTGGAACCGCAGAATTTCTTTTTTTTAAGTAGGAGTAATACATCACTTTATTAACATAATTTGGTATAGTCTATAAAATACACTTAGACATGTAGTACTTTCTTTAACATGGAAAACTATAATATTCTTTAAAAGAATATCCTTAGAAAAAAAACACTGTAGTGGCACCTGGGTGGCTCAGTGGGTTAAGCCTCTGCCTTCGGCTCAAGTCATGATCTCAGGGTCCTAGAATCGAGCCCCAAATCAGGCTCTCTGCTCAGCAGGGAGCCTGCTTCCTCCTCTCTCTGCCTGTCTCTCTGCCTACTTGTGATCTCTGTCTGTCAAATAAATAAATAAAATCTTAAAAAAAAAAAAAGAAAAAGAAAGAAAGAAACATTGTATTGGGGGAGAATTCAAGGTCCTAAAGGAGCAGGATTATAGCTGCCATAAAAGCTGCAAAAAGCCTCACTAAGAGAATGCACAGTCATTGTCCAGTTATTAAGGATATAGAAACTGGGGGTACTTGCTTCAGGAGACCAGCCTGCCCAAGGCACTAGCCAGGAATAATGTGAATAGCTGCCCCTGTTGTGTTTATTTAGTTCAGTTACTCGCCATGTGAAGTCCTACTTCAGAGCCTTAGTCTATCAGGGGGAATTGGACCAGTGAAGAGGGAAGAGGTGGAGAGTAGGTCTATAGGTAGGTAAAGGAGAGCAGGAGGAAAAGAACTATTAGTGAGAGCTTATTATTAGACAGGCACAAACACTTTTTACAGACATGATTACAAAATATTATAAAAGAGGCATTATGATCACTATTTTACAGATAAAAATACTAAGGACTAGAGAAGTTAAGAAAGTTGCCCAAGGTCAAGCTGTTGGTAAGTGGTGGAGCAGTGATACAAATCCTGGTCTGTGTAACTCAAGTCATATTCCCAGTCTCTCACAGAACGGGGTACAGCATTACTCTTCTCCAAGCCCCTGAAGAGTTCTGCTAGCAAACCTCATTACCACAAGAACATATTAACTTTTCTATATCACTTCTTCAGTGTAAAATAAAATAGATACATAAAACGAAGTCTACAGACCCAGAGAAAATTATTTACTTAGATAACAGAAGTAAGAAATAGAAGAATTCATTCACTTCCTCTATTTTTTTCCTTTTCTGGTTAATTACAATGTTTCTTTTACTTCTGAGATTTTTTTTTATGATTTGTCATAGTTCATATTCTTTCCTTATACGATCCTTTAAAAGTGTTTTACGTTACAGAGCAAGGGTCCAGTAACTATGGAAATGTTAACTATAAATTTCCTTTGAGCTGTTAAAGAATAATTTAGCTTTTGATAATCTACTATTAAATTTTGGTTTTATTTTAAATCAGTAACCATAATACAACCATTTATACAAAAGAATTATGTGGAGTAATTGTTTAAATCAAAGTAAATAACTTATAGAAACTAAAAAGAGAAAGTAAATAAAGATTTTTTTAAATACCTACAGGTTTTGGGAACATAATATTTTTGAAACTGGATCAGATTTTATTCTAAAAATTTACAGATCTAAATCATATCAAGGAGGAAACCAACTGTGAGAAACTGTAGTTCCATATGCCATTGTATTTTAAGTGTGAGCTACTATAATGCAGCTTCTGGGTTTTAAATTCTGGTTCAGAAATTATTATAATGTTTAAAAAAAAATAAAAACAGCACAGCACTGTAAAGGAGGAGTTTGGCAAAAATTTAGACTATGAATCTAGCTGAGTACAGAAAAGAATCCAGATACCTACTCATCAAATAAAAGGGTTTTAGTTTGATAACTGGCATATCTAAATTCCAATAATCTTTGTTACTAATTAGCTATACAACAATGGGTCAGAGAATTAACCTCAGTTAAACTGGACCTCAGTTTTCTCTACAGTAAAATAAAGTGTTTTACACTAAATTTCTTTGCAACTACTTAAAAAAAAAAGTGTGACTATGATTTACTTGTTTCAATCGAAAAATATCTGTGAGGAATTTTATATGGAAAAGTGAATTAAAGCTGTTTTTATATAAAAACAAAAAACTAGGGTCGCCTGGGTGGCTCAGTGTGTTAAAGCCTCTGCCTTCGGCTCAGGTTACGATCTCAGGGTCCTGGGATCGAGCCCCGCATCAGCCTCTGCCTGCCTCTATGCCTACTCATGATCTCTCTCTCTCTCTGTGTCAAATAAATAAATAAAATCTTAAAAAAAAGAAAAACCTAAATGTTACTTGTTATACTGAATAAATTTTATAGTGATCATATTGCCTTTAGAAAATTAAGCTGAGGGGCGCCTGGGTGGCTCAGCATGTTAAACCTCTGCCTTCAGCTCAGGTCATGATCTCAGGGTCTTGGGATCGAGCCCCGCATCGAGCTCTCTGCTTATCAGGGAGCCTGCTTCCTCCTCTCTCTGTCTCTCTGCCTGCCTCTCTGCCTACTTGTGATCTCTGTCTGTCAAATAAGTAAAATCTTTTAAAATAAATAAATAAATAAGAAAGAAAGAAAGAAAATTAAGCTGAATTTTTCTAAGAACTTATATTTAAATTTGTACTGAACTACAATCTACTCTGACTGCCATCCCTAAAACACCTCATCCTAGCTCATCTAGAAATTAATGTGTTATATCTATATAAAATGTCATAATTTACAAGATTGATACAATCCTGAAAAGTTGTGGAAGGGATTGTCACTGAGGTGAGGAACAGGAAGGAATTCAATCACAAACCCTTAAAGGTTGAGAAGTCTAATCTAACTTTCCAAATAATATAAAACTTCTTTCTATAAACACTCATGATAGCAATATATATACTCAGCCAACAAAACATTCCAATGCTTACTACACACTCAAATACAAATTTGGATCAATAAAAGGACAGAAGAAAATTGTCACTTAATAATCTTTCTTATTGGGGCGCCTGGGTGGCTCAGTAGGTTAAAGCTTTTGCCTTTGGCTCAGGTCATGATCCCAGGGTTCTGAAATCGAGCCCCACATTGGGCTCTCTGCTCCGCGGGGAGCCTGCTTCCTCCTCTCTCTCTCTCTGCCTGACTCTCTGCCTACTTGTGATCTCTGTCTGTCAAATAAATAAATAAAATCTTTAAAAAAAAAAAAAGAATCTTTCTTATCCAGTGAATCCAGTGATAGATTAAGGAAGATGTGGTATGGAATGCAATATTACGCAGTCAGAAAATCTGCATAAAAAAAAAATGAGATCTTGCCATTTGAGACAACATGGGTGGGCCTAGAGGGTATTACGCTAAGTGAAATGAGACATACCATATGATTTCATTCATATGTAGAATTCAAAAACAAAATAAAATATAAAAAACAAATGAATAAACAAACAAAAAAACAGAATTAGACCTATAAACATAGAGAACAAATGATTATCAGAGGAGAGGAAGGTAGGGGGCTGAGCAAAATAAGTCAAGGGGAGTGGGAGATACAAGCTTCCAGTTATGGAATAAATAAGTCATGGAAATAAAAGGCACAGCATAAGGAATATAGGCAATAATAAGTAATATGATGCATAGGGACAGATGGTAGTTACACTTGTGGTGAACATAGCATAATGTATAAACTTGTTGTACATCTGAAAGTAACGTAACACTGCACCTCAACTATACTAAAAAAAAAAAAAATTTATTTTTTTAAATATTTCCAGGACACCGGGACGGCTGTCAGTTAAGTGTCTGCCGTTGGAAAAGGTCATGATCCCTGGGTCCTGGGATGGAGCCCCTGTCATTGGGCTCCTCTCTCTCTCCCCGTATTGGGCTCTCTGCCCCTCCCCCCACTCCAACCCTCTCCTGCTTTCTCTTGCTCTCCCTCAAATAAACACATAATCTCAAAAAAAAAATCTTTTTTTTTTTTTTTTTGCTACATGTGAGACTGGATTACTTCTGATTTACTTATTACTCATACTACATAACTTCAGATATGCTTTCTCTTCTGATTTGTTTTTAGTTGTCATGGGAATTGGTATTTATAAGAACTCCCCCTTTTAAAAACATGAATGAGCACCTACTAAATTATAAAAATTTAACTTGAAAATGCAGAAATATATTTTAGCTTTTTATTTTTCTTTTTTTAAAAAGATTTTATTTATTTATCTGACAGAGCGAGAGAGATCACAAGTAGGCAGAGAGGCAGGCAGAGAGAGAGAGAGGGAGGGAAGAAGGCTAACCTGCCGAGCAGAGAGCCCAATACGGGGCTCGATCCCAGGACCCTGAGATCATGACCTGAGCCAAAGGCAGAGGCTTTAACCCCTGAGCCACCTAGGCGCCCCAACTGCTGTATTTTCAAATAGAAAAGAAATCAGCAAAGTTTCAGTAATAGGCATAAGGACTGTGGGAAAGGGTCAATAAACAGCTAATCAGAAAGTCAGATATCAAGGTATTATTATTAATTCATTATTTATTTATTTATTTATTCATTTATTATTTTTTATTTTATTTTATTTTATTTTTTTTAAAGATTTTATTTATTTTTCAGAGACAGAGGGAGAGAGCGCGAGCGAGCACAGGCAGACAGAGAGGCAGGCAGAGGCAGAGGGAGAAGCAGGCTCCCTGCCGAGCAAGGAGCCCGATGTGGGACTCGATCCCAGGACCCTGGGATCATGACCTGAGCCGAAGGCAGCTGCTTAACCAACTGAGCCACCCAGGCGTCCCTATTAATTCATTATTTGAACGCAGCCAAGGGCTCAACTTCTCTGTGTCCCTGTCCCTTCATTTTACAAGAGTATAAACACAGAATTACAGAGCTTGAAAGGACCTCGGAGATTATCTTGCCCACTGCTCTTATTTTACAGATAAAGAAAATGAAACTAAGAAGTCAAATGACTTGCCCAAAACTTACTCCACAAAATAGGGATAATAAAAAAAACCTTTGTCCACTTTATAGAGGTTTTTATCTGAAGAGGAAATGAGATCATAGATTAAAAAAAGGTGGCACTGGGTAATTAAGCAATAGTATAACACTGAAAAAAATCAAAGAGAAGTTTTTCTTATCATGTAAGTCAAAATTTAAATTTCTCTCAATGAGCATACCATGTTTATTCTTTTAACTAAATGCTAAGAAAATATTTGCCCATTTCTGAGGTCACCACATTCCAAAATGATTGAAACAAATAACTTAAAAAAATCTTTTCCATATGCCTAGATGACATAAGCAGTTAAATAGCTTTTTGCAAATTAAAGGAAAATTTCACATGAGCAAATACTACTAAGCTTGAAAATATTCAGTCACAACACAATTTAAAAATATGTAAATGACTAAAAATAAGGGCAAAGAAGTGAACAGAAGTCTTACATGTTGTTTGAACATATTAAATTTCTACATTTTAGTGACCTCTACCTTGTTCCTGTTAAGTAGACCTGCCATCTACAAAGCTATAGAGAAAAACAATAAATTTACTGTTATAAATGACTTCCTAATGAGAACTAAATAATGCAGCAGCTTTAAACTATAACTACTTTTAGCACAAAGGATTTTGAGAAAAATTAAGGAATACATTTATGAGAATAGAGATGGAGATGATACAGATAATAGATGGGAAAACAGGTTTGAGGATTGAGGAAAAAATAAACACATAAAACAACCTAATTCCCATCTCATCAGCTTCAGCAATTTCCAACTTCCTAAACTACATAATTACTTCAGAAGTACCCAAAAGACATGTAAGAAACCTGAGATCACTAAATTGCAAAGAAATAGGAAAACGGGCTAAATTTTATGCATCTCATTAAAAGACCATTAAAAGAGCAGCTGTTCCTTCATTCTCATTTAAGCACACTGGTCATTATATCTAGGCTTGTTCATAATAATTTTGTACCCTGATGAGCAAGTGAACATAGCAATGTATCTAGAAGTTGTTCTTACCTGAAAAGGTATCGAGTGTGCTCATATTTATCTTAATATTATAGATCACACATTAATATACATGCTTAAAGGCGGAGTATACACAAGCGAGTACAGAGGATAATTCTTACAAGGTTTAACTCTAAGAAATTAATACTAACATTTACATGTGCCCACCAGTGTTCTAGACACTAAGAATGCAGCAATGAACAAGAAACCTGAAGTTCCTGCCCTCGTGAAGCTGGGAAAAGAGGACAATAAGCAAACCACTTAGTACATCACTTGTCATCTTGATGAAAGTCATCTTTCTAGACCTCGCTTTGCTCTCTATACAACTAGAAAGGTAGCATTACCTAGTTAAGTATCATTATAACCTTCTCAAACAAAAATTATGCCCAAACCCCATAAATCAATAGGGCTTGAACTCCAATATTCCCTGCTCTATCCCTGCCTCCAGTGGTACATACATCACAGAATGCAGACCAGTGTAGGAGGTGTAAGCCATGCTATGAAACAGAAGAAAAATAATTGGATCATGGTGAAACTCAACACAGATCTGTGTTCTATATATAAACTAACTACTTAGTAAGTGATGGTTTCTCAAATAAGATAATAATGATAAATATAGATTATTTGGAATATATTTTCTCAGTTTCAGTACCAGTGTCCAGATAAGTCATTTTTATTTCAAATATGTTTCAAATATCATGACTGCCAGTTTAAAAATCTTTGTTATCAATTAGATTAATATTAACCAGACTATGATTTTAAGCCACATTTTAATATGATAATCTTGTTTTTCTTACAGTTGAAGAAATAATTTTATATGATGTATCCAAACTTTTGAAGAATTGCAAGAAAACAGGCATAGTCTGACATTTGAGTCTTGTATTTAAAACTGCAAACCAGACGGGTGCCTGGGTGGTTCAGTCGGTTAATTAAGCCTCTGACTCCTGGTTTTGGCTCAGGTCATGATCTCATGGTCATGAGATAGAACCCCACATCAGCCTCCATGCTCAACACAGAGTCTGCTAGGGATTCTCTCTCTCTCTCTGCCCCTTCCTGTACCTGTGTGTGTGCTCTTTCTCCCCTAAATAAATAAATCTTAAAAAAAAAAATAAATAAATAAAACTACAAACTAGTTGTAAATGAACAAACAAAATTAAAGGTTGATGTTCTGACCAAGCTACTCTGGTACCAGCAAGCAAGATGTACAGAATTAACTCCTTGATTATCTCAGTAATTCTGAAATATTAATATATAAGACAATAAACCAGAGTAAGGAAATATGTATAGATTCCCAACACAAAATGTTAGCTAATAGCTTGACTCAATCAATCAACCAATCACTACCTCTCCTCTCTCTCTCAATTCCCCAGTCAACACATGAAAAAACACAAAGGGCCACCCTCTACAATGAGAAAACTAAGGCTAAAACTTGGACACCAAGAAAAAAACTGAAAGAAATGTTGTTTAGCAACAGGGTCATACTCCTATCTTACTATTAAATAATGAATTGTTCTTTTAAGGGCAGAGGACAAGTCTTACTTTTTGTACCTTCAGGCCAAGCACAGTGCGGGGTCCATACAACCCAATAAATGTCTTATTTTGTTGGAAAACACAGAGGTAATTAAAAGAGACACTTCACATCTTCTCACCACCAGAACTGAAGGCCTCTGGCACCAGACATCAGAACTGATGGCCCTCTGGCACCAGAGTCTTTATTCCTTCCATATAATGTATTGCCTTTCTATGAGAGTTACCTCCTTCCTCACTGTCCCATTCCTCCTCCATCAGCCTCCAAAAGAAGTAGAGACATAGATGTTTCTTACATTGACTCTTGATGAAAGCTCAGAGTATAAATTTCACCATTTTGTGAAGGAAAGCTACACAAGTGATTCATGAAGAAAACTCAAGAATAACCAGTTAAAACATTCCTCAGTTAGGCTCTTTCAATCAGCATTTATCTTAGGCTTATGGCAGATACTTGACCAAACACTATATATAAACTAAGCTCAGTAGCATATATCTATAAATCAAAAAGCTATCAGATGTTCAAATGCAAAAATGCTTTGCAGTAAAAATCCTAATATTCTTGCCTCTGTGGAGGGCTATCCACACCCATTAGCAGTATGGGCCACAGAGACTCCTATACACAGGATCAACACATCTATAAAAAAACTGGATCTGACTGCATTTACATTACTAAATAATTGTGGCAGCAAAGTTCTGCACATAAAACTTTCATCAATACCCTTAATTTGTCTTCTTCTTTTCAAACAACTGAAAGCATTAAAACTGACATATCATTCACAGAAATATGAAGCACTCAAAATCAGCACTGACAATCATGGATGGTTTGTAGGCCCTGGGTTCTATACTAGGAGGTGCTATAGGCATGACCACCATAGAAGCAGACTTGTCTATTGATGGCCCAACAGACTGAAGGAAAAACCAACTACTAAAGAAGCTATAAGTGTCTGGCTCTTTTAAGAACTAATCATTCTAAGTTTTTTTATACTCAATTTCATAGGTCCTGTCACATCTTAAAAACCATTCAGAGTTCAATTAACTTAGAAACTTCCTTAAACATGAAATATTAAGCAATTTTATCTTTGCCCAAAAGCCTGTGTATACCTTATGTTCTAATATAGTTAGAAAAGATTTTTACAAAATACCTTCATCCTTTATTTTGAAAACACAGGGCCTCTGTTCTCTCCCCAAAAAACTATGGCAAAAATTCAATTTTATTCTCAGTAATTATAGCATGACTAATTAAACTCTGATATGTTTGGTTAAAAAAAAATTTCTTTTTAAGAAACTGGTTTCCTGAGAATAAACAATGGGGAAAGAACAGTTTCCTCAGCAAAAGGTTCTGGGAGAACTGGATAGCCACATGCAAAAGCATGAACCTGGACCACTATCTTATACTCAAAATAAATAAAAGAATAGAAAAGAGACCTGAAACTGTAAAATGCCTAAAGAAAACAGGGTGTTAAGTGCTTTGACACTGTCTGTATTTAACATCAAATGCAAAGGAAATAATAAATAAGTAAAAATATTTAAGCAAAAATATTTTTATTTAAGAAAAATAAAGCAAAAATTATTTATTATTTATTTAAGCAAAAATAAATAAGTAGGCCTACATCATATTAAAAGGCTTCCGTACAGGGGTGCCTGGGTAGATGAGTCAGTTAAGCCTCCACCACTTTCAGTGGTGAAAGCCTCAGCTTTGGGCTCCATACTGGGCTATAGAATCTGCTTAAGATTCCCTCTTCTGGGGTGCCTCGGTGGCTCAGTTGATTAAGTGTCTGCCTTCACCTCAGGTCATGATCTCAGGGCTTGGGACCTAGCCCTCCACCAGGCTCACCACTCAGTGTGAGTCTGCTTCTCTCTCTCCCTCTGGTCTCTCTTGGTTTCACTCTCTCTCAAATAAATAAAATCTTAAAAAAAAAGATTCCCTCTACCTTACCCTCTGCTCTTCCCCAGTGCCATGATCTCTGTTTGTCCTTCTCTAAAAAAATAAAAGAAAACAAACTGAAAAGGTAACCTAGTGAACGGGAGAAAATACTTGACAGTTATATCTGATGATAAGATGTTACTATCCAAAATACAGAAAGAGCTCATATAACTCAACAGCAAAAAACTTAAAACAACCCAATTAAAAAACTGGACAGAAGAACTAAAAAGATATTTTTCAAAAAAAAGACATAAATGGCCAAAAGTTTCATGAAAAGGTACCTGATATCACTCACTAATTATGAGAGACATATAAATCAAAACCACAATGAACTACCAAGTCACACCTGTTAGAATGGCTATCATCAAAAAGACAAGAAATAACAAGTGTTGGCAAAAATGTGAAATCCTCATGCACTGTGCTGGGAATGTAAACTGGTGAAGCCGTTAAGGAAAACACTATGAAAGTTCCTTAAAAAATTAAAAATAGAACTACCATATGATCCAGCAATCCCACTTCTAAGTATAAATTTTTCAAAGAAAATGAAAACAGGGTATCAAAGAGATATCTGCACTCCTTTGTTTATGGCAGCATTATTCACAAGAGCCAAGATGTGGAAACAATCTAAATGTCAATAAACAAATGGAGAAAGAAGATGTGGTGTATATGTATATATAATAAAATACTACTCAGCTATGAGAAAGAAGAAAATCCTGTCATTTGTGACAACATTGGATGACCTTGAGGGCATTATGCTAAATGAAGTAAGTCACACAGAAAGACAATACTGTATGACATCACGTATGTGAAATTAAAAAAAAAAAAACACCTCAAATTCATAGAAAGAGAGTTGTGAAGTGGTTGCAAGAGGCTGGAATGTGCAGGAAATAAGGAGTGGTTATTAAAAGGGTACAAACTTTCAGCTGTAAAATGATTAAGGTCTCAGGAACTATTGTAAAACATGGTGAGCATAGTTGATAACACTGTACTGTGTAACTGAAATTTTTTAAGAGAGTAGAACTTAAATATTCTTACCAAAAAAGAAAAGAAGTAAGGGAAAGGAAGAAAGGGAGGGAGAGAAAGAAAGGAAAGAAGAGAAACTGGCTCTCAAAAAACTTGGTATAATGTAAAGGCACCTAGGAAAATATCAAATTCACAAAGACAAGAACTTGGTTCACTTAGCCCACACACACATATATGTACACCATAATCCATGATTTATTAGGTTAATAAACACAGAAATCATACATCCAAAACAGTGCTATCTCATATATAAAGATTTTGAGGGCAATATTTTTTAACATAAAGAAAAAATGGCTCAAAGAGCAATATCCTTTAATGAGAAAATAGTTAAATAAATAACCAACACACTGTAGTTGTTGTGCATACAAAGACAGAATTAGGCCCAGTGACCTCTCCCCACCCAGGCTGGGTCCTGCCCCACCCTATTCCCCCTTGTCAGGATGCGCTTGGTCAAGAGCATCCCAGTCACTCCAGTGCCGCCTCCACTGGGCAGGGACGGCAGATCCTCATTTATCCAATACAGGTATCCTATGCACTCCCATCCAAATGCAAACCCCACAGCCCAGCCTGCTCACAAAGGAGCACCTAGAAGGTCCTAATCAGGCCCAGGACTCAAATCCCCACTCTCCTACCTTTGGCGCTGCATGGATACCCATAAAGACCAGCAGTGGAGACCCCCAAACCTATTGGTAAAACAGCTGAGTGAAGTATGTGAGACAGAGGTCCACAAATCAAATCATCCCCCCAGGGCCTGTTATGTCCCCAGAGGCACCTCATCTGAATTGGGCATGTCTCTGAACACCTAGTTATCCCAGATGACACTCTGAAGCCAGACTGAGTTCCCCTCCAAGATGATGTTTTCCACGGAGGAAACAATTCAGCTGGCCATCCAGGGCTCAAACATACTCTTGTGAGATTTGAGTCTCCCCAGCCTTCAGGTTCTAAGTCCAACAGACAACCAAATGGCAAGGTACTAGAGAGATCTCATCTCACCACTGTGCAAGATGACAATGCCTCCAGGATCCTGATACAAGAGGGTGGCAGTCTTCTCCCAGACGTGAAATGTTAGGGAACTAAAGGAAGGAGGAATTCTGGGAACTAGACTTCTAAAAACCTGAGACTGAGCAGGGGAGCAAAGCCAGGGCCATGACAAGGAAAATCAACATTTCCCTTGGTAGAAAACTAGGCCTTGTTAGACTCCAGCACTGGGTTCATCCGGGGCCTAGTAATATTCTGTCTTCTCACCCTTTCTTTCCCTGGGAGACTGAGGAAAGGCTCATTTTCTCTGACTCCCCCTAAACTAAGATAGGGCTAAACTAAGATAAATGTGTGGGCATGTATGTAACTTAAAAATTCATTCTAAAGACAACTGCAAAAGAGAAGTTCTTTTAAAGACAACACTCCTGAATAAACGTATTGTGTTTTGTTTAATCCCTATATAATTCCTTACAATCTCAATGCTTGTGTTTTTTACATGACAAGCCACAATAAACCTATGCTGAATAAAGAAATAAATGAATAAATGAGCAAAAGAATAAATAAGGAAATCTACATAGAATAAAATATGTCTCTGCAAAGAGCCAATCTGAAAGAAGTTCCCAGATTTATACCATCTAATAGGAGAGAGTAAAGAAGAGAAGCAGATAATAGCATATTTCTGGTAGAAAGGTCATGATCTACAACTCCATATGCTACGCATGGAGGATGATAAGAGGAACCACCTTGGCCGTGAAACAAATAAGCCCAACTCTGCAGCACATATTGTGCTGGAGAGGGAGAGCTTCCTAAGGACACAGGAGGGAATGCACTGGTCTGAATCATCTATGTATCTCTAATAAATATTAGGGTAAAATTACTTTGTCGGTTAAACATATCATTTTATTCTAATAACCCTTATGAACAACTTCTCTTAAGCATTATGTTGAAATGACAATACTTACTTGGAAATATATATGTACTTATATAAACATATATTTATTTGTTTATATATGTATATATATTATATATATTTATTTTTAACAAATATATTGTTTTTATGCTTTTTTCTTTTAAAGATTTTATTTATTTATGAGAGAGAGAGAGAAAGAGAGAGAGAATGAGTAGGGGGAGGGGCAGAGGGAGAAAGAGAATCTCAAGTAGACACTATGCTGAGGATGGAGCCCGACATGGGGCTGGATCTCATGACCCTGAGATCATGACCTGAAACTAAATCAAGAGTTGGACATTTAACCAACTGAGACATCCAGGCGCCCTTCTATTTTTTTTTTTTTTAATAAAGAGATCTCATAGATTTATAGTTTCAGCTCCTCTAATATATTTATCTATAAAGTATTTCTCAGTTCCTTCTTGATAGAAGATATAATTATAAGTGTTTCATTATAATTCACATGTCATGAAATGTTTCCCAAATTTTCATATCATATATAAACACATATCACAAATTTTAACCTCTACTTATGTAGATACAAAAAAACAGCTCTTAAGATAAAATGTGACACTAATTACCCCAAATACAAATATTTTTAAATAAATGCTACAAGAAAATTTGACATTTCGTGAATTTTTTGAAATCTTTCTGAAGCTTTGCTACAAAGCTAATTCTGTTGCACATGAGCCTTTGAAAACACTAATAGTGAAAATGCCAGCTGAATTTTAAATACTTTCACTATGCAACAAAACTATATAATGTTGATATTCTAAAAGTAAAAAATTAATAATATTAATCTTCCTAGTATTCAACAGCTTCATAAACATTTAATTGACTCACTCAAAAAACACTGACTGAGCAGCAACTATATTTGCTAGTTATTTATAGGGAAAGTCCTGGAAATCTAAAAGTGAACAAGATAGGTAAGATCTTACCACTACCCACATGTAGCTTATACTCTAATGGGTAGAAACAACGAATAAATAAATAAATAGAAAAGGAAATGTCAAATCAGGATGAGTGTTCTGATGAAAACAAAACTAGATTAGATGATTGTCACAGCTAGCTGTTCTCAGGTGACATTAAAATAAGGCCTGAAAAAAAAAATCAAAATGAGAACTGAATGCCAACAGGGGACAGATACTGAAGATCTAGGGGAAGAAGGTTCCAGATAGAACATCAAGTTCAAGGGCTGTAAAGTAAGAATGAATTTGGGGTATCTGAGGAAAATGGAAAAAGCAAGTATAATGTGAGCAAGGGTGTACATACTAGTTATGGGGTAAGCAGATGTCAGACTGCGTCGAATCTGCTAAAATAAAGAGTTTGGATTAGAGTCTAAGTGCGAAGGCTTTTTGTTTTAAATTTAATTATAGAAAGTTTAAATGTGTGTGAAAAAAAGAGAACAGAGCAAAAGGGATCCACATATATTTATCATCCAGTTTCAACAATTATCAATTCATGCCTAGTCTTGCTTTATCTGTACCTTTATTGATTCCCCATCTACCCCCAAGACATACCATTTTTTTGGTTATGTTAGTCACCATACAATACATCATTAGTTTCTGATGTAGTGTTCCATGATTCATTGTTTGCATATAATACCCAGTGCTCCATGCAATACATGCCCTTCTTAATACACATCACCAGGCTCACTGATCCTCCCAACCCCTCCCCTTCATTTATATACATTTTAACATGTATCACTAAAAGATAAGGACTCTTCTTACAAATATAACCCCTATCAAAAGTACTATCACTAAATCATTATTTTCAGTAATAATTTATTAAAATCACCAACTATCTAGCCAGTGTCCAAATTTTTCTGTGTATCAATTTTTTCTGAAGCTCATTGGTTCAAGTCAAATCCAAATAAGGTCCAGATTCTTCAGTTACTGAGTTTTGTGGTCTTTTAATCTATAGATTATGATTCCATCACTTTTTTCTCCTTACAATTTATTTGTTGGGAGGAAAAGAAAAACTGGGTTACTTGTCCTATCGGATTTTCCACACTCCAGACTTCCCGATGGCATCCTTACAGTATCACTTACCATGTTCCTCTGTCTACTGTATTTCCTACAAACTGGTAGTTAGATATGAATGTTTAACCAGATTCAGGCTCAAACTTCTAGCAAAACTACTCCATACCATAATTGATGTTATGGACTCTGACTGGGAAGCACACACTGTATTCTCTCTATATGCATATATTAGCAGTTAGTAATAATTACTCTTAGATCTATTATAACACCTAATTAGGGGTTGTAAAATATTGATATTACAATTCTATCATTCCTTCTTTATCAACTGAAATACGTCAGTAAAGGAAAAACTTCCTTCATCAACCATTTGCTTAACAGTGTAAGAAAAATACTTGATTCTCTTTATTTTTAAGTTTTTCAAATAATAAAATGGCTGCTTAGTGTACTGATTAGTTTCAGTAGGGAAGTTTTTAAAGATCTTTCTAAATACTGTCAGGAGAATACAGTGATATGAAGGAAAGCAAGAGTGAAAGCACCGACACCACTTAGGAGGCTCTTGCAGGAGTCTAAATGACTCCTAATGATGATGAGTTATACAAGGATGGTAGAGAAGATGAAGAAAAGCAGACAGATTAAATATATATTTGGAATGTAAAGTCTAGAGGACTTGCCGATAGATTATATTTTCGTGGTAAGGGGAAAAAATATCAACAAGCATCTAAGCGCCTTAGTTTATGGAAAACACTAAAAAGAGAGCAGATTTAAGGAAAATTAAATAAATATTTACCAAATCCTTATTACTGTTTTTTTCTTTATCCTGACTGAAAATAATTAAAAATTTCAGAAAGTAGAAATAAAATAGTCTTATGGTATTTTTTGATAATAATTTTTTCCTAAAATAAAAATAACATCAAAGAAGATAAATTTCTACTCTTTTTCCTCAGACAACTCATTTTCTCACCTTTCCCCACATATACATTAACAAAGGACATCGTGGCCAAAAAATTTTACTCTTGATCTTAACCAAATGGCTGAGAAGCAATACTGGGTAAAAAATTTTAAAATTTAATAAATATTATTACTATCTTTTCAAAAATATTTTTTATTTAAGTTCAATTAATTAACATATAGTGTATTATTGTTTTCAGAGGTATAGGCCTGTGACCTTATAATAAATATTATTTTTTATAAGATTTTACTTATTTATTTATCTGAAACTGAGAAGGAGAACATAAGCAGAGAGAGGGTCAGAAGAAGAGGAGAGGCAGGCTCCCCACTGAGCAGAGAGCCTGACATGGGGCTTGATCCCAGGACCCTGGGATCATGATCTGAACTGAAAGCAGATGCTTAACCAACTGAGCCACCCAGGTGCCCAGTAGTAAATATGGTTTCAAACCAGAATAATTATCAATCTCTCACACAAGCTAACATACCACCATAAATAGAATGGATATACAAACAGCTGGATACAGAAAAATTAGAGAAACAGAGCTCAAAAACATTAACCAGTTACTTAGCATTAACAACTTAATCTTGGGGGAAGATGGGAGCTCCAATTCATCTTTTATAAGCTAATTTTCCATTCTCCCATTTCTAAGTGAGTAATAATAATTCAAATAGTCCTGTTGGGTCCCTTGTCTCTCCCTCAAAAGGGAGAATATGGAAGGTTTAAGAAGAAAGAAAAGAGCCTAACCTCAAATTATCAACAGCAATAAATATAGTTAATATTACTTTCTGAATGACAAGATTTCTAGACACAATACCTCAATTTTCATATACAAAATGGACATTAGATTTGTCACAAATCATTTCTTCATATAAAAATTTCATAATGTGGGATGCCTGGGTAGCTCAGTTGGTTAAGCGGCTGCCTTCAGCTCAGGTCGTGATCCCAGTGTCCTGGGATCAAGTCCCACATCGGGCTCCTTGCTCAGCAGGGAGCCTGCTTCTCCCTCTGCCTCTGCCTGTCATTCTGTCTGCCTGTGCTCACTCTCTCTCTCTCTGACAAATAAATAAAATCTTAAAAAAAAAAAATTTCATAATGTTACCCTATTTTGATAACATACATTAACAGAATATCTGATTAATTGGTAAGATAAAAATGACAAATGAATCACTCCTTTGTAATGAGTCATTCTTATATGTATTATACTTTTGAGTAATAGCTAAACAAATGCTACTGATCTCCGTTAGGCCTTATAACTATACTTATGCATAAGTGCAGCTTATTTAATGGTAACTGTATTCTAGGATACAATGTTCTTCTTCTAATATGCAAAGATAGCTCTGGGTTACATTTCCCTACATCAACACTGCTCCTGTTAATTGTACTTTACTGAGCTACTCAGAGCAAAACAAATAGTTCTGTCAGCTAAAAAAAACTACAAGGTGAGAAAATAAGATACGCACAAATAAATTCTAAATATTACAAATACAGATAAAATATTTCAATAATTGAAGAGAGAGATATCCTGGACCTATAGGAAACTGTTGAAAAGAAAGGAGTCTAAGTTCATCTGCAAAAGCTATTAAGTCTAAAGAACTTTTTAAAAAAGATTCCATAAGATCTTCAATATAAACATTAAAATATATAAAATTCTATTTCTTATGTACAGTTATAAAATATTTTGAAGTCTGACATAGGATTTTCTTTAAATACTACATTTTATCTTACTTTTAAATGCTTGTCTTGACATTTATTTTAAAAGAAAGATAATTAACTGTTTTGTGCTTCTGTGTATCTTCCTTGCTGAGAATCACGAATGTTTTAATGCAAATCAGCTCCACCAAACATCTTCATAGATGACATTATGTATTCTGAATATCAATTATTCAAAAATGCATAGTCAGAAGATTTCCAAATCGTTTGTTTAAACACAGAATGTACAAATATCAAACAATATATCAACATTCTCTGTAATACAAAATCGATCCTTTATATTCATGTATACGTCATAAGGCAGACTGACTCTTAGCCTTAAATGCTTTTGCTAATCTACATTCTCCATCTAAAACAGCACATTTTTTTTCTCATTCCACTTCATTCCCACTGCCTCCCCTTGGTAAAATTTTCTGTTTCTTCCTTCTCATTCTCCCTTTCTAGATGCTAAGCAATCCCCAAATACAGTTTGTTACTCTGCCAATCTTCTAATAGATTATCCTTACCCTGTAAATAAGGTGAGAAATAGAGTTATAGCTTAGCTTGACAATAAGCAGAGCACATACTTTCATTCCCTTTACCTTTCTCATTGCTATTTCTTTGACCTCCTCTCAAAAATACTTTCTCCCACAATATTAGTGTGGGAGAAAGTATTTCTGTAAAAATTAGTGTAATATAGTTTCCAAGGAGTTGGGTTAAAATGTCACCCTAATTACTTTATACAAGTTAGAGATATGCAGACCCAGAATTTCAAGAATTTCAAGGATTATCTGATCCCAAGGAAAACTGTTGGGGCTTACTGAATCAGAATAAGCATTTTAATAAAAACTCCAGGTGATTTATGGACAGTCAAATTTGATATCTTAATAGATTTTAATAGATATGTAGCTAATAGATAATAGGAAAGACACAGGTAGTAAGTGGATGATCCCATAACATGATCTTTGAGAGAGAAGTGAGTTTTTATAATTCAATGGTTAAAGAACATTAATTATATAATGCCAGTAGAGAATTAGGCAAATCCTAATAACATCTCTGGAGCTTGAGAATTCAGAGTAAAAAAGGATCACAGATCATCTTTTATTATTTTGGTATGGTTTTCCTATCCCCTTCCTTTATATTTCTCCAGGTTTATCTTCTGTCTTGGGGTTTGGTTTTTGTTATATTTTTTCATGTTTTATTTTAGATTGCCTCCAATTTCTTTTGTAAAAATATGGGATATTTGGGGTGCCTGGGTGGCTCAGTGGGTTAAGCCACTGCCTTCGGCTCAGGTCATGATCTCAGGGTCCTGGGCTCGAGCCCCGCATTGGGCTCTCTGCTCAGTGGGGAGCCCGCTTCCCCCCTCTCTCTCTGCCTGTCTCTGCCTACTTGTGATCTCTCTTTCTCTGTCAAATAAATAAATATTTTTAAAAAACGGGATATTTAAAAAAAATCAATTCAAAAAAGTATTCATACATATATACATATATCCACACTCTTGGGTATACCTTTCTCTATCCTAATTTACTGACCAACTTACTTTCAAAAATTCTGTGTATGTCTATCCAATCTTATTAAAATATCATCTCCATGGAAATATTCTTTGCCTAACCTCCAAAGTTTTAAAAATGAACATAAATGACCAAATATTATATAACAGAATTTTCCCCCACTTTCTCCCTAAAACTAAACTTTATGAGACCAGGAATGGATATACCTACACAATAAAACACAATTTTGAAGAACATCTATTCATAAATCACTACCAAAAACTCCAAAGAAAAAGAGAAATTGGAAAGTTTAGTTTAAGACATTCTTCACATAGGAAGTAAAAAATCTTTCATTCCTTACCAATTAATGAACTAACATAGCTTTAAGTGCTACAAGAAATGCTAAAATTTGAAGCTATTTCTCTCCTCAAACATTAGGTGACACATTCCTGCCTTGGACTGTTCAGATTATCATTACCTCCCTGCCATAAAGAAAATACATGAAGAGATATTTAAATCTATTCTTCAAAGTACCTGGAAGCATACCAAATAATAGTATAAAATAAAAACACGAGTTGAGAAGACAACGAACAAGGAAGGCCCACCCCAATCATCTGAATCTGAAACTCAAGCTCACCAAATTTAGTCTATAAAAAAGCAAACCTCACATGACAAAATCACTTATCACAAACTCTGTAAGGTTGTAGCCTTTGATGAAAAAAATACCTAATGATTAAACAAACCATGTAATTGGCCATCTCTTATCTCAGTTCTCCAAATAGTCTGACTTTCAAATTGCTTTTTTTCCTGAGTAATTAAGCTCCCTTTGAATTTTTTTTAAAAAGATTTTGTTCATTTATTTGTCAGAGAGAGAGAGAGAGAGAGAGAGAGCACAAGCAGGGGGAGCAGCTGGCAGCGGAAGAAGCAAATCCATGTGGTTCCAGGGTCAATTTTAAGTATATTAAAATTTTTAAAAATATATATCCTACTGGTTTGCTTCTCTAGGTGAAATGTGACACAGATTTTAAAAGATGTAAGAGACACACAAACCAGTTACACCATAATTGTTTGGGTACAGGCTTGAACAAAATGTAAAAAACTTCATAAAATCACTGAGGAAATTTAAACACAGACTGGATATTTGACAATATTAAGGAATTTTTGCTAACTATTTTCAATGTAATAATGGTATTTTGCATATTTTTTAAAAGATGCAATTACACTCTTTATAGAATGGCTAAAATAAAAAAGAATGACAATACCAACTATTGAAAAGATTGCAAAGCAAATGGAAATCTCATACAGTAGAGGAGACGACTTGTACAAAATGTTTGTAATAGCAGCTTTATTCTTATTTTTAAATTATTTTTATTGACATATAATGTATTATTTGCCCCAGGGGTCCAGGTCTGTGAATCACCAGGCTTACACATTTCACAGCACTTACCATAGCACATACCCTCCCCAATGTCCATAACCCAACCATCCTCTCCCTACCCCCGATCCCACAGCAAGCCTCAGTTTGTTTTGTGAGATTAAGTGTCTCTTATGGTTTGTCTCCCTCTCAAGCCCATCTTGTTTCATTTTTTTCCTTCCCTACTACACAACACCCCCCCACCCTGCCTCTCAAATTCCTCATATCAGAGAGATCATATGATAATTGTCTTTCTCTGATTGACTTATTTTGCTCAGCATAATACCTTCTAGCTCTATCCACATTGTTGCAAATGGCAATATTTAATTTCTTTTGATGGCTGCATAGTATTCCATTGTACACACACACGCACACACACACATACATATATATATCTTCTTTATCTGTTCATCTGTTGATGGACATCTAGGTTCTTTCCATAGTTTGACTATTATGGACATTGCTAGCAGATTTATTCTAGCCACACAAAGACACAAAAAGAGAGACAATCCTGCTGTGCATCAACAAGACAGTAAATAAACAAGCTGTGGCACATTAATATAATGAAATATTATTCAACAATAGAAAGAACAGATTACTAATACACATGGCATTGATAAATCTCAAAAACTTTCTATTGAACAAAGGAAAAACTACTCTGTGATTTAAAAAATTCAGAAAGTGGGGGCACCTGGGTGGCTCAGTGGGTTAAAGCCTCTGCCTTTTCCTCAGGGTCCTAGGATGGAGCCCCACATCAGGCTCTCGGCTCAGCAGAGAACCTACTTCCCCCCATCTCTCTGCCTACTTGTGATCTCTCTCTCTCTCTGTCAAATAAATAAAATCTTTAAAAATAGAAAGTAAATAAAATAAAAAACTCAGAAAGTGATTATCCCAGGGGTGGGGAAAGAAAATAACTGAAAAGGAGCACTAGGGAAGTTTCTGTTGTAATGGAAATGCTCTTTATCTCATTTTGGATGTTGACTACATGGATATAACTGATATCCAAAACTCACCAAAATGTTCAATTATTTATCCTTGCACCTTATTTTATATAAACTATACTTCCGTAAAATAAATACAACCAACCTATCAATAAAACCAGCTTTTTTCCTCAGACTAGTAAAACAAAGTAACATTTTGACAAGTATCATTAAGAAAATATTAGAAATAAGCGTTTTAAGAACAGCTATGAAACAAAGTTTTGATATTGTAAGAAAATACTAAATACATCATACCAATAAAATTTTCAAACTACATGAAACAGACCATTTTCTTAGAAACTACAAATTAATAAAACTGACACAAGAACAGGTAGAATACCTGAATGACTAAATAAATAACACACACACAAAAATAGAAAACAGTCAAAGACCAACTCATAATCCTGTGAAAATAAAGGAAACCTCATTAAAATGGAGTTGTAAAGCCCTGAATGAAGAGCTCTTGTGCATGTACCACTCATTGTTGCCTACATAATCAGCAAGAAGGAAGTTAAGAATTATTTGAATAAAAAAGTACAGTTTTCACACAGTAATTTTATCTCCTGCTTTTTTTTTAAGATTTTATTTATTTATTTGACAGAGAGAGATCACAACTAGGCAGAGAGAGAGAGCGGGAAGCAGGCTTCCTGCAGATCAGAGAGCCTGATGCGGGACTCGATCCCAGGACGCTGAGATCATGACCTGAGCTGAAGGCAGTGGCTTAACCCACTGAGCCACCCAGGCGCTCTTATCTCCTGCCTTTTTTTTTTTTTTCCCTCCTGCTTTTAAGAAAGGAAGACCCCTCCCTGCCCCAGCAACAGCACACAAACCACTGATGGCAGCCCTGAGAAGCCATCACGACGACCTCAAAACTACCTAAAACTCTTTTGTTTTTCACAAATAAACCTTTGTTTAAACAACCCTTTCCAATTTCCTCCTGAAACATAAAAAAAGCCGACCTTTCCACTGTCTCTTTGGACTTGGCTATAGGTTTGCTACAGCTTATCCTGAACTGCAATTCCTCTGCTATTCTTGAATAAACTCATATTTTACTGAAATAAAATTACTCTTAGCTCTATTTAAAGTTAACTCCCCAAAAGGCATTTGATCCAGAGAGTTTTGAGGAAGAGTTCTTCCAATAAGGAAATTAATACACCAAGAAAAAAGGGAAAAAAAGTGTAATCCTATATTTAAAAACTAGTGCACTTCATCCAGCAGTGGATTAGGGAATATGATCCTAAAAATGTAAAATTTGGGGACGCCTAAGTAGCTCATTTGGTTAAGCATCTGTCTTCGGCTTGGGTCATGATCCCAGGATCCTGAGATTGAGTCCCACATCCAGCTCCTTTCTCAGCAGGGATCCTGCTTCTCCCTGCCTGCTAGAGGCTCCTCCTGCTTGTTTGTGCTCTCTCTTCTTTGACAAATAAATTTTTTTAAAATGTATAATTTGTAGAACATCCAGAATCTTTAAATGCAATTCATTCAATTAATCAATTAAAAAAATGTTTAAGGGAGGCACCTGGGTGGCTCAGTGGGTTAAAGCCTCTGTCTCCGGCTCAGGTCGTGATCCCCGGGTCCTAGGATGGAGCCCCGCATCAGGCTCTCTGCTGAACAGGGAGCCTGTTTCCCCGCCTCTGTCTCTCAGCCTGCCTCTCTGCCTACTTGTAATCTCTGTCAAATTTAAAAAAAAAAAAATGTCTAAGGGGTGACCAGGTGGCTCAGTCAGTTAAGCATCTTCCTTCAGCTCAGGTCATGATCCTGAAGTCCCAGGATTGAGCCCCAAGTCGGGATTCCTGCTTAGCGGGAGTCTGCTTCTCCCTCTGCTCCTATCCCCCTGGCTCATGTTTTTCTCTCTTGATTTCTCATTCTCTCTCTCTCAAATGAAAAAACAAAAATAAAAATAAATGTTTAAAAAATCATTACCATTAGTGCCAAAGGAAGGACATGATAACTCCTCCTCTTTTTTTTAAGAATTTGGAATATATAGCTGATCCTTGAACAATGTGGGAACTAAGGACACCAATACTCCATACAGTCATAAATCCATGTATAAATCACCTAGGTGGCTCAGTCAGTTAAGCATCTACCTTTTGCTCAGGTCATGATCCCAGGGTCCTGGGATCGAGTCCTGCATATGGCTCCCTGCTCAGCAGGGAGCCTGCTTCTCCCTCTGCCCCTCTCAACCCCTGCTTGTGCTTTCTCAAGCAAAAATAAATCTTTTTTCCCAGGGAAATACAAATCAAAACCACAATGAGATATCACCTCACACCAGTCAGAATGGCTAAAATAAACAAGTCAGGAAATGACAGATGCTGGCGAGGATGCGGAGAAAGGGGAACCCTCCTACACTGTTGGTGGGAATGCAAGCTGGTGCAGCCACTCTGGAAAACAGCATGGAGGTTCCTCAAAATGTTGAAAATAGAACTGCCCTATGACCCAGCAATTGCACTATTGGGTATTTACCCTAAGGATACAAACGTAGTGATCCAAAGGGGCACATGCACCCGAATGTTTATAGCAGCAATGTCCACAATAGCCAAACTATGGAAAGAACCTAGATGTCCATCAACAGATGAATGGATCAAGAAGATGTGGTATATATACACAATGGAATACTATGCAGCCATCAAAAGAAATGAAATCTTGCCATTTGCGACAACATGGATGGAACTAGAGCGTATCATGCTTAGCGAAATAAGTCAAGCAGAGAAAGACAACTATCATATGATCTCCCTGATATGAGGAAGTGGTGATACAACATGGGGGCTTAAGTGGGTAGGAGAAGAATCAATGAAACAAGATGGGATTGGGAGGGAGACAAACCATAAGTGACTCTTAATCTCACAAAACAAACTGAGGGTTGCTGGGGGGAGGGGGTTTGGGAGAAGGGGGTGGGATTATGGACATTGGGGAGGGTATGTGCTTTGGTGAGTGCTGTGAAGTGTGTAAACCTGGTGATTCACAGACCTGTACCCCTGGGGATAGAGTATTATGCCTCCATCAGAAAGGATGAATACCCAACTTTTGTAGCAACATGGACGGGACTGGAAGAGATTATGCTGAGTGAAATAAGTCAAGCAGAGAGAGTCAATTATCATATGGTTTCACTTATTTGTGGAGCATAACAAATAGCATGGAGGACATGGGGACTTAGAATGGAGAAGGGAGTTGGGGGAAATTGGAAGGGGAGGTGAACCATGAGAGACTATGGACTCTGAAAAACAATCTGAGGGTTTTGAAGGGACGGGGGGTGGGAGGTTGGGGTACCAGGTGGTGGGTATTATAGAGGGCACGGATTGCATGGAGCACGGGGTGTGGTGCAAAAATAATGAATACTGTTATGCTGGAAATAAAAAAAATAAATAAATAAAAAAAATAAATCTTTTTTAAAATCCATGTATCACTTTTGACTCCTTAAAAATTTAACTACAAATAGCCTATTGCCACTAGAAGTTTTACTGATAATATGAACAGTTAACATATTTTGTATATTATATATACTATATACTGTATTCTTATCACAAAGTAAGCGAGAGAAAGTAAAACGTTAAGAAAATCATATGGAACTCTCGATTGGTGGAGTCTGAGCCGGTATGGTGGTGCCTGTGTAACCCAGTTGGTACCGGGAGTACCCACACCTCCCTCTGACCAGTGGGCCCTTCCCTCACCTCCTTGAGGTATCATCCTCCTGACCATTCATGGACATGCCATGTAGAAACCAGTCTGTTAAGATGAATACCCACCCCCTTCCATACTGGAATTGAAAAGCTTGATGATATCATAAAAAGAATTTTGTCTTTGGAAATGGTGAATCAGAAGATGAAACTAAAAATTAAGTAAGGGCAGTTGATGAACAAGATTATGGCAAATCATGAGGACACCAGTTTCGTGGAGGCTCAAACTGTTGCCTTGACTGTCAAGATCTGCACGTAGAAAGAACACACACATACGTATCCAAAGAACAAAGCCCACAAGCACAATCTGCTGATAAGCATCAATCAGAAGAAAAAGTGGCTCAGAAACCTCCACAAGACAAACTACAGTGTCAGCATGCCTGCATGGTTCAGTCAGTTAAGCATCTTCCTTCAGCTCAGGTCCCGATCCCAGGGTCCTGGGATCAAGCCCCGCCTCAGGCTCCCCGCCTGCTTTGTGGGGAATCTGCTTCTCACTCTTCCCCTCTCTTTGCCCCTCTTCCCCAACTCATGTTCTCTCCTTCTCTGTCTCAAATAAATAAAATAAAATCTTAAAAAAAAAAAAGAAAGAAAGAAAGAGAGAACAACTATGATGTCTTTGAGAAGACAGGCAAGGAATTGGCGATTGAGTGTACCTTCCCCCTCTGTACTACTGAAAAGCCCACCACTGCTGGTGACCAAGAAGGCTCTGCGCATTCACATTTTCCAGGAGGTACAAAAGTTGGGGGTGGGGTGGGAGTGGGGGCTTAAAAGCTGCAGCAGCAGCAACCTGGAAACAAGGCAAGAAGAATCCAGAGAGCCCTTTCAACCTTCCAAAGCTAGACCAGAGGCAATCAAAGAAAACCAAAAAATTTTATTAGAGTTTTAGAAAAGTCATAAGGAAAAGAAAATATACTCACAGTAGTTACTAAAAAAAAAATGCATGTATAAGCAGACCTATGCAGTTTAAACTATGCTGTTCAAGAGTCAGCTATACTTTAATTCAAGTTTTTAAACACAGTAAAGCTATGAGAGTATGTGCAGAAGGTGCTGTTTTTTATAAGAATGTGAAACATAAAATAATTAAATGAGTTTCCCAGAGCCTAATCCAACTAACTACTTTTGAAACTGAGCAAGTTGAATAAAGAATGAAGTAAAGTCAGCATAAGTAGTAAAAGGATTACAATCTGGGTTCAGCTTCATTTTATTTTATTTTATTTTATTTTATTTTTTAAAGATTTTATTTATTTATTTGACAGAGAGAAATCACAAGTAGATGGAGAGGCAGGCAGAGAGAGAGAGAGAGGGAAGCAGGCTCCCTGCTGAGCAGAGAGCCCGATGCGGGACTCGATCCCAGGACCCTGAGATCATGACCTGAGCCGAAGGCAGCGGCTTAACCCACTGAGCCACCCAGGCGCCCCGGCTTCATTTTAATATAAAGAACTAGAAAGCTGGAATCACCGTGAATTCCTTAGTTTATATTATAAATCTGACTTGAGTTGTAGATAAGATTGAGATTATCTACTAGTGATGCTCTTTCCTAAGAAAGGCACAAAAAGGAGGCAGTGTTATTCCTGAATGTCATGCACAACAATGGATAGTTGCCACAGTGTTGAAATGTTTGGCCCTGGGTTTTTAGAGCATAGGGCACTTCCAGGAATCAGTCTCTCAACTGTCCAGTTACACACTGAGAACTGACAGCAGTCTTCGAGCATCTCATGAGCAAAATATTCTTTGATTCCATTCCTGACACCTACCTTATGGTTTGGCAGATATTACCTAGTAAATGTTTTCATTAAATGATTGAGTGGAAGATAGGAAAAGTTATAGCGAAAAAAAATTGAGCCCTCTATTGACTAAGCTAAGTAAGTGAAAACTGCCAGTAACAAAACAGTATCCATTTTAGAAGTGATGATAAAAACCCAGAGGCACAAAAAAAAAAACGTAATGTGTCTAAGTCAAACTTAATATATACACTAAGTATGGAATTTTGAAATCAAGCTAACCAGCTTGATTGTCTATGTATCTTGATTGTCTATGTATCTTGAATGTCTATGTATCTTACTCTCTCCTTTGTATTTTCCACTTTTTCACATTCTCCATTTCACTGTGGATTATTTCTTCAACCTATCTTCTGGTTCACTAATTCTCTTTTCAGTATAATCCAATCTGATGTTAAAGTTAAAGACTAAGTTTTAAATAGTATTTTTCCACTTCTGGAATTATCTAGTTCTTCTTCAAACCTGCTAGGTTAAATTTTTCGAGCCTCCAGTTCCTTGCTAAATTTTCATTTGAGCTTTATTTCTTTGAAGATAGCAAGCTTAGTTGTTTATAGTCTGTATCTAATAATCCCAGTTATCTCATTTTCACTGACTCTATTTCTATTTTCTGTTATATCTGCTAGTATTCTTACCCATCGTGTCTTTTCTCCTTTTATGCCTGATTATTTTTGCCTGCACTGTGGAAAATGTAATTAAAAAACATTATTTCAAAAAAGCAACCTGATACATTGGATAATGGCATGCTCCTCAACAGAGAATTTTCATTTACTTCTCTTATTTCTCTATCAATCCGAGAAAATCATAGCCCAGATTCCAGATTTAAAATTCCCTGATCACATGTTGAAAAGTTGTGTTGCAAGTTTTTAGGAGGGTTAGATTATCATTAATTCACTCTTACTCTGAGGACCCAGTATTTTGCTATTCCAGCTCACAGTAAGGGAAGACTACACATGGCACACTCTAGGTTTTTATTTGTATCCCCAATTTAGTGAAATATCTGAAAGCAGGAATCAGTTTCAAAGCTGGTAGGTTATGATCAATAAATATTCTTAGAAAAAAGTAGTTTTGAGAAAATGAGGTTATTTCTACCAGTTCTCAACCTCTCCCAGACTCTTCTAAGAATTTGTTTCATATTTTACCCAGCTTCTTTAGTTGTCTTTGGCAGAAGAGTTAGTCCAAATTATCTAGACTAACATCATATAAACAGAGTCTTGTTCTAAATCATTAAATCTATGTAAACTAAGAATAAAAGGAAATCTCCATAACTTGCTAAAAAGATATACTAGAAACATATGGCAAACATCATACATAATAGTGAAAGAAGAGAAACACTGCTATCGATATCAAATATGAGACAAGAATGACTACTATTATTATTATTTATAATTCAACTAGTGATGCTAGACAATGCAATAAGAAAAAGAAAACAATTAAGAAATATAAACATTACAAAAGGACCAAGAAATTCTTTTTTTTTTTTCCTTAAGATTTATTTATTTATGGGCACCTGGGTGGCTCAGTCAGCCAAGTATCTTGCCTTTGGCTCAGGTCATCATCTCAGGATCCTGGGATCTAGCCCCACATTGTACTCCCTGCTCAGGGAGGAGCCTGCTTCTCCCTCTTCCTTTCCCGATCCCCCTGCTTGTGCACATGCTCTCTCTGGCCAATAAATGAATAAAATCTTTTTTAAAAAAGATTTATTTAGGGGAGCCTGGGTGGCTCAGTGGGTTAAGCCTCTGCCTTTGGCTCAGGTCATGATCCCAGGGTCCTGGGATCGAGCCCTGCATTGGGCTCTCTGCTTGGCAGGGAGTCCGCTTCCCCCTCTCTCTCTGTCTGCTGCTCTGCCTACTTGCGATCCCTCTCTCTCTGTCAAATAAATAAATAAAATCTTTAAAAAGATTTATTTACTTATGTATTTTACTGAAAGAGTGCAAGAGGAGAGAAAAGCAGAGTGAGAGGGGGAGGCACAGAGGAAAAAATCTAAAGCAGACTCCTTGCTGAGCATGGAGCCCAATAGAGAGCTCAATTTCAGGACCCTGAGCCAAAATCAAGAGTCAGATGCTCAAACAACTGAGCTACCCAGGTGCCCCTACCTAGAAATTCTATTAGAATAAGTAATACTATTTAGATGGCCAAACACTGGAAACAGACACAAAATCAATTCCGTAGACAACAGCAATTACTAATTAACATATACATATAAGCAAAAAGATTCCATTAGTGTAGAAATAAGAAGAGTTTAGGTATAGTTCAAGTAATATGATGCTTTAATCTTTATGTTCTGATAAAATTTAAAAACTTGTACATTTAAATATAGGTTTCTGTGTTATGGATCATTTATAAAAAGGTAAGGTTTGGGGATATAAAACCCAACTGAAATAAACTGGTGCTTTTTTACTTTTTTTTACTTGCTTATTATCTAACTCCCTTAGTAGATTATACAAGAGGGCATAGACTATGCCTGTTTTGCCCATTGTTATATATTCTGCATACAGTGACTAGTACATAGGAGGTAAGATATACGTATTTATTGAATAATTATAAATGAATAAACTCATTCAATATTTAATAAACATTTTTATACTTTAAATTTTGTATAAAATTTACATTAACTAAAGTTCACCATTTATATAGGTAATCAGTTCAAGAGAATACTAAAATCTCAAGTTCAAAATAAGGTAATAAATAAGTCATAACTGTGGCTTTCAAGTATTTAAAAGCAATCTGAAAGGATGATATAGAAACACCTACTCATAGTAACAATGACATCTCACAAAAACAGGGAGGAGCAGAAATCAACGAGGTTATGACTGCAAAATAATACTACTCGAGGAGGACCATGAGAATAAGAATCCTAACTCTTGATCATTAAAAAGTTATTCACTTTTGCAATCATACAGCTATCTCCAGAATCTCATTATAGCTCATGCTTTTAGAAGTTTCTCTGTTCCTAGTAAACCTGGATTTTATTTCCTATGGGTTTCATAAAGATACTTTCATGTTCTAAGGTGGTTCTAACAAAATATTTAATGCATCTACTCAGTAAATACTTTTCAAATAATTCTTCCAAAATTTTTACAGCACAACACAGGAAAAGAAACAAGCCTATTTAACTGGCTGTCAGTTTCCATTTTCTCACTTAAGTTAATGAGAAATAGATAAATATCAAGTAAAAAGCACCTGAATCCACTAAAAATATGAGTGCTTTAAATGCTGTGACGCAAAGTAGTAAAAAATACTAGCTTCAATTTTTCCCTTTATATAAAATATAACAAAACTTAGATTTCAGCTGACAACTTCTATAGTAGGTTTCAGCCAAAAGCAATTTAGAAATAGACAGGTCAGAAACTCCTTAAAAATAAATTAGGGTTTATAATGGAAATGCTGACAGTTGCTTTCTTTATAATAATGCCTAGTGAGTGTACTATATTTTAGAAATGACTACATCACAATATGTATGCAAGTGTTGAAATATTAAAATGCAACAGCATCTAGCTTATAATTAAATCAAGACCATGAATAGTTTGGTAAAGTATGTTGTAAAGAAAGTGTGATGTGACAAGAAAATACACTGAGTTAAAATATAATGCAAGTAAGGATTTATTAGAACTTGCCTTTTAGAAGACTTAAACAAGAGGAAATATTAACATAAATACTGGGGAAAGAAGTAAAAAAGTAACTCAGTAAGGCCTAAAAATAACTGACTTCCAATGTGAATGGTGTATACCATAATTACTTATGAAACCACATCTATCATGAGATGATCATACTCTTAGACTAAGACAAAACATAAAATCTTAAATATATATACCACTTAAAAAAATTTGTACTCCTACTTCTATCAGCTGCCCAGCTTTCTGCTCCTGCTATCTTTTCTAATCATACTTTATACTGTCTTTGTCTTTCATTATTACAAGCCACCATTTCCATCAACCCCTAATTTTTACTTCTCCATACCTGTACTGCAACATATAATGGTTGTCAAAGCAATTTGGGGCTAAAAATACAGTATAAATAATTCTACTACCACCAAAAAAATATAGTGAGCCTTTCTTTCTTTTTTTTTTTTTTTAAGATTTTATTTATTTATTTGTCAGAGAGAGAGAGGGAGAGAGAGCGAGCACAGGCAGACAGAATGGCAGGCAGAGGCAGAGGGAGAAGCAGGCTCCCCGCCGAGCAAGGAGCCCAATGTGGGACTCGATCCCAGGATGCTGGGATCATGACCTGAGCTGAAGGCAGCCGCTTAACCAACTGAGCCACCCAGGCATCCCATAGTGAGCCTTTCTTTACTGAGAAGCTAAAACTAAAGAATCAACTTCATGTTTCAAAGCGAGGCAGAAATGCAGAAGCATTACACAGACAACTTCTTCGTTATAAAGCTATATACAGGCCTCAATATACAAGTGTATATAATTCATCTTAAAACAAAAATTTGCAATGAGCTTTCTTAAATGATAAACACCATTTTCTCTAACTTCTTATAATAAAAAATTGGATTTGTTCTTTTTTTTAATTGAAAGACCTAACTGGCTTTATCAAACAAACAGGCATCATCCCATCTAGCACATAGAAGGGATCTCCCTGGATTTGTCTTTTGCATGGGTATGCTCTAGTGGGCTATTCACTAAGTCAGTAGTTCTCAACAAGGAACAATCTGCTCCCCACAGGACACTGGGCAATATCTGGAGTCATTTTTCACTGCCATGAAAGGAAGAGTACTATTGGCAACTGATGAGTATTTAACAGCCAGAGATGCTGTTAAAAATCTTATAATGTAAAAGACAAAACAATTATCTGACCCAAAATATCAAGTCACTGTCACTGTTGAGAATCTTCCACTAACTTTGCTTACCAAATAGCAATTCTCTGCAGTTTCCCTCATTTTTAACCCAAATAAATAGTCAAGCCATCAACCAAAATTAGAACTTAAGGTACAGAGGAATGAAGTATACAGATGAATTCCACTAATAACTGACTCATTCACTCATTCAACAAACACATCAGGCAGAGTATTCGGCATTGAAGATACTACAGTGGCCAAGACAGACATGATCCCTTCTTTCATGTACCCTATATTTTAGTGATTCTCAGGTTGAAGAAATCTTCAAACTAAGTAAAAACAAAACAAAACAAAATAAAAACTTTAGTCCCTTACACATTCTGGAAAATTGATGCAGCTATGGCCAATCCAATAAAGTATTAACTCTATTTTTGGAAGAGTATTTTAATGAGCCAAAATAATCTTTACTACAGTTTTCACCCTCTGATCATAGTTTTGCTCTCCTAAATCATGAAAAACAAATCCCTGTTCCATATGGCAACCCTTTATAGATTTAAAGACAGCTATCATGCATCTCTGAATTTTGTGTCCTAAAGGCTAAAATAATTCCACCAGTAGCTCTAGCAGTCCTTCCTAAGACATGAGCCATAAGATAGGGAAACAAATGAGCAAAAATACTAAGGTTTTATAAGAATTTAGGCTATTAATGAGGAATTACTAAACTTTTTTTGAACAAAATTTCCTGAACCCACAATACTGATTTTAATAAGAGTGTAACATTTACTAACCCTATGTACAAAACAATATAGCTGACACTGTAGAAGCATTATCACATTTAATTATCACAACAGCCCAATGAAGTTGGTAATACTATATTCACTTTAGATGAAGAAATAGGCTCAGAAGATGAAAGAAATTTTTCCAAGGTTATATTCTTACCCTAAACCCATCTTTTTATTAGACCTAAAACTTGTATTGGTACCTAAAAATTGTGTTGGTTTTCCTGTTTTAATTCAATCATTAAGTTTTCATTATTTCCATGAATCAGTTACTGATTAGTGAAATTAAGTCTTAGAGTAGTTTATACTTACACAAAGAAGAAACTTGTTTTAATAAAAAAGCATTCTAATAAGTACATTTTAATAAGAATATACATATTCTTATACACTTATCATAATGAGCACTGAGCAATGTACAGAATTGTTAAATCACTGTATTGTACACTGTAACTAATATAACAGTGTATGTTAACTACACTGAAATTAAAATAAAAACTTGAAAGAAGGGGTGCCTGGGTGGCTCAGTGGGTTAAAGCCTCTGCCTTCGGCTCGGGTCATGACCTCAGGGTCCTAGGATCGAGCCCCGGGTCAGGCTCTCTGCTCAGCGGGGAGTCTGCTTCCTCCTCTCTCTCTGCCTGCCTCTCTGCCTACTCTGATCTCTGTCAAATGAATAAATAAAATTTTTAAAAAAAAATTTAAAGAAAAATACATGTATTCTTGTCCTATCTTCACAACTCTCCAAATGGACACAGGTAAAAGAGAACTCTCAGAACTGATAAATAAATGGTGGTTTATTCATTCTGTTATGAGTAACAATTAATGAATGTACAGAATTAACAGATTCTATGTAATATATGCTTTCACAACTTGTTATCTATTAAGAAACCAGTCTCACTAAGAAAGACATTTGGGGCACCTGGCTGGCTCAATCGTAGAGCATGCAACTATTGACCTAGGGGGCATGAGTTCAAGCCCCATGTTGGGTCTACTAAAAATAAATAAATAAATAAATAAATAATTTTAAAAAGACAACATTTAGTGGAAATTTACATACATATTAGCTATACTGGCTTAATATACAATACTAAGAATCCTTAAAACTCATTCATGGAAGTCAGGCAGTATAATATAATAGCAGAGACCATATAAAACAGACTAGATCCATAGCACTGAACAGCCTCCTAAACTTTCTGGACCTCTGTGTTCTAACCTAAAACTGGAGAAAATGATAGAACCTATCTCACAGGTTGCTGGAATACTAAAACTACTTCCATTCTTCTTGCCCCTTTCTTCCCACTTCCCCTATTCTATTCTCTCGCCAAGCTGCCAAAGTGATCCCTTGAAAACAAAAATCAGATAATAGGACTCCACTACCCAAAAACAGAGCTCTAAGGGCTTTAATCATATTTGGAATAAAATTCCAAACCCTCACCACAGCCTGTAAAATTCTAGAAGATCTAGTCCCTGGCCTCCTTGCTCACTTTTATACTTGTTCCCTCCACTCTGAATGTTCTAATCCCAAACACCTCTTGGAAGGCTTACTCTCTGTCCTTCCATTCCAGACTGCTTTAAACACCACCTTCTCAGATAAGCCTGCCCTGGATCATTTATGTATTTTTTTCCCACAGCACTGATCACTAACCAATATTTACTTATGTGTTTATTCCTGTCTCTCCCACCAAAAAGAATGATCCATGAGAACAAGGTCTTTGTTTACCACTGTATCTCTAGCACCAAGCATGGTGCCTAGCACACTGTAAGTGTTCAACAGTCAATGAATGAAGTGAAATAATTCAAGTGAAGAGCTTAGCACAATGCTGGGCAAAGAGAAAACATTCACACAATGTTAGCTATTAATACTACCAATTAACAGTATCTCTGTTATTTATCACACATTCATTAAACAAACCATCACTGAACACTAACTTTGTCCCAGGCACTATACAGTGTAATTTTTTAAATGTTGATGTTGGGAAGTATATTTTAAAATCAGCTAGACAGCCAGTGATAACAGATGATAATTGCAATTCATAAAGTAATTAAATGCCTCCCAAAGGCTTCTGGAATTCTACTCCTTACAGAATTTATGGTTATTCCCTTAACCTGATGTGGTTAGATCCTATTAGGCCAGGCATGATATCAGGCCATAGCGGTCAATCACAAAATGTTAAAAGTAGGGCACTATAGCTTCTTCCTTTGATATATTTTTCAGGCTGTTGGTTTTTTAAAAACCAGAAACCAAGAGACATACTCTGGCCATGAACAATTACAAAATATATAAATCATCAAAGCTACCCAGAGGCACTGAATGTATTAACAGTTCAAATGAGAGGCAGCTGAGGTGTAATAAAAAGTCCCTTCACAGCTATATATGACTTTACGCAAACTCCTTAGCTTCTCTCTCTGCTTGCTTCCTTATCTGCAAAACAAGAAAAAAGAGGATTTCATCAAAATATTATGAACATTAAATAAAATTAAGGAGGTAAGAATTCCAGGCACAAGCTAAATGTCTGCTATCTCAGCTCATGGAGTATAAACTCGAGCAATAGTGCAGAATCTACAGAAAATGCTTTACACTTTTGTGTAAGGTTTACAATATCTGGCATAGAGTAAATGTTGGCTTTATATTAAACTGTATGGGGGAAATAGACCTAATTCCCTAATGTTTTGATGATAAAAGAATCAGAGAAAGTGAGCAATCTGTCTAAGGTTTTGTGAGGCACTAATGAATTGAAACCAACAACCATGCATTTTACAAAAGAGAATCAGTATTTCTCTAGACTTGAAAGACCCTTAAAATTGTCATAATTCACATGACTTCAGAAAACTCATGTCATTTTTTTTTTTTTTTACTCATTTATTCATTTAGTCAATATATCTTGAGAGTCAATTACATGCCAGGTACTATTCTAGATGCTAGAGATGAAAAGAATAAGGCTAAGTTCCTTCCTACCCATAAAGGAATTCAAGGGCTTTTTAAAATAGCTAATCTTAAAGGTTACAGAAGCTCTGAGGAGAAAATCAATTATTTTAGAAAAGGCTTTGTAGCAGTGCTTTCTAATAGAAGTTTCTTCAATGAGGAAAATGTTCTTTAACATGTGTTGCCCAAAACAATAGCCACTAACTACTAGCTATTGCATACTTAAAATGTGGCTAATACGACTGAGGAACTGAATTCTATTTTTTAATTAGTTTTAATCGCCACATGTGGCTAGTGGTTACTGTACTGGACAGCAGAGCTTTACAGAATAGGTAATATTTGAGCTGAAGTCTTGAAAGAAGGAAAGCAAGTAAATACCAGGGATGAGGGATAGTCCACAGAAAACAGAAAGAGCCCAAAGTATATGAAGGGCTGTGAGAACCTTAATATGTTCAGTGAAGGCTCCCTAGGATACAAAAAATGTGAAAAGGAGAAGAGAAAAATTAGGTTAAAGGGTTAGACAGGGTCAAAACATGAATGCCCATGAATATCAGACTAAGAAGTTAAACTTTATGCAGCAGACACTGGGGAAAATATCAAAGACGTTAAAGCCAGGTAACATTAGACCATATCTATGCTCTTGAAAGACAATTTTGACAATAAGTAATATACTGAAAGAAGAGATCAGCAGTAGAAAAGATCAGTTAGATATGAGACTAATACTTAAAAAAAAAAAAGATATGAGACTACTGCAATAATCCAACTTAAATGATGAAGACTTAACAACTGCAATCACAGTGAGAATCGAGATGAAGGAACAAATTCGAGAGGTATTTGGGAGATAATATTGGTAAGATTTAGATAAGTGTGAGATATGGCAAACTAAAATAAAACAAAGTAAAAATTTCTGAGGTACCAGCCAGGAAAACCAGATAATTTAGGTACTTTCCATATTGACTGAAAGGATATAGAAAGTTTATAGGCTCCTGTTCAAAAAAGTTGATAAGAAAACAATCTAAATACCGATTATTAGCTTAATAGTTAAATTATGGAATCATTTGTGATAGTATATTATATATTTCTTAAAATCATTTTTTAAAGATTTACTTTTTTAATGATTTACTCACTTATTTGAGAGACAGAGTGCATGTGACAGTTGGGGAGGGGGAGAGGGAGAGAATCTCAAGCAGACTCCCTGTGACTGTGGAGACCCACGCAAGGCTCTGCTCCATCTCATGACCCTGAGAGATGATCTGACCTGAAATCAAAAGTTGGACACTCAAATGCTTGAGCCATCTGGTGCCCCAAAATCATTTTTAAAGAATACATGACACCAAGGTAAAATGTTCATGATATGAGAAATGAAGTCAGTAGGCTTTTACAAAACAGCACATATAGCATTATCCCAATTTTTTTCCAGTTCTGTTTTATATGTTGATAGAATTTTTCTAAGTGAAAGAATATGCCAAAAAGTCAACAGAGACTTAATTTGATAGCAGGGTAGTAGGCCATTATAATTTCTTTCTTGAACATTCTTTGTCTTTTTTTTTTTAAGGTTTTTTTTATTTATTTGACAAAGAGAGGTGACAAGCAGGCAGAGAGGCAAGCACAGAGAGAGGAGGAAGCAGGCTCCCTGCTGAGCAGAGAGCCCGATGCGGGGCTCGATCCCAGGACCCTGAGATCATGACCTGAGTTGAAGGCAGCGGCTTAACCCACTGAGCCACCCAGGCACCCCAAACATTCTTCTTCTGATTACCTACAACAACTGTGGAATATTTTTTACTTATACTTTTGTTCTAAAGCACTGTACCTTAAGTGCTGGGACCTGTGGTAATCTACTGAAGCCTACAGCTATGTCACAAACAGAGGGAGTCTGACACGACCAGATCCCAATTCTACTGCAGGTTCATTATAGGAAACTAAATTCACAGCAAATTGAATAAAGCAGTGCTTTTTTTCACTTTTGGAAAGATTTACCACAATTACACAGTATAAAATGGATTACTTCCCATTTAAATTATTAATAATGTCTTCTCATGTATGGTTTGTTTTCTGTACACAGGCAACTACCAAGTGGGACTTCGGTATAAACCTGTATTTTATTCTGTGTAGTCATGCAAAAACAGATTTATTCTGATCACACTCAATTTCAATTACTCAAGTACATTTGATAAAAAGCAGACACTATATGCTGAAGAAGTGGCTCAGCAATACTAATCTCTTTTATGTGTACATGGAAGTCCCTTCTTGTACTTAACAAAACCTGGCTTTCCAAGTTCTAAATTTAGATTTACAAGGAAATCCTGACCTGGCAGAGATAAGCCGACTATAGAGGCATATGGCTGTGGCACATCTTCCTACATCCTGGATGTGAATAAAATACAAATTAAGCAATGTAATAACTTTCTTCATTAAATAGGAAATGGACAGAATATTTCAACTATAAATTTAATCACTTTACTTTGCCATAGGATAGGATGTATGTGTCTTGGGAAACCATATGTACATTAAAAAGAGATTCTCAAGTTAATTTTTCTAGCCATATGACAAGCCTTATCTAACCATGTTACAGAAGTTGAAAATAGAGCTGGAATTAAAAGCATTTTTCCATTTTAGATGTCTAGAAACCTTGTTTGATTTCCTTAACTAAAATTAGTTGCATATCTTATTTCTATGTTTTTCTATTAAAACATACTGGTAGAGAGGCAGTCTTTTCTCTAGGACAAACTTGTAAATAAGCCTCAGGACTAAGTAGTAGCAATGGGTTCATTGAATAAATATAACAAAATTGACCAAGGTCAAACTGAGACAAGAGAAGATCTGGGACTAAGGCCAGATCGCCTGGTTTGAAATTGAGTGCTCTACTCTGACAAGATTACAGTTCTTAAATTAAAATATATTTTTTCTGAGAGCTGAAATAGAGGATACATTTTAGGATACTCATTAGTGACACTTGGGAAACATCATCTGGCTCTCAAATCCAGAAACTGCCTTAGATGTTTTAGCTAACTACCACATACTGCATAGAGGGAAAGAGTCACTAAAATAATCACTCCACAAACAAAGAGAATTCAGAAATCTGCAACAGCAATTAGCCACCAGTATCTTACTATGTTTCTGTGATCTGATGTCCATTTCCATGGAAACAGAAAAAGAAGTAAGAGGCAGCCAAGAGAAGAGATGTCAGAACTTGTCAGGTTCAGTGGCTAGAGCTGAAGGCTGCAAATGCCATTTTTTTTTCCCCCAAACAGCATCAGCTGACTTTTGGCACATAATCGATTCTCAAGTTAGGCAATGTCAGCTTGCTTGGAGAAGCATAAAGCTAAACAGACTTGAGTTTCTATTTTGTTTTTGAGGGCTTGGATTAAGGCGGAAGGAGACACAAATTAAAAGCAAACTATTCAATATTTGAAATTCCTAGGAATGCAATAGAATTATTTCAAATTTCACAAAATGAACAAAAGGATTTTTTAGCTATGCTGGGGGAAAACATAGAACTACCACAGAGCACTATCTGGAATGAACAGCAACAGGGAGCAAGCAGGGAAGATAGAGGAAAAGGAAGCAGCATGTACAAAGGCCCGGAGACAACACAGTGTCACTGTGACAAGTTATCACTAAAGAGTCTAAATCAGGAAAGTAACATGATGAGATCTGCATTTAAAAAAGATTAGTCAGGGGGCACCTGGGTGGCTCAGTGGGTTAAAGCCTCTGCCTTCAGCTCAGGTCATGATCCCAGGGTCCTGGGATGGAGCCCCAATCGGGCTCTCTGCTCCGTGGCTCAGGGCTCTCAGCCTGCTTCTCTGCCTACTTGTGATCTCTGTATGGCAAATAAATGGATGGAATCTTTAAAAAAAAAAAAAAAAGAAAGAAAGAAATATTAGTTGGACTATTTCAGATTACACAGGGATATAGATGTGCAGTGTTTCAGCTTTCCTGGGGAGAGAGATAAGGGTAAACTACACTGGGGGTAGGCACAGCAAAAGAGATGGGAGAACAGGACACAATGAATATGAGCAGTGGGAGAAAAAGGATGAGTCAAAGATGACACCCAGGATTTTGGTCTTTACAGCTACGTGGATGATAATGTCCATCAGTCTCTGTCACAAGTAAGGAAGGAGGAGGGTCACACATGTGCAGGACAATGAAGAGTTCTAATCTGGATTTCCAGACTTTGAGGTATCAATATGACTCTCAAGCAGAGATACCCAGCCGGGAGTTGCACTTGTGATAGGTGTTTGTACAACTCAGGAGACATTTTGGGGATGAACGTAAGTATCTGGGTTTCAGGAATGAATGATATTGCCCAAGGAAAGCACAAGATCACAGAGATTCCAAGAGATGAATTATAAAACCTTTATACTCTCTTCAAATGATGGCTGCACCATTTACTAATTATATGACCTAAGATCACTTAGTCTCTAGGCCTGTAAAATTGGGATAGTTATACCTGTGCTGAGGACTAATATTTTAAAAATTAGTAGAGGAAGAAAAACTATACAGTAGAATGAGAAAGAGACAATAAAAAGTATATAGCATAGGAGAATGCAATGTGATGGACACTAATGGAGAAGAGTATTTAAAGATTAAAGTTAACTGATCAAATACTGTAGAGAGAAAGATCAATTAAAATAAGAACTGAAAGGTAAACAAAGCATTTAAAAAAAAAAAAAAGCAAACCCTCTGACAACCCTGGCTAATGCATGGTAAAGATAGATAAAAGTAGATGAAAGATAAAACAATAAGAGACATATTCAGAAAATTCGTTCAAGAAGCTTGGCTGCAACAGAGAAGGAAAATTAGACTAGTATCTAATGGAGTCAAAAATAGAGTTGCTTATTCTTGGTTTTGTGGGGAAGAAAATTTGTAAGTTAAAATGCTTTCGGCTGCAAGTAACAGAAAACATAGCAAACAATGCTTAAACCCCTGGGACATTTATTGCTTATTTAACAAAAAGTCAGTAGACACCCCTAGGGTTTTGTCAGAATCTTCGTGATGTCATCAGACCAACCTCTGCCACAAAATGGATACCACTGCCAGGCATCATGTCCACACAATATATTTCCAACAAAAAGAAAGCAGAATTACAGGGTGCCTGGGTGGCTCAGTGGGTTAAGCCTCTGCCTTCAGCTCAGGTCATGGTCTCAGACTCCTGTGATCGAGGCCCACAATGGGTTCTCTGACTGAGGGGAGCCTGCTTCCTCCTCTCTCTCTGCCTGCCTCTCTGCCTACTTGTGATCTTTCTCTCTCTCTGTCAAATAAATAATTTAAAAATTAAAAAAAAAAAAAAGAAACAAAGGGGAATTATAAACCTAGACCCTCTATTAGGAAGCAAAACACATTACCCAGAGCCCCATTCCCTACATCTGACTTTCCCTCATGTCTCATTGGTTAGAACTAGGTCACATGGTTGGCTCTTCCTAGCTACAAGAGAATCTGAGTAACTACACGACTTTCCAGACTCTATTTTGAGAAAGTAAGGGAGATGAAGGTGGAAATGACTTTCACATAGTCAGTCGATACTGTCTGCCACATGCATGTTTAAATACTTATGTGAAAGAGTTATCAGAGAAAGAAACCAGAGACACAAAAAGGAAGAGGTCAGAATGAGTTTAGCTACAGGTAAGTTTGTAAGAGGGCTGCACAGGACTTGAAAGAATTTGTACCACATAAATTTAATTTTCTTTGTCAAGCAGAAAATCAGATCAATCTAAAAGTCAAGGGGAAGATACAGGGAAGGACAGAGGTCTTCAGAATAACAAAGCAGATTTTTCAGTAGTCCCCATGAAGATAACAGGTTTCTAGGCGAGAGAGAAAAAAAAGAATAGAAGAAAAAAATTCTCAGGGATTACTGGACAACAGAAGATTCAATGTTAGAAATCATTAATTCAGACTGCCATTTTTAAGGACTTCTCCAGCAGCACCCAGCAGCCTGAGAGGAAGAAGAGAGAAAGAATGCTGAATCCAAACTAGACTGGATTTGAGGTAGGTGGTACAATGGAAAGACAAGGGTACAAAGGAGATGAAGTTATCAGTAAGGCAGTGAAATAGTGTGTCATGAAATCTTTGTTAGGAAAGAAATCAAAGGTATGAAAAGACAGACAGAGTGGGACAGCCAAGGAACCTAAGGTACAGTGGCCATAATAAGAGGGAAGAAAGGATGAGACAATATGGTAAGATAAGGACAATGAATTCTACCAGAGGACAAGACTGAGGGTATACCATGAAAACAGCTGAAGCAGAACAAAGATTGAGGGCACTCACACTAAGAAAGTGAAGAAATTGAAAGGCTAAGGATATTAATCGGAGTTAATGTACATAAACTCTAAAGTCATCCAAGATGGTGGCTGGAACCAAGATGGTGGCTGAAAAGGAAGTGTCACTGTCTTTAAGAAATGAAATGAAAAAGGTGATCAAAGAAGAGAGGGAAAAGGTGATTATACTTTTAATAACCATGATTATCAAAAAGAATCTGATTATGGAGGAGAGCTAGAACAGAAGTTGCCCTAGGAATATGCAAAATCTCACCCTAAATCCATGTGTAGACAATGAGTAAAGAATGAGCTGCATCCACTTAAGAAGACTTTGTGAAAAGCAGTGTCTACAAAGAATAGCAGTTTTCAGTTAGGGCAAAGAGACCGAGGAGTTCTCAGTTAAGGTTATTAAGGAGAATGCATTTAATAGAAACTAGAGCTCAAAACAACAATTTGGGAAGAAGAGGAAGGAAGTTATAGGTTTAGGAGAAAGGGAGTCCTAAACATTATAAAAAAGAGTTTTGTTTTTTTTTTAATGATCAGAGAGGCTTATATTTGGGCAGTTAACAAGAGTGACAGGAATATGGGGTATAGCAGAATCAGCAGGCCTCAAGATACCCAAAGAATTTCCAGAAATCTCTCTGGCTGGAAAACGCCATGCTCAGACCAACTATAATTTCCAGAAATTCCCATTCTGAGTTAAAATACTTAGACATTCCCAGAAACAGTGTTTCTAACACACTAGATTTAGCCTCAGACACAAATTCATTCTATAAACAAGTATTATACACACAGTATCTGTATAGAATTTAACCTTGCCCAAAAAAGCAAACCTCCTCTACTCCCAAAAGTGGCCTTTTACCAGCTTCTAGGAAGTAATCTCTAAGGTCTTTGTTCACCCAGTGCCTTGGGCTAGCCGGACAATAACAATGTAATTTAGGGTGGCTTTGGGTCATGCTTGGAGCAGCTAGAGATTAAAGACTGAGATCAGCCATACGTACAATCAATCATGACCATATGACAAGAGTTCCAACAAAGACATTTCTCCAAAGAAGACATCCAAATGGCCAACAGACACATGAAAAAGTCCTGAACATCACACAGCATCAGGGAAATACAAATCAAAACCACAATGAGATACCACTTCACACCAGTTTCAGTGGCTAAAATTAGCAAGTCAGGAAATGGAAGCTGTTGGTGAGGATGCAGAAGGGGAACCCTCCTACGCTGTTGGTGAGAATGTAAGCTGGTGCAGCCACTCTGGAAAATAGTATGGAGGTTCCTCAAAAAGTTGCAAATACAGTTACTCTATGACCCAGCAACTGAATCACTGGGTATTTACCCCAAGGATACAAATGTAGCAATCTGAAGGGGTATCTACACCCCAATGTTTATAGCAACAATGTCCACAACAGCAAACTATGGAAAGAGCCCAGATGCCCATCAACAGATGAATGGATAAAGAAGACGTGATATATATATATATATATATATATATATATATATATATATATATATATATATATATATATATGAATATTACACAGCCATCAAGAAGATGAAATCTTGCCATTTGCCACGATATGGATGGAACTAGGGGTATCATGCTAAGTGAAATAAGTCAACCAGAAAAAGACAATTATCATATGATCTCACTGATACATGGAATTTAAGAAAAAAAAAAATGGATCATAGGGGAAGAGAAGAAAAAAATAAAACAAGACGACATCAGTGAAGGAGACAAACCATGAGAGACTCTTTTAATCATAGGAAACAAACTGAGGGTTGCTGGAGGGGCAAAGGGTGGGGGGAATGGAGTAACTGGGTGATGGACATTAAGGAGACCAAGTGATATAATGAGCATCAGGTATTATATAAGACTGATGAACCACAGACCTGTATCTCTGAAACCAATAATACATTATATGTTGATTAGCTGAATTAAAATTTTTAAAAATTTTTTAATTTTTAAATTTTCTTTTAAAAATTCATAATTTTAAAAAATATTTTAATTAAAAGAATAAGAAAAAAAGACTTCTAAAAACCAAAACTCAGGTGAGCTTCCTTGCCTGGATATACTCAACATATAACATCATACATCAAGACCAGGAAAGTAATGTGCCCTCACATCACAGGAAGAAGACAATGGATGCATTTGGTAATTACCCAAATGCTGCCCAGTGTGTTTCTTCTCTTAATTGGTTCTAATCTGTTTCCTTTCCCTGTAATAACCATACACATGAGTATAGACCTTTCAGTGACTTCTGTGAATCCTTCTAGCAAATTATTAAATTTAAGGGTGGTCTTGGCAATCCCTAAATTTGTAACTGGAGTCAGAAGTGAGGTCAGTCTTGTGGGAACTATGCCCTGTAACTTCATATTTGATCTAAACTCTCTGTAATATCTGTTCTGTCTAAATAAATCTGTTTGCAAGGGGAAAAGAATTACTTGAAAAGAACTCACTACCTGAGCTTTCAATAGCTGAAAATGTCTAACTAAAATTACTAGAACAGTAACTAGTCTACTGAACTATTAATGGCCGAGTGCTTCCCTAAATTTCACTAAGCAGTAAAGAAGTCTCAACAATTAAATACTAAGAAAAGTACTATTGTGTTTTAATTTGGATATAATAAACACTAGCTATGTCACTGAGAGAGAAAGTCATTTCCTTTTACTAAAGTATAGCTTTTTCTAGATAACTGCCTGGGAAATGCCATCGTACCTCAGTGAAGTATGATTCAGTCCAAATAATGGATATTTATAAAACAATTCAATTTTTTAATTAATAAAAAGCATTTTATAACTACTACAGTTTATAAATAACTTATATTACTACAGTTACTGACATCATAACATAAACATGTTTGTCAAACTTTTCACTGCCAAACACTACTAAAAAGACTTTATAACTCATCTCCATATAAAACTGCACCAAAGTAACAAATCATCTAAATTAATAAAATGCAGTGAGGCAGACTGAAAAGTGGCATTTAAATAATGAATAGCAGAGCTAAAAGATTGCAAAGACACTGTCTCAAATATGTCTTATAATGTACAAAGTACAAAATAAAAAATCTGCAGTCAACTGACAAAGGAAAGTTCTTAATAACATCAATTAGCATTTCAATAATATTAAGATAATATGAAAGTGAAAACTTGAACCTTTTGAAACTTCAGTTGAATAGCTAAAAAATTTAGCTTACAGAATCAGAAATTACTTATGGGGCTCTGCCCAAGTTATTTAATCTCAATGCCTCAGTTTCTTCATTTGGGCAAAATAACAATAGTATTTATTTTACAGAATTGTGTGGATTAAATGAGATAATACAGATCAACAGTATTTACACCTAATAAATACCCAACAACAGGTAGCTGTTTTTAGTAGTATGGAATTATCTAAGGTTAATACATTAATTCAACCTATTTAATCTCATGTTGTCTACATTCAAAAAACTAATATGCTAAATTTAAGACTCTATCAAGATAAACTAATTAGTTCTAACATACTTGTACCTATAAATATATGCATAAGTTTTAGCGTAAAACACAAAAAAGAAAGTTTTGAAAACATTTTAATTGATCACAAGTCATTTCCTTTTATCAGCATAAAATGAACCAATATTTTATAAAACAAGTATTACATACAACCATCTACGAATAAAAATTAGTACTGCATTATTTTCAAACTATGAAAGATACATAGCATTGACAATTTTTAAAAAATTCAGTACGTGAAGGTTCACAGGAAAAAAAAGAATCTACAGTGACAGGTTCTGTGTCTTCTTTAATCACAATCTGTCTAAAATCTAACCATTGAAAGAATGAATAAAGTTAGAGGGTAGGTCGCTTTAATAAGTAAATAGGGAGATACTGATAGTCTTTGAAATGACTGACATCATTTGAGTTACATACTGGGAAGAATACTCTGGCAGTCTCTGAGTAAGTAATGAGAAGGAAAATTAAGCTAGTGATAGAGGAATGAAAGAGAATGAACAGGTTGCCAAAATTGCCACCAGCAGCTTAATACAGTCCTTCAACAACTGGGACGCCTGGGTGGCTAAGTCGGTTAAGCATCTGCCTCCAGCTCAGGTCATGATCCCAGGGTTTGGGGATTGAGTCCCTGATTAAAAAAAAAAAACAAATACCCTCCCTCCCAAAAGAGAGCCACCTGACCAAAATGAATGACATGGAATCACTCTGCAGTGATTGTGGAAAAGGCGAGAATACAATTCAAATGTATTAAAGTAATCGCAACAAAATAATTAATGTATCTCATCAAATAGAAAATACCACAGATTATAAAACATACCACCCATTATTTTATATACTAACAAAGAGAAAAAGTTAATAATTAAACTGATATAATGCCAAGATGTTGCTGATTATAGAACATAATCCAATTCAGAGATATTAAAATTTGAAATACATGTATCTTAAAATCAATTAAATATAGTATCTGCCTAAGTAATAATAAAGGGTCATAATCCTATGAAATCCTCAAAAGTACCCACAACTCCCTCATAACCTGCTTGGGATCCAAACCTTGTTGGAATTTGAATAGCTTTGGCAGGCTTCTAATATTTAACTCTAACCCCATCTAAGGGGGTTAGAGTTAAATATTAAATCTACCCCAACTAAGACTCCCCATCTGCACCTGAGATGGGGCAACCCCTGACCAACTGACAGGGACCACAGGTCTAAGATTCTTAAGGGCCCAATAAGTAAACTTACATGACCTTTTTTTTTTTTTTTAAGATTTTATTTATTTATTTGACAGACAGAGATCACACGTAGGCAGAGAGGCAGGCAGAGAAAGAGAGGGGGAGCAGAGAGTCTAATGTGGGGCTCGATCCCAGGACCCTGGGATCATTACCTGAGCCAAAGGCAGAGGCTTTAACCCACTGAGCCACCTAGGTATTCCATTATGTGATCTTTTATTAATGCTCCCTGATCATGACTACAGAAATCAAGGCCCTCCCTCTAATCAATGTAGATTAAATCTTTAAGATCTGTATCAATAAGACAAAAGAGTGAAAAAGTTAGGATTCTAAAGTGTTCAGGTAGAAATAGGATATTATAAGGGTTTGGGAACCGGCCTTTTAATTTATTCCTTTTCTTAGGATTCTAAAGTGTTCAGGTAGAAATAGGATATTATAAGGGTTTGGGAACCGGCCTTTTAAATTTATTCTTTTCTAAGGCAAATTATTTTAGCCTTACCAGTTTTTGCTAATGAATTGTGTCTGCCATCCTTCTATTCCCCTTTGATCGATGTATTTCACTGACTTGGCACATTTTCTATTAGTGCTTCCTTTGCACTAATTTGACTGCTGCGTTGAATTAAATGAGACAGTCCATTTTATCAGTTCTGTTATAAACAAGTCAGCATTCTTTGTACTTGTGTCAGAGCTCTAGTTAGAGCTCACACTTATATGAACTATCCCAGGACCTCTAGACTTCCCTCTGGTAAATACTTCTTCTGGGCCAGAAAGAAGGAAATGGGAAGTTTCTCTGTGTTGTCACACAAATCAATACTTAAGCACCTTTGCTTCATCAATGAAACATTGGCCAAGTTTAAATCACAATGCTGACTTTGATTTCTTGGTACCTGCTTATCCTTTCTCTTTGTTTTCACTTCCTTTCCTACTCTCCTTTCAGAGTCAGGCACCAGATGCTCTGGTTTCCTAATTGTCCTAACTCATTTATTGAGATGCCAGAACAATCATAAATGAAATCTGTTGTTAAAACTCATTTTGATCCGATAATTAAGTTGTGTCCCTCTTCCCATTCTATGCCCTGAAAGTAAGTTTTCTGATTCTTTACCTTCACTGCTGAGAATGAAAATTGATATGAAGGGATAAAATCAGGGCAAGGTCCCACCCACCCCTCCTTAGGAAGCACTTGAGCCAGTGACAAAGAAGTAAAACCGGTAATCTAAGCCCATGGCTTCAATCATTCTTAGAGCATGGGTTAGCCTATAAATGAGCTGAGAACTTGTTTTTCACTCAGATCAAAAGACCCATCCAAAGTAAACAAAAGCTTTGAACTGGGAAGAAAGGGAAAGGGAAAGATCATAGATGAGAAACCCAATATCATATTTAAAAGTTCTGGGTAAGAAGGACATGTAACTAGATAGGTAAAGAAGCCTAACCTTGCCAAAGAAGAGGACTGGGGTGAAAAAAGAGCTAATGATACACCAAATGGGAGAAGAGGAAGTGACTTGCTAGTTCCTGCACCCAGGGAAGAGCAAGATGTAACAGAAAGGCCTAAAACCTAAGTAAGAAATTCAAGGAATTCATGGCCAAGAAAAGAAAAGTACCTTCATCTTCCAAAGGTACCAGGACTAGGGCTGATCCAAGGAGGCCAATCACTCACACAGAGCAGAAGGTAGTTTGGTTCAGCTATATATAATGAGAGGGCTGCACCAGGAGGCTTTCCCTGGGTGTCAGGTTAGAAAAGAAGCTCTAAAAGTCATGGCCCTCCCAGCCTTACAAATTACTCCAAACCAAAACTACACAGAGTAAGAAAGGAGAATATCAGTTGTTGACAATGAAGAACAGTAACTCTCCTTTTTTTTTTTAACGCTTTCCTTGCTTTATTTCTATCGTTCTATTTTTTGTTTTTTTTTTTATAAAATTACCCACTTAAACCTTCAGGTCACTAAGTAGTTTTATCAGGTGAAAAGTGTCTTTACACCTGTTCTAATAGGAACTAGAATAGAAGAGTAAATTAGTAATGACACTGACCAGACCTGCACTAACTCTTGAAAACCCCAGCAAAAAATGACTTGGGTAGAGGGCTGGGGACAAAAGATACCAATCTGAAAAACTATACTAGCTTTCCCTCTTACGTATGTACAATAGATATGTACAATACAACATGTGAAAAAAGAACATTACAATATTGAAAACTGCATGTGTTAAGTACTCAGGCATCACAGTGAGTTGGAGGTACTCATGAATGTCACCTCTGATTACTGGAAAAAGAAGAGCATTTTAATAAGAGGAAATAACCAGCAATTAATATTCATAAGCTGTGCCTAATTTCTCAGAATGTGTTCTCTTTCAATGCTAAGACCACATGTTTTCTTCTATGGCATAGAACCTAAATGAATCCATGAAATCTGGTATCCTGTAACAATACCACCAACAAGAATGGTCAACGCTAGATAATACTTAGACTTGATCTCAAAGTTCCAACTTTAACTGCCTGAAATAAAACACTGTTAAAAAGTATCTGAGAATCATCAAAATTTCTAATATACCTAAATATCCTGCTTATGACTATAAATTAACACTAGGTCTGTAACTAAAAGCTTTATTTTACAATTTTGAATTATGTCTTATACATCCATATGTCCTCAGCATCTAACCAATGCCTCTACAGTAACTGCTAAATGTCTCCTGTTGCAGATGACGAAAAGCCCAATGACATTTTAAAAGTACAGCAATAATTATATGATGCCAGCTCAATAAATTGTTGAATGAACGAATGAATGAATGCACAATCAAACCAGATTAATCAAACTGAGCTATTTACTAGATAATACTGCCTCAGAAAAATATTTCAAAGAATTGGGCTTTAGTTATATATCTACTTCCTTCTTCACTAATCTATAGTTTTAAAGGGAAAGGAGAGAGGCTTAACATACTTGACTCTTTAGCCTCAGATTTAAGTTCCAAAGAAATCTAAGAGCACTAACTTATATGTTTCGTGTTTGTTTAAAAGGGTTTTAAGGAAAAAATTAACTAATTAGTGTTCTTTATTTCTTAATGCTTCATGGAGACCTAGTAAAGTATTTTTATTTATTAAATATTTTTAAATATGAGACCTGCTAAGTATCCAATGATGCAAGAATCATAGAGAGGAATGAGTAAGAAGGTCAGATGCCCAAAACTGACAATGAAGACAATCAATAACTTTATCTATACAGTTAGTGCGTAGTCTATAAACCTTTTCATGCAAGGCAACAAATTTTTTTGGTATATTTAGATATGGTTAACTTAATTATCTTAAGAACATCATTTAATATTTTATCTCTTTGCCTAAGCATTTGGGAACCTCTGAAACCTAATATACATATAAATCTGGAAGAGAAAGGTAATTTATTAGTTATGTCAAAGGAGAAAAACGGATATTTCTTTAGAAACTGTTTAAACTATGAATGATTAAAAGAAGGTCGTTGATAATAATTTTCTCATGCCTCCATTTAACTTAAGAATCAGAAGACCTCTGGATTTAGTAGTACTGCTAATAGTATTCAGTTGGAGGTACCTTACAACTACTGCTTTACAACTACTAATATTTAAACACTGAACTGTTCAATGGTTTAAAGTGAACTATAATGATAATAATTACCATAACATTTTTGTATTCAATACTGTTTGAAATCAAGTGGGTTACAGATTAGAAAATAGGATTGTGTTATATTCCCTTGTATTTGAAATGGTACTGGTAATATAATTTCATATACATCTTTTCTACAACATGCCAGCCAATACTTAATAAATCTCTGTTACCTCAAACATCAAATACAGAAAAAAAATTGGTTGTTGATTACCTTTAACACTGGGAAAAATAGACCTATTATAGCTCTTTGTACAATCACTTACCATTTGAAAAATGATGTATCAAACTCCTTTGGCTCTTCCCATGAGAGGTGCTTAGGGAGCTCAATTTTTTTTTTTTTTTCCACTTTACACAGGATTAAGCAGAGCTTAGCCCACACTCAAAAGCAAAATTCTTTAGGAAACCAAAGGCTGAGAACATTCCTTATTCAGAAGTGAAATTCCATTGTCAGGGAAATCACTAATACCAACTATCAAGGGAAAATGTCTCATTCCTACCGCAGGATCAGCTAAAGTAAAACTACTTCTTCAGTTGCTAGGAAACAACCAACTCATTATATGCCATTATCAGAACCCTAGAGAAGAAAACTGGCATCTGCATCGCATTTGGGGATACTGGAGATTGAACTAAAAGCACTGAAACTGCTGCCAAATCCCTGGTCTCCAGGGTTTACACTGTGACCACAGCAGGAGCTGACACCAGACTAGCCTTTGAAGTTTTTCTTTCCATAGAGCTCTTTCTAATATCTAAAATTATTTTTTCCCAATATCCCACATTTTTAAACTCAAAGATTCTAAAACTAGACTTAGTCATTTGAGTTAAAACTAATGATATGTATGTTGAGCACAATTTAGGAGAAAAAATACTACTCAATAATCTTAACAAGCAACAAAAGAATTTAAAACATTAGATATTCATTGAATGAAATGTACTAGATGTCTCTGTCTTTAATTATTTAAAATCAAAATAGAAAATAAAAGGAAATTGTTTCAAAACTCAGGAGAATAAAAAAGAAGACACACTGATAAATCCAGTGCTCAAAATGACATTCTAACATTTATCTGCCTAATTATCTTAATTGATCATAAAATTTAACTGCTATTTTTATAAACTGACATGCTTTTTCACAATGCAACACCAAAAACATTATGAATATATATCATATTCATTCCTCGATCTCTTTCCTTCCTTTTACCAAGTGAAGCAGAAAGGAGATGGAGTGAAATTATGCCTATAAATTACTAGACATTGGCAAGTTGAAACCATGAGACTCCCTATACTGTCAATTCTGTATGCAGAAAAGTATGTTATCCTCCAGAAGAAGCTCCAGATGTCAGTAAAAGAAGTTGACCAAATATCTTCCTTCACCAAATTACAAAGAATGATCCCAGTAAGGTTCCCCCATCCTAATATAATTCTTGCCCCATCTCCCATTTTAATGCATACCTCTTTCATTTACTCACACCTGCCACTCTCCATTAACGTTCCCTTGACATTACTTCATATTCTGACACTCAAAACCCCACCATGACTACCTTCTCCCAACCTGACTCTTATACACCTTCCTGTGTGTCTTATAAAACATCACCTCCACTTAGCGTTGCCAGATTTAGCAAATAAAGTAGAGGACCCCCCATTCAGTTAAGTTTGAATATCAAACTTTTTAGTGTATGTCCCAACCAATATTTGTGACATACCTGTACCAAAAATTATCCATTGTGTATCTGATATTCAAATTAACTGCTGGCAACCCTATTACTGCTCCACCATGAGATACCTTGATACTTGACATTTTTCTCACTTGAATAGAAACCTGAGTTTCCTCAATAATACCTCATTTTCCAATTCCATCTGAATTTTTTAAAAAAAGAAAGAAAAGAAAAAGAGAAAGAAAAGAAAAGCCTAACTTTTTCTAATGTCCCTTCTCAGAATAAAATCAATTTATCTGTCACTTTATTCACCAGTTCCTTCCCTAGCTACTGAAGCACTTCTTCCTATCACAGGTGATTTTCTATTATTTAATCCCTCCAATTTTACCATACTCCTAATTCCTCCTCACTACTGTTTGACTGGAAATCAGGCCTAGATTTCAGTATTTTCCCTCATTAATGCTCTAAATTAACTTCCCCCTTTAGACTTTCCGCCATGCTGATCCTGAATCCAACAAGTTTGCATGTCAGTTTTCAGATTTCAGAGAGTTGCTAAAGATATTACAAAAACTTAGCAAAACTAAAAATTCACCATATTTAGCATCCAGTGGGCCTTTATGACGACATAGGGATCCTATCATTAATCTCTTCATCTCTCTCTCTCTCTCTTTTTTTTAATTTTAAAAGCAGTTAAAAAGCACTACACCTCTGGACAGTTGAATGCCTAAGCCTGACCTTTTAGAAGCACCAGCATTAGTTAAGCCAACTGGGATCGTCTATTAAAAATGCAAACTCTTGGTTCCTCCCCTGGATTTCAACTGAAAATTCAACTGAATTTTCAACTTGCTCCCCATATAATTTTTATGAATACTGAAATTTATGGATCAAATTTGCTCTATTGAGTAAATTATCTTTTTCCTTCCAATGAGAAGATGTAAAGAAAATGTAATTCTTGTCTTTTTAGTACCAGGTACAATGGGCCTCCCTCATCTACTCTTCTTTCCATTCTACTCACCAAACATGGAACTAGACTTATTTTCCAAAACGAATTCATTTACATAAATTTTTAATCCTATTCCCTTTGACTCCTTCCTAGTAAGACCTTCCCAGTAATCCTCTCACATTCTACGTCTTCAGTCCCTGTTCATTGTATCCTACGCCTTGGAACAGGTATGGCTGTCTCTTTTTGGAAAGCAAATGAAATGCGCTTTCAAATGGAAAGCAAATGAAAAGGGCCTCCTTAGGCCTTCATCCTATTTTCCTTTCCTTTTCCACACCTTGAAGCCCACAGCATGGCCAATTTTATCTAACAAGCAGACTATACCTCTACATCCATGGTCTTGCTGTATGTATCCATTCTTAAAACCCTATGACTTTTTTCATTCACTGTTCTACTAAAGGATTACAAATAACCACCTAACATCTATTATCTCCTTGCCTGTTTTCAAGCCTCATTCTCAATAAGCTTTTATTCTTAAAACTTAGAAAACCACTGGCTCCCAAACTTGTCTACACAATGGTATCAGTTGGAGAACTCCAAAAATGCTGATGCCTGGGTTACATACCAAGAATTCATGATTTAACCAGTCTAAAGTGTGACCTGAAAACTGAAATGTTTGAGGTTCCTACATGATTCAGGTAGAAGTAAGGGCACCTGGCTAGCTCAGTCGGTTAACTGTCTACCTTCAGCTTGGGTCATGATCTCAGGGTCCTGGGATCAAGACCCAGATTGGGCTCTCTGCTCAGTGGGAGTCCGCTTTCCCTCTCCCTCTATGTACACGCTCTCTCAAATAATAAATAAAATCTTTTAAAAAATCCCAAATGATTCTAAATATTTAGGTATGTTGAAGACCACTGCTCTAAACACTTAATTTTCATGACATCGTATCCTTGTTTTCCTACTTCTTGAAGTACTTCTTTTCCTCTTTATTATTTCTTTTTCTCCCACAAAATCACCTACTCTAAACTAGGAATGTCAATCAAACGAAGTCCTCAACTCATTACTTTTCTCTTGCTGTAATTAATATAGTTGAAGCTATGAAAATAGAATGAGGTGTCTCAGGGAGGATGATGATGATGGTGACAATAAAGATGATACCTAACATCAACAAATCTAATACCACACTGACTATATATGATGAATCATTATTTTATGAAGCACTGAAAGAGGAAAAAAACACCTAAGATGAGGAGGAATCTAATACAAGAATCCTATATACAGCTGGGGCCCCAAAGGACTACTCTCTCTTAAACTAAAGACAGATGAAATATAAAACCACAATTTAGAAATAAATTTCAAGGAAATGTTCATCTCTCAATTTGGGCACTGGTATAAAGCAGAAAAATACCTCCATAAGAAGATAAATTGAAAGCTGTTAAGCATGCAGCTTTCACATCTGAATTTATACCACCAGACTGGTCTCAAAACCTCCAACAGAGAAGTCAATTTAAAGTTGCCTCAGGTTGAAAGTGCCCCAGGTTACTGGAGAAACACAAAACCTCTGGGAAAGAATCTGACAAAGCCAGGAATAAAGCAATTCTAAGAAGCCATCTCTAAGAAGATGCACCCTGATTAATGTTAAATCATACAAAAACAGTCTAATTTGTATTACAAATAATAAAATACAATAGAAACAGGGCACACTTAGAGTTACTTAATATGCTTTTTATCATATTACATATTAAATCATTGAATCTTCACAACTACTTAACTGCCATAAGCCCCATTTTATACATAAGGAAACTATAGTTCAGAGAGGTTTTGCCCAAGGAACATATAACAATCAGATGTGCAACTGAGATTGGAATCAAGCAAATGTGGCTCCAGAGTCCATGCCCTTAGTTCCTGAGCTATGGGCATATTTCTGGAGAACATCAATGTTTAAGTGGTATACAGAGAAAAAAAGATATTAATCACAAGGAAAAATTATAAAAATGATGGCAGATTTCTCATTGGAAATGATGAAAGACAGAAGACAATGGAACAGCACCTTTAAAGAATTGAAGAAAAAAATACCAACACACAATTCTATATGCAGTGAAAGTAAAAAAGATAAAATAAAATGAATGTTGAGAAAATTCTTCACCAGCAGACCCACACAACAAGACACTAAACAAAATTCTTCAGGATAAAGAAAAGTGACAGATGAAACTCAAATCTAAAGAAATGAAAAGCACACATATAGCAAATTATGTGTAATTACAATAGACTGTTTTCTTAGTTTCTTTAAAGAATCACTATTTAAATAAACCAGTTAACACCATATTGTGAGATTTGTTATGTACATATGTATTTTTTTTAAGGTTATTTATTTATTTATTTATTTGGGACAGAGAGTGAGAGAATGAGCAGGGAGGGGCAGAAGAAGAATGGGGATGATGAATGGGGAGCAGAAGGCAGGGCTTGATCCCAGGACCTTGGGATCATGACCTGAGCTGAAGGCACCACTAAAGGTGTCCCTATAATGTACATATATTTAAAATACATCACAACAGGGACACCCGAGTGGCTCAGGTGGTTAAGTGTCTGACTCAGATCATGAGATAAAAAGCCCCACGTCAGGCTCTGCATTGAATGTGAAACCTGCTTGAGATTCTCTCTCTCCCTCTCCCTTTGTCCCTCCTTCCCCACTCTCTCTCTCAAAATAAAAAATAGGTAAAATAAAATATATCACAACAATACACAAAGGATGGGAGGTGGTGAAGCAAACTATACTGTTATAAGGTAATTAATTTTATGGGGCGCCTGGGTGGCTCAGTGGGTTAAGCCGCTGCCTTCGGCTCAGGTCATGATCTCAGGGTCCTGGGATCGAGTCCCGCATCGGGCTCTCTGCTTGGCAGGGAGCCTGCTTCCCTCTCTCTCTCTCTCTCTGCCTGCCTCTCCATCTACTTGTAATTTCTCTCTGTCAAATAAATAAATAAAATCTTTAAAAAAAAAAAAAAGATAATTTTATAAGAAGTACACGACAATCAAGTAAGATTTATTCCCATGATGCATGGTTCAGTATCTGCAAATCAATCAACATGATTTATCACATCAACAGAAAATATCAAAATCATATGATCATTTCAATAGGTATAGTAAAAATCATTGACAAAGTACACATCCATTCACGATAAAAACCCTCAAAACAAAGCAGGTATGGAAGGAACATAGCTAACATTATAAAGGCCATATATGAAAAAACCCACAACTATCATCATACTCAATGGGGAAAAACTGAGAGCTTTTCCTGTAAGATCAGGGACAAGATAAGAATGTCAATTCTCACCACATTCACTCAACACAGTGCTGGAAGTCCTGGCCGCAGCAATCAGACAAGAGGAAAAAAATAAAAGACATCCAGATTCGTAAGGAAAAAATAATACTTTCATTTTTGCAGATGACATGATACTCTATATAGAAAACCCCAGGGGCGCCTCAGTGGCTCAGTGAGTTAAGGCCTCTGCCTTCAACTCGGGTCATGATCCCAGGGTCTTGGGATTGAGCCCCACGTCAGGCCCTCTGCTCAGCAGGGAGCCTGCTTCCTTCTCTCTCTCTGCCTATGTCTCTGCCTACTTGTGATCTCTCTCTGTCAGGTAAAAAAAAAAAAACAAAAACCAAAAAACAAACTTTATAAACACCAAAAAACTACATAATAATTCACTGATAAATAAATTCAATAAAGTCAGAGGATACAAAATTGATGTACGGAAATCTGTTGCATTTCTATACACTAATAATGAAGCAACAGAAAGAGAAAATTACAAAACAATCCCATTGATAATTGCATCAAAAATAATAAAATACCTAGGAATTAACAAAGGAGGTAAAAGACATACACTCTGAAAACAGTGATGAAAGAAACTGAAGACAACAAACAAAAAAGGGAAGATATTTCATGCTCATGGATTGGAAGAATTAATATTGTTAAAATGTCCATACTACTTAAAGCAATCTACAGATTAATGCAATCCCTATCAAAATACCAACAGCATTTTTTACAGAACTAGAACAAATAATCCTAAAATTTATATGGAATCACAAAAGACCCGAAATATCCAAAGCACTCTTAAAAAAGAAAAACAAACCTGGAGGTATCAAAATTTCAAATTTCAAGTTATACTACCAAGCTGTAATAATCAGAATGCTATGGTAATGGCACAAAAAAAGACACAAAGATTAACAGAACAGAACAGAAAGCCTAGAAATAAACCCACAATTATATGGTGAAAAGGAAACATTGCATTTCATATATACTGCATCTTATATTCTATTTTTAAAGGTAGTGGACTAAATAAATAAATAAAAAATAAAAGTTTATAGCCAATATTATAAACTCAGGTGTGATAAACTACAACTCAGGTGACATAATAAACTTCTATAAAACTGAAAGAAGATGAAATTAAAGTCTGACTAGAATTAATCCTCAAAAACCTTCTCTTAGCCAAGGAGAAAAAAACAAACACTCCAGGCCCAAATTTCCTTGATAAACTCCACCAAATATAAACATTACATTTATGCTAATCATTTTACAACAACAATTTCACAAAAGAGAAGAGGAGGAAAGTACTTCCAAACTCATTTTACAAGACCAAGATAGCTCCCTACAATACCAGAAAAGACACTACAGGAAAAACAAATTAGAAACTATCAATTGGGGCGCCTGGGTGGCTCAGTGGGTTAAGCCGCTGCCTTCGGCTCAGGTCATGATCTCGGGGTCCTGGGATCGAGTCCCGCATCAAGCTCTCTGCTCAGCAGGGAGCCTGCTTCCCTCTCTCTCTCTCTGCCTGCCTCTCTGTCTACTTGTGATCTCTCTCTGTCAAATAAATAAAATCATTAAAAAAAAAAGAAACTATCAATATTAATTAACATTAAACTATTAATATCCTCACAAATATGACATAAAACTTAATAAAACATTAGCAAATTTAATCTAGCAATATTTTAGAAGTAATTACAATATTACTTATAATAATTAAAATATTATGACCAAGAAAAATCTATCCCAGGAATGCAAGGTTGGCCTAACACAGAAAATCAATGTAAATCACCAAATCCATAAAATGAAAGAGAAAAACCATATCATCATTTCAATAAATGGGGAGGAAAAAGCACTTGAAAAAAATTCAATGCCCATCCATAATACAAACTCTTAGCAAACAAAGAAACAGGGAGGTCAGAGGTCACCAGTGAAAACCTACCACTATAATTCTTTAAGATGAAATACTTACCGTTACTGTACCCTACAAATCCAGATGAAGACAAGGATATCACCTCTCATCTTTTCTACTAGGCAATACAATAAGAAAATGAAATGAAATGAAAGAAATAGATAGGAAACGAAGTGGTGAAGCTGTTTTACTTACAGACAACATAATCATGTGCATATAAAATACCTAAGAAAGTTACTAAATCACGTGCATATAAACTACCTAAGAAAGTTATTAAATGTGCATATAAAATACCTAAGAAAGTTACTATACTACTTAAGTGATACTCTGTCCTAACAGCAAAAATTTGAAATTAAATACAAAATACAATTCTAAAACCATCTCAGAACATAAAATATTTAGAATAAATCTAACAAAACTCTAAGACCAATATACTAAAAACTATATATTACTCCAAGAAATCAAAGAAAATCTAAATAAATACAAAAACATACCATGCTCATGGATTAGAAGCCTCAATGTTGTCAGGATCTTGATTCACAAAACACTGATCTATACATTCAATACTATTCACTATACATTCAATAGCAACGTAGTGAAAATACCAACATGCTCTTCTGTACAAACTGACAAGCTGAATCTAAAATTTATACAGAAATGGAAAAGAAACTAGTGAAGGTTCTTTTAATCTTAAAAAAAAAAAAGTTGGAAGACCCACACCTTCTGACTTTGAGCTTTCTACACAGCTACAAATATCAGATAGTATGGTTTTGCTGTAAGGCTTAAATAAGACAGATGGAATACAATACAGTATTACCCAGAGATAAACCCATACACATATATTCCACTGATTTTCATCTAAGGTATCAAGTCAATTCAATGGGGAAAATGAAATCTTAAAACAAATGGTGCTAGAACAACTAGATAAACTACTATGTGTTTTCCTACTCCAAACAATTAGTTTGATTCCGATATTATCTGGATACAGCATAAGACCCCACAGGTCTGATTAAGGGCTCAGTCTGACTAGACTACTACCACTTCAGATACCAATCACAAGTTCAGGTTGTTACCTATGCATGCTTCTGGACTGACTAGCTATAAATCAGAGGTTTCCATGAACTCCGCCTTCAGGTTTGATTAATTTGCTAGAGTGGCTCACAGAACTCAGAGTAACATTTACTTATGTTTATTAGTTTATCATAAAGGGTATTAAAAGGATATAGATAAATAGCCAGATGAAGAGATACAAAGGGAGAGGTCCAAAAAGGCCCTCAGCATAGAAGCTTCTGTCCTCAGGGAGCTAGTTCTGCACAACCCATCAGGATATAGATATACTCACCAACCCAGAAGTTCATCAAGAGTTTTCACAGAGCTTAATCTGCACCCCACCCTCCTTCCCCTTCCCAGAGGTCAGTGGGTGGGGCTAAAAGTCCTAACCCTCTAAACAGTTGATCTTTCTGGTGATCAGCCCCATCCTGAGATTATCCAGGGACCCTACCCTAATTCATCTTACTAGCCTGAACTCAGGTGTGCTCAAAAAGGGGCCCCACATGAGTTACAAAAGCTATTCCTATCATCAGGAAATTCCAAGGGTCTTAGGAGCTTTGTACCAGGACCCAGGAACAAAAAACAAATGCATTTGCTATTATACCAAAACTATGAATAAATATATACCCTTATCTCACATCCCACAGAAAATTTAAATCTAGATGGGCAAGCCAAAGCTATAAAGCTTTGAGAAAAAATATATAAGAATATCTTCATAACCTTGGGGTAGATAGGCAAGGATTTCTTAGAGAGGAAACAAAAAGCATTCAGCATGAAAAAAATTTTTTGGATAAATCAGATTTCATGAAAATTTAAAACATCAGTTAATCAAAAGGCAATCCACAGACTGGGAAAAATATTCCCAATACATATATTGGGAATGACAATGGACTCACAGCAAGAATATATTAAAACTCTTGCAACTCAAGTACAAGAAGAAAAATGAGCCAATTAAAAAAATGAGCAAAAGACTTGAATAGACACTTCATAAAGGAAGATACAGTGTGATATCTAATATACAACAGTAAGAAGATACTATTTTATACCCACTAGTGAAGAAAATGACACAGCAATAGTGACAAGATGTGAAGCAACTAAAACTCTAATGAACCTTGTATAAGTATTTATAGCAGCATTACTCATATTAGCCAAAAACTGGAGTCTACCCAAATGTCCATCAACAGAAGAACAAACAATATTTGATTATATTCATTTGATGGAATACTACTCAGTAATTACTCAATATTACTCAATAATATTGAGTATTACTCAATTGAGTATTATATACTCAATTGAGTAATACTCAATATTATTGAGTAATATTGAGCACTATAACTTTTTATTACTGAGTATTATAACTCAATATTACTCAGTAATAGAAAGTACTCAACTACTGATATAGGCAACAAGAGGATGATGTTCAAAAGCATTAGGCTAAGAGAAAGAAACCAGATAAAAAAGGCTATACAGTCTGTAGGGTTCCATTTATATGAAGTATAAGAACAAAACAGAACTCATTTATGATACAACAAATCAGAACTGTGATGGCTTATGAATGGGGGATTGAACAGAAGGAAGCCCAAGGAAATGTAGTAAGGGGATGGAAATGTTCTCTATCTTGATTGAAGTGTGGTTATACAGGTATATACATTTATCAAAAATAATTGAACCATACATGTAAGATCTCTGCATCCCATAGTACATATAACTAACTCAATAAAATATAAGAGACAGGGGTGGGAAAATACTGAACTTTCAGTTCAAATGGCAGACTGGCCACAAGTATTTATCTTGTTCCCCCAAAAACACCAACTAGGAAGAGACACGACTTCTGGAACACCAGTATTCTATTTATTATGTCCTGAAAAAATATAAAGGTATTTTCACTTAGGGATAATCCATCTATCTGTACATTTATGATTTGTACACTCTTTTATGTATATATTACATTAAATTTTTTTCATCAGCCAATGAATTAGGCAGCCTCCACAATCAACTGCTGTACAGAGCATCTACCCAGATAGTAAATTTTCACAAGGGCTGTTAAACTTCCGAAAACTGGTCTACTTTTTAAAGCAAAACAAAAAACAAAAACAAAACACTCTTAATTAGCAGTTGACATGATCAGTACAGGTCACAGGGTAGTCCAAAAATATTAGGTTTTCAGCTCCAATTAAGATGAGCAAATGATAATGGTAACTTTTCAAAAGACTGCAAGATAAATATGTAGTCTAGTGTCCTAATATCCTAATATTTTACCTAATATCTTAGAAGTCTTACAGCATTCCAATAAAATAAGTAAAGGAGCCATTTTGTCACCCCATCTTCCATCCTGATATTTTATAGCAAGTTTGCTAAAAATGTACTTTCAGCACTTATCAAAGTAAACTGACTTTTATATGATTTATGTGTCAGAGAGCCAATTCTCCAAATCTCCACTAGCTCCTCAGCCAGACTATCAAATTCCATAAATAATTTTTAAGCTTGGCATCTGATGAATGTTGAGAAGAACATGAATAATGTCAGATGACTAAAGTGATGAGAGTGTAGCTGAATTCAGAAATCAAAAATGTATATATTGCCAGCAACTAACACAATTACTCTACACTCTCTGACAGTAATCAGCAGTAGATAAAAGAGACTGGGTTATAGAGGGATATTGACTGAGAATATGAAATGGAATCCTGCCCCTCTTCTCTTTCCCAATTCCTCACAGAATGAAAAAAACAATATATTCTGGTTCTTTCAGACTTTTGATCATTCACTTCTAGTCTAATAAAAGTTTTCTTCATTTATAAAAGCAGTTACTAAACTGCTAAGTTTGAATTTTAGGTGCAAAAATTTTTTGCAGCCTAATTAACTTGTACTGTCAGGTTTACTCTCACTTCTCCCAAGGGACACCTCCTCTGTCCCTCTCCTAAGGGTATGTGCAACACGGATCTCTCTCTTCACGTTCAGGGGCTCCTTTGTAGAGATGTTTTCACCACCTGTTGCAATCTGAGGTTTAAATGGAACTTAATACTCAAAAAGGACACTTAAAGGCAGGATCCTGCATCCCTCAGAGGGGAGCACAAACACTTAGCTGTGTGACTCTTATCACTGACTAGGGTCTCTAAGTCTCTGATCACTGTGGAAAGTAGAAGTATTTCTATCTTCTTGTGGCCATCCATAAGGCTTAGGAGAAAATCTGAATCATTCCCTGTTGAGAATTACAACACTAACAGAGGAGGGGAAAAATGAGTACTGAAAATATTTTGATGACAAAATCAGAATTTTCCTTTCAGTGTTTCTAAATTTCTATTGATTCTAACTTTAAATATAAACTAAATAAAGACTGTTTTATAATTTCCTTTAAAAAAAGAGAGAGAGACTGGTTAATTCACACAAATAAAGGATAAAGATCAAGGTCACAAAGGAAATGATAAAGAAGGGGTATTGTTGGGAATATAACTGAAATAGCCAATTAGGATCTGAGTATAAAAGGGGAGGAAATGCAGCTGAGAGACTTGAATGCACTAGTAAGTAGGAGGATTCTGGGACCAGAGATCAAAGAGCACATTTATGAAAACTCAAGCACAGAAGGAAGACAAGATGTGACAATGAAAAAAGAAGAGTTTCAGAGTCCAAGATATATTTCAGCTATCAACTCTTACAAATAGAAATGAATATAGAAATACCTATGATTGAAATTATCAACCTATGGCATGATGCCTGACCCAAAGTGAAATCTGAATATATCAGGGTAATTGCTGTAAATGGTGGAGAAATTCCAAATTACTTATGGTACTTACCAAAACATAATTAACTGTAAATTCACAGCTACCAGAAAAAAATTAAAATTATTTCTATAAATAACATATAGCCCATCTGATATTTTTAGATTATCCAATCAACTGTTCTCTTCCTTAAGGATAAATTTAAGCTGATTGGACAGATATTATATACATAAATATAGAGCCAGATGTACTCAAAATAAAACAAAATTTCATTTTGGTCTTTTTTTTTTTTAAGATTTTATTTATTTATTTGACAGATCGCAAGTAGGCAGAGAGGCAGGCAGAGAGAGAGGAGGAAGCAGACTCTCTGCAGAGCAGAGAGCCCGATGTGGGGCTCGATCCCAGGACCCTGGGATCATGACCCGAGCCTAAGGAAGCGGCTCAACCCACTGAGCCACCCAGGCACCCCTCATTTTGGTCTTAAGCAATTTTAAAATGAGCATGATTTATGTAGATTTTTCTATATCCAAGAACTTCTATACTGCCCTTATAATCCAACATTGGCCATGATGAGATTAACCATAAATTTAAAGAAGAGAGATTACTTATCAAATAGATTTGTCTCAAAACAGACTCAACAAGGCAAAAGAATAATGTAAAATAAGATGTTAGGATTTTCCCTACTCCTAAGCAATAGGGAAGATTAAATCACAGACCAGTGAAATTGGTCTTTGCACCACATAAGTCATTATATATTCAGTTTATCAGCTGGATTCTTTTTTTTTTTTTCCCTATCAGCTGGATTCTTCTGCAAAACATCTCAAACCTGACCACAAATTTTATTTTATTTTATTTTATTTTTACAGCTCAAAGGCCTCACGTTTATTACCAAACCAACCCACTAGTGCAGAGCTATAGTAACAGAAAAATCTTTCGCTGATAAATGGTATCTATTGGCCAGGCAGAAAGGTGTTTAACAGGGTGATGGAATAGAACACATGATCCTCAAGTAGCTTAATTAAATACGTGGTGCCAATTAGGTGTGTCATCGCGTGATGTGGGACGCCTTAGAGACCCAGGTTGGTTCTCCTCCAGTGCCTCCTCTTGGAGTTGTACCTGATTTTATTACCAGTTTTCATCCGAATCCACTGGGGAATGGGACGATTCTGCTTTTGTTTCTTGGCCAGGAATCGCTTAATCCTGAAAGTCTTGTGAGAAGATATGCTCAATTAACAGCGCGCAGCACGTGGCAGGATGGCGGCGAAAAAGAGAAAAAAGACCTGACCACAAATTTTAACAACTCTCCAATCAGCAAACGCATTAACCACCGTGTGCCAATAATAAAATGATACTCAATGCAATTTTCTTACCTGCCTTAATAGTTTCTCAATAGCTGACATTACCATCAGGCCTCTCCAAACAACTGGTGCAGTCTCTTCAACCAGGAAGCCCATAGACATACTGCAAACAGTAAACCAAAAATGCAACTAATTTACACACATTAATCAACATTATTCTGAAAAGTAGCATAAAAAAAGTAACATATACTTACCAAGCAATACCATAATTCAAAAGAGGCCTCATTAGATTGCCTGAAATTTAAAAAACAAAAAAACCCTCTCTTTTAGAATATATAAACGTAATGACTTATTTTTTTTTAACAAAAAGTGTCAAATTAACCAAAAAAAGTATCAAATTAAAAATACAAATGGCTACTCATACTGCTGCTCTTTAACTTTCAACTGATTCCACCTAAATCTGCAATAGTTTAAACATTATACCAAGCATACAACCAATACTTCCAATAGATGCACATCTATAAACAGCTGGAATACAGTTTTATTAAGAAACAACCCAGCTGGGGTGTTTGGGCAGTTCAGTCAGTTAACCATCTCCCTTTGGCAAGGGGCACGATCCCAGGGTCCTGGATCAAGCCCCGTGTCAAGCTCCCTGTTAAGCAGGAAGCCTGTTTCTCCCCTGTCCCTCCCCCTCATCACTCATGTTCTATCTCCCTCTCAAATAAATAAAATCTTTTTTAAAAATAAAGGAAAGAAAAGAAAAAAAGAAACAATCCATGTATAATTTTTAAGTGTCTCTAAAAAATAGCCTCAATAAGTAATTTTATCCGCCAATTTTATTCATATATAGATATATAAATTACATTCTTAAGTTTATGTAGTATGCATTTACAAGACAAGTACACAAATATGCACACAGGCATCTAATAAGTTATCCCTATTTCTTTTTTCCTTACTTGAAGAATTTGCAAAGTATAAAAAATCCAAGAGTAGAAAAACTCTACTTTGTATCTCAACATAATAAAAGCAGTATATGAAAAACCCACAGCAAACATCATACTTAACAGTAAAAGACTTAAAGTTTTTCCTCTAAGATCAGGAACAAGAATAGGATGCCCACTTCTGCCACTTTTATGCAACATAATACTGGAAGAGCCAGAGCAATTACACAAGAAAAAGAAATAAACAGCATCCAAATTGGAAAGGAAGAAGTCAAGTTCTCCCTTTTCAGAGACGATATGATCTTATATAGAAAACCCTTAAGATTCCACAAAAAACTACTAGAGCTAATAAATGAACTCAGCATAATAGCAGGATACAAAATTAACACATAAAAATCCATTGCATTTCTAGACATGAACAATAAATAATCTGAAAACAAAATTATGAAAACTTTCCCATTTATAACAGCATCAAAAAGAATTAAATACTTCAGAACTAGCGTCACCACAAAGAATGAAAGACTTGTACATGAAAATCTCAAAACATTGCTGAAAAAAATCAAAGAAGACATAAATAAAAGGAAACACGTATCATGTTCATTGACTGGAAGACATAATATTGTCAATATTGTCCAAAGAAATCTGCTGATGCAATGCAACCTTATCAAAATTCCAATGACATTTTTTGCAGAAATAAAAAATTTCATCCAAAAATTCATATGGAATCTGAAGGGATCCCAAATAAGCAAATCAATCAAGAAAAAAAAGAACAAAGCTGGAGCATTCATACCTCCTGATTTCAAAATTTATTACAAAGCTACAGTTAATAAATCAGTGAGATATTGGCCTAAAGACCGAAAACAGATCAATGGAAAAGCACAGAGAGTCTAGGGGCACTTGGGTGGCTCAGTGGATTAAGCTGCTGCCTTTGGCTCAGGTCATGATCTCAGGGTCCTGGGATCAAGCCCTGCATTGGGGAGCCTGCTTCCCCCTCTCTCTCTCTGCCTGACTCTCTGCCTACTTGTGATCTCTCTCTCTGTCAAATAAATAAATAAAATCTTAAAAAAAAAAAATAAAAAAGAACAGAGAGCCTAGAAATAAAACCATCATATATACAGTCAAATGGTTTTTTATGGGAAGCCAAGATCATTCAAGGCAGAAAGGACAGTCTTTTTAACAATTGGTGCTGAGAAAACTGGATATCCACATGCAAAAGAATGAAGTTAGACCCTTACACATATAAAAATTAAGTTAAACTGAGAGCTAAAACTGTAAGATTTTTAGAAAAAAAAAAACCAACAGAGTAAAAGCCTCATATCATTGGATTTAGCAATGTTTCCTTGGGTATGACATCAAAAGCACAGTCAACAAAAGTAATAGACAAATTGGACTTAATGAAGAAAAATTTTTATTTAAAGATTTTATTTATATATTTATTTGTCAGAAGAAGAGAGAGAGAGAAAGCACAAGCAGGAGAGCGGAAAACAGAGGGAGGAGCCCGATGCAGCACTTGATCCCAGCACTCTGGGATCGTGACCCGAGCCAAAAGCAGACATTTAACCAACTGAACCACCAAGGCATCCCTGGACTTAATGAAAATATTTAAATGTTGTGCATCAAAGACAATATCAACAAGTAAAAAAGCAAGGCACAAAATGAGAGAAAACATCTATAAATCATATATCTTACAAGGAATTCATATCCAGAACATATTAAATCTCAAAACCCTACAATGACAATAAAAACAAAGCCTAATTTGAAAACCAGCAAAGGAAGCGAAGAGACATTTCTTCAAGAAAGATATACAAATGGCCAAAAAGCACATGGAAAAATGTTCAACATCACTGATCATTGGGGAAATGTGTATCAAAATTAAAATAAGATACCATCTCATACCTATTACCATCCCCCCACCAAAAAAAAACCCACAAACAAAAACAGAAAATAACAAGTATTGGAGAATATGGAGAAATCTGAAGAAGTTTATACACTATCGGTAGGGATTTAAAATAGTATAGCTGCTATGGAAAATAATAGGGTGGTTCCTCAAAAAATTAAAGATAAATTACCACATGATCCAAGAATTCCACTTCTTGGTACATACCCAAAATAGATGAAAGGAGGGTCTCAGGGTCTCAAAGAGGTATTTGTCCACTCATGTTCATGGCAGCATTATTCACAATAATTATTCACATTCCACAATATGGAAGCAACCCAAGTGTCCACTGACAGATGAATGGATAAAGCCAAGTCTCTCTCTCTCTCTCACACACATACACATACACACACACACACACACACACACACACACACACACACACACAGAGTGGAATATTATTCAGTCTTTAAAAAGAAGGAAATTCTGACATATGCTACAACATGGATGAACTATGAGGACATTATCCTAGGTGACACAAAAAGAGAAAAACTGTATAATTCTCATCGGATGAAGTACTTAAAGTAGTGAAAATCAAACAGACAAAAAGGAGAATGGCTGTTGCCAGGGGCACAAAGAGGTGTGTTATTGTTTGAAGAATATAAAGTTTCAGTTTTACAAGACAAAAAGAGCAATGGAGATGGATGGTGGTAATAGTTGCACAATGTTACGAATGTATTTAATACCACTGAACTATATATTTAAAAAGGTTAAGATGGTAAATTTCATGTTATGTGTATTTTACCATAATAAAAAAAATATTTTAAATTCTACTTTGTAATCTGAAACAAGTTACACTAATCTCAAGGGAAAAACAATCTACTGATTATGCCCAAATCTAAAAAAGATACACTTTATATAATCAACTAACAAGTATACAAACTATAAAGTAGTTTAGATTACTGTAAAATATAGTTTCTTTTATCAAACTATCTGTGCAGCTACATTCCCATATATAATGGAACATTATTCAGCCATCAAAAAGAAGGAAATCTTGCCATTTGCAACAATGTGGATGGAGCTACAGTATACTACAATAAGCAAAATAAGTCGGTCAGAGAAAGACAAATGCCATTTGATTTCACTCATATGTGAAATTTAAGAAACAAAACAGATGAACATAGGAAAGGGAAGGGAAAATAAACTAAGATGAAAACAGAGAGGGAGGCAAACCATAAGAGACTCTTAACTGTAGGAAACAAACTGAGGATTGCTGGAGGGGAGGTAAGTGGAAGCACTGGGTGTTATATGCAACTGATGAATCACTAAAATTCAACCCCTGAAACTAGTAATATAGTATATGTCACCTAAATTAATTCAAATAAAATATATTTTTTAAAATAGACAAGTTGTACTATAAAATGGTTACTGAAAAGCAATATCCTACAACCCTCTCCCATTTCTTAATTCCCAGAGCCAACAACTCTCAATTGGTTTTTTTAACTCCTTATTTTTTTTTTAAAGATTTTATTTATTTATTTGACAGAGAGAGATCACAAGTAGACAGAGAGGCAGGCAGAGAGAGAGAGAGGAGGAAGCAGGCTCCCTGCTGAGCAAAGAGCCCGATGTGGGACTCGATCCCAGGACCCTGAGACCATGACCCGAGCCGAAGGCAGCGGCTTAACCCACTGAGCCACCCAGGTGCCCCTTAACTCCTTATTTTGAATTAATCTTAGGCTTACAGAAAGTTGCAGAAACAGTACAGAATCCTCATATACCCTTTATCTAGCTTTCCATAATGTTAACATCTTACATAACCATAGTATAATTACCACAATCAGAAAATTGATTATGATTCATTAATCTGTGAACCTTATTTAAAGTTTCAAAGTTTTCAGTTATCTCATAAAATATTATAGGATATAGTTCTTATTCATGAACACAGGCACACTTTTCATGCACTCATCCTCTCAATATAATTATATCACCATTTTTATTAGATAATCACATAAAGGTTATTAACAGCTGAGTAATATAGCATACAATATGATTATTTTTCCTTTGTCTCCCTAAATTGGTGGTAGGGAGATCTTTGTGATGCATTTATGTGTGTCCTTCATTTTCTAGTATTGCCTAGTAATTATCTTCCAGTTGTGTATCAAATATATTCATCAAATGCACTAGGCAATAATATTCCTTATCTTGAAAAACCCTCTGCTGAACTTTTTTTTTTTTTAAAATTTGAGTTATGTATTTGACAGAGATAGAGTGAAAGCACAAGTAGGCAGGGTGGCAGGCAGAGGGAGAGGCAGAAGCAGGCTCTCTACTGAGCAGGAAGCCCGATACGCAGTTCGATTCCAGGACCCCCGGCATCATGACCTGAGAGCCAAAGGCAGCTGCTTAACCAACTGAGCCACCCAGGTGCCCCTCTGCTGAACTCATTATAGTGTCTTTAGAAAAACAGAAGCTTACTTTTTAAATATATGTTCTGTATATTTTTATATTTTTCAATGTGCATGTGCGTGTGTGTGTGTGTGTGTGTGTGTTTTAAAGTAATCTCTATACCCAATGTAGGGTAGAGAGATTTACAACCCCCAAATCAAGAGTCACATGCTCTACTGACTGAGCCAGCCAGGCACCCACACAAGTTTTTATTTTTATGTAATCAAATAAATTAATTTTTTCCTTTATGTTTTATCCTTTTTCTTACTGAAGAAAGCCTTCCCTAATATATTGTCATTGAGATATTCTCTTATATTGTCTTCTAAACCCTTTATAGTTTTACATTTCATATGTAAGTCCTTAAACCATCTGTAATTAATTCTGTGTGGCATGTAAGAATCCATTTTCTTTTCTTTCCAAGTGGATAATAAATTGTCCTACCTTCAATAATCTGCAATGCCAGCTTTGTCATAAGTCAGGTTTCCATTTATGTGTAAGTGTGTTTCTGGGCTCTCTTTTCATGCAGTTCCACTAATTTGTCTATTCTCAAGCCAAAACCAAGCAGGGTGCATGCAATACCTTTACAGTAAGTTCTACTCTGTGGCAGAGTAAATCACCTACCTGGTTCTCTCTCTTCAGGAGTGTCTTACCTATTCACAGCCTTTTGCTCATCTTTATAAATTGTATACTCAGTCACTTCCCACAAACGGAAGTTTGACTAGATTTGTGATATTATTAGAAAAAACTGACGTCTTTATAAAATTCTGTATTCCTATCCATGAATATCTTCTTTTTCTGCTTATATACATCTTTGAAATCTTTCTATAAAGTTTTGGAATTTTTTCCACATAAAATTTGTACACTTTTTGTTATATTTGTCCCTAGGTGCCCTGTATTTTGTAAGCTATTTATACATTTTCTGAAACTGTAATTTCTAACTCATTATTGCTAGCACACAGAAATTTAATTTTCTCATATATTATTCTTATATCTAGCCACCCTGCTAAATTCTCTTATCCATTTTCATAATTTAAAGTTTTTTTTTTAATTTTCTATTTTAATAATGATATTTACTACAAATAATTACAGTTTTCTTTTATTCAATTCCCCATTCATGAATGTTACTGTGTTTGGATTTATTTGCAGATTAGGAGTGCCTGTGCAATGTTAAATAAAAGCTATGATACCAGGACTCCTTGTCTCATTCCTAATTTTAAATGAAATGCTTTAACAGTTCACAGTATGATGCTTGCTATGTATTTTTTATAAATCAGGTCAAGTAAAATTCCCTCTTAGTCCTAGTTGAAGAAGATATAAATGCTTATTCAGATTTATAAATGCCTTCCCTGCATCTTTCTGAATTATCGTATACTTCTTCTCCTTTAACCTACTAAAATGGTAAGTTACATTAACAAACTTTTTTTTTTTTTAATGTTGAACCAAACTTGCTTCCCTGGATTAAATCCGATTTAACTACAATATAGTTATTTTATAAATGCTAAATGGCTTGCTAATATTTGCTTAAAAATTTTTACATACATTAATTAGAGAGGCTGGCCTATAATTTCCCCTTTTCAGAAATTCTTCTATCCTACTAAGGTTTTACTAGCCTCATAAACTAAACTGGGAAGTATTATATACTTCTATATATTTTCTATTCCATGAATTAGTTTGCATATAAGATTGGAATTATTTATTGAATATTGGCTTGCTATGTTCATGGTAAGATTTTTAACTACTGATTCCATTTATTAATGGAATAATATAGATATTCTATTTCTTCCTCAATCTGATTTAGTTATGTGTATTTTTCTAGAGATTTCCCATCTGAACAAAATTTTCAAATGTATTAGCATAAAGTTGTCCAAACATCTTCTCTACTTGAAACCCATGGTTATACCTATCAAGTTCTTTTTTTTATTTTCAATATATTTATAGGTCTTCTCTCCCTTTACTTTTTAATTTTACCTTGCCATGCATTGTCTAACTTATTAGTTTTCAAAAAACCAATTTTTGTTCTCTTGATTCTTTACTGTATCTTTGTTTCCAAGTTCATTAACTTCTGCTCTTAATCACTTCCTTCCTTCTACTTTCTTTGGATTTATTGCATTGTTCTAACTTCTTAAGTTAAACAGCTCATTTATTTTCAGTCTTTCTTCTTTTGTAAATATAAATACTGAAGTCTATCTCTAAATATTATTTTAGCTTTATCCCACAAGTTTTCATTTTCATTATTTCTCCTTTCGACCACAGGTTATTTAGAAATTGTTTTTAATTTCCAAATGCATAGATGTTTTTAGTCATTATTTTGCTATAAACTTCTAAAGTAATTGCATGGTAGTTAAGGAATGCAGTCTGAATGACACCAATCTTTGAAATTCACTGAAACTTGCTTTATGGCCTATTCCATAATCAATTTTTGTAAATGTTGTAGGTGTGCTTGAAAAAAATATTCTATTTATGGCCATTAGATCAGGCTTGTTTATAGGTAGTTATTCTTTACCTTCAGTAATACTTTTGCTTTAAAGTCTATTTTGTCTGATATTAACATAACTATGCTTACTTTCATATCACCTGATTTATGTTTTTCAATCCTTTAACTCTCAACCTATGTATATTTTTATGTTTTAGGTGATATCTCTTGTAAATAGCTTTAACCTATCTGGGTTTTGGTTTTATTTTTCATTTTCTCTTGACTTACAATATTATGCTTTCACTGGTAAGTTGTGTAATATTTATATCTATATTGTTGATATATTTGTACTTAACATCTACCATTCTACTTTGTACTTTCTTTACCTCACTTTTTTTAGTAGTCTTATTTTTTTAGATTCTTCCCCTCATTACATTTTTCCCTCTTTTAGAACAGAAATCATATACTCCATTTCTACTCATACAATGATTATCTAGTATTTTTTAAAAACATATTTAAAGTATAAAGTTAAGCAATACTTCTATCTTCTTCCTCTTTGATTGTTTCAAATCCAATCACTGTCTCTCCCAAACCAACACATGTGCCACTGTTTTCCTGAATCTTAGTTCTATCTCCAAAAATTCTCAGCCATTATCTCCTTAAATGTCACCTCTGTTTGTTTCTCCATTATCTCCTTCTAGAACAATGATTAAACCTATGTTGGACCTTCTGGTATCCTCCATGTCTCTCAAACTTTTCATTTGTTTTCCAATTCTTCTCTATGTACTATGTTCTGAGTACTTTCTTTTCATCTATATTCCAGTTAATTTTCTGTTCAGTTGTTCCTAATCTTATCTGCCATTTCTTCCCAGAGACAAGGACAAATCTAACACATATCCCCAATAACCACTAATGCAGGGAAGATTTATTTCATTGGTCATTTAAGGATGACATCCTAAGGGTGCCCAGCTCTTACATGGTGATTCCCCATTGAACTTTCCTCCTGCCTTAGGTGTCAAACTTTGTCTCCATTCCTTCACACACAGTCCTGTAAAATATAGTCCTTAAACCCCCAAGGATTATCAGATAACACCTGGGTAAATGCCAATTCCAGTGCCCACTTACACCAGTTGGGCCACACTGTTATTTCTGAGTTCTGAGAAATTCCCTTCCTTTCCTACTATCTCAGATAAATACTGAAAAGTCGTTTTTGTTAATATTCCATGTAATATTTTAAGGTACGCTATTCCTGGAGAGTCTGCCATATTGCCAGTATTGGAAATGGAAAGCTACTGATTTTTAGTGATATTATATCCCCTCTGGTATCTTCCAGAACTCTTACTTTTCGAATAGTTTCCTGATCATTTCCTTTAAATTTTCTACGTGGACAACCATATTTTGCCTTTCCCTTTCCACTATTAATAACCCCTACTACTTTCCTTGTTTTAGTGGATTGGCTAAAACCTGCAATAGCAGGGGTGCCTGGGTGGCTCAGTGCGTTAAAGCTTCTGCCTTTGGCTCAGGTCATGATCCCAGGGTCCTGGGATCGAGTCCCGCATTGGGCTCTCTGCTCAGCAGGGAGCCTGCTTCCCTCCCCTCTCTCTGCCTATCTCTCTCCCTGTTTGTAATCTCTGTCTGTCAAATAAATAAATAAACAATCTTTATTTAAAAAAAAAAACTGCAATAGCAATGGCACTACACTTGTTTTTAGTGTAACATGGAAAAGTTTACACCAAAATAAAACAGGAGAATATGGATATCATCTATTCACCTAATCCTCCATTTGAAATAGATGATCTAAGGACTTAGATCTGCTCAAAACATGGCTTTAAGTTCAAACTAAAATTGGAAATTTAAACTATGTGTTAGAAACTGAATGTTGTGTTCCCGTCTAAATTTATATGTTGAAATCCTAACCCTCAATGTGATGGTATTAGTAATTAGGTCAGGAGGGCAGAGCTCTTGTGAATGGGCTTAGATACTCCATGGAGAGTTCTCTTGCCCGGTCTGCCATGAGAGGACAGAGTGAGAAGACAGCTGTTTATGAAGCAGTAAGCAGTTTTCATTTTCATTATTTTGATCTTGAACCTTGATCTTGAATTTTCTAGCCTCCAAAACAGGGAGAAATAAATGTTTGTTGTTTAAGCCACCCAGCCTAGAGTATTTTTGTTATAGCAGCCGGAACAAACTAAGCCACTGGGACAGTCCAAAGCCTTTTCACAAGATTGGAAACCAAAATCTCTAACACCATATGTGAATACTCTTTAATCTACTTTATCAGTATGCCTAATCCCAATTCAGGGAAAATGTATAATTTAAATATTTCTTGTAGTTTAGTGAATGATAAATTGTAAACTGAAATTAGCAATGTGAGTAGATTCATCATAATGTTAAAATGCATTTCTTCAGAATTTAACAGAGAAAAATGTACATTGAGAGTCCTAAACATGTGTAGCATATACAGTAAAAAGAAAGTTAGAGGCACATTCTTCTTTATCTTTTCCAGCATACCAGTAAGCAAAATCAATAATGCCTAAAAGCATTTTTATCTTAGTTAGTAAAATTACCAGAACTGAATGACCACACAAACTGAAACCACACTTTTAAATTAGTAGAGAAATGTTCTGAACAACAACTCATGATTTCAGGTACAAATTAGTTTATTTTCCCTAAAATTTTATGTTTAAAAAATGTGTATAGCAATTCCTACATAAAACCTAATAGAAAAACTAACAAAGTACCAGTGGTTGAAAGTTTACATTGAAACTTTGGAATCCACTGTCCTGTAACAGCTTCACCATTATCTGAAGTCTGTATCTCATGATACAGATCATTATTTCCTATTTCCTCCTATCTTTGTGATAGCTCATACATTGAAGCACAAAAGATTCTTAGAGCAAGTCAAACCATTTCGACTGCCATAATGCCATTCACAGAATGAATGACACTATACCACATCCTCCTCACTCTATTACAACAAAGTTCCATCATTGCTAACAGGTGTAATTTAATTAATGGACTGTGTGTCACTAGTGGATTTCAAACAGGCTTAGGGATCACTTTTATATCATAAATTAATTGTCAAGCTAGAAAAGACATTGTGACCACATCAAACTGAAGAGCTAGGCAAAAAGGAAAAAGGCATAAGAAAGGCTGCTTTAAATCTTTCTATTAAAGTTGAAATTGTTAAATATTCCAAGGATAACTCTCATCTAGAATCAGATTTTCTTTTTGTAGGGATCCCACTGTTCATGAATCACCTAAATAGTAGACAATCCCACTTAAGTTGGTATTAGCAATAAGCTGAAAAATCTCTGTACCTTCTACTCTGTTCGCTGGTTCCAAAAATAAAAGAAGAGTTTTAAATACAGCTGAACACCAAGGTTCAGGAATATATTTCTGAAAAAAATTGTAAGTTGAAATCACATAACAGAGATATTAAATCCATTTTTTTTAATGAGGACAGAGAATATGCACCCTCATTTCATGAATTTTAAAGAATACTTAAACATAACATAGATGCAATAGTTTATAAAAACAAACTTTTATCCACATATTCATGACAAGACATTCAAAGGGTACAAAAACCTTCAGAAAGTAGGAAAGGACACCCAGTATGAAGTTTACAATTTCACGTTCTCACCATCTACTTTCCTATTTCTTCTTTTCTTTCTAAAACCAAGATCCTTTCTCATGAGAAATCAGATGCAAGAAAGAAGTTGCATCCTATTCTTTCAGGAGAACTTCAAGTGGCTGGATTTGACAAAGTAGTTCCACCAAGTTAGTATCCAGAAAAGGTTTAGAATACCCTACTTGCTTACTGGAAGAAAATGATTTAGAAAAAAGATGAGTAAAGGTAAGAAAATGGAATGGATCAAAAAGCAAATGCCAACCTGGACTACCTAGTATAGTATAATAATACTGTACAATAATACTGTAGTATAATATGCAGTATAATAATACTGTATCTAGAAGTAGAAAGGAAAGAGATCTAGAAAGGGAGCAGAAAGACTACAAAGAAAAATCTTCAATGTTTTTCCAATTTTACACCTATCACTTTTGATATTAAAATTTCATTTACCAGGGCACCTGGGTGGCTCAATCGATTAAACAACTGACTCTTGGTTTTGGCTCAGGTCATGATATCAGGACTCTGGGATTGAGCCCTGCATTGAGCTCCATGCTCAGTGGGGACTCTGCTTGAGGATTCTCTCCCTCTTCCTCTGCCCCACCCCCACTTGCTCTTTCTAAAATAAATAAATATTTTAAAATTTTTTTATTATGGGGACACCTGGGTGGCTCAATCAGTTAAGCTGCTGCCTTCAGCTCAGGTCATGATCCCAGGGTCCTGGGATCAAGTCCCAAATCAGGCTCCTTGCTCAGCAGGGAACCTGCTTCTTTCTCTGCCTCTGCCTGACTGCCTGCTAGTACGCGCTCTCTCTCTCTCTCTCTGACAAATAAATAAATAAGTAAAATCTTAAAATTTTTCATTATGGATAAAGAAAATGTGGTGTACACACACACTATAGAATACTACTCAGCCATCAAAAAATGAAATCTTCCCATTTGCAACAATATAGATGGAACTAGAGGGTATTATACTAAATGAAATAAGTCAATCAGAGAAAGACAATTATCATATGATCTCACTGATATGTGGAATTTAAGAAACAAAAAAGAAGATCATAGGTGAAGAGAGGAAAAAGTAAAACAAGACAAAATCAGAGAGGAAGACAAACCATAAGAAACTCTTAATCATAGGAAACAAACTGAGGGTTGCTGGAGGGGAGAAAGGTGGGGGAATGGGGTAACTGGGTGGTGGACATTAAGGAAGGCACATGATGTAATGACACTGAGTATTATATAAGACGATGAATCATAGACCTGTATCTCTGAAACCAATAATATATTATATATTAATTGAATTGATTTTTAATTTTTTAAATTTATTTTTTATTTATTTTCAGCATAACAGTATTTGTTATTTTTTCACCACACCCAGTGCTCCATGCAATCCATGCCCTCTATAATAACCACCACCTGGTACCCCGACCTCCCACCCCCCGCCCCTTCAAAACCCTCAGATTGTTTTTCAGAGTCCATAGTCTCTCATGGTTCACCTCCCCTTCCAATTTCCCCTAACTCCCTTCTCCTCTCTAACTTCCCATGTCCTCCATGCTATTTGTTATGCTCCACAAATAAGTGAAACCATATGATAATTGACTCTCTCTGCTTGACTTATTTCACTCAGCATAATCTCTCCCAGTCCCGTCCATATTGCTACAAAAGTTGGGTATTTGTCCTTTCTGATGGAGGCGTAATACTCCATAGTGTATATGCACCACATCTTCCTTATCCATTCGTCCGTTGAAGGGCATCTTGGTTCTTTCCACAGTTTGGTGACCATGGCCATTGCTGCTATAAACACTGGGATACAGATGGCCCTTCTTTTCACTCCATCTGTATCTTTGGGGTAAATACCCAGTAGTGCAATTGCAGGGTCATAGGGAAGCTCTATTTTTAATTTCTTGAGGAATCTCCACACTGTTTTCCAAAGTGGCTGCACCAACTTGCATTCCCACCAACAGTGTAAGAGGGTTCCCCTTTCTCCACATCCCCTCCAACACATGTTGCTTCCTGTCTTGCTAATTTTGGCCATTCTAACTAGTGTAAGGTGATATCTCAATGTGGTTTTAATTTGAATCTCCCTGATGGCTAGTGATGATGAACATTTTTTCATGTGTCTGATAGCCATTTGTATGTCTTCATTGGAGAAGTGTCTGTTCATATCTTCTGCCCATTTTTTGATATGATTGTCTGTTTTTTAATTTTTTACAGGATTTTATTTATTCATCTGACAGATATCACAAGTAGGCAGAAAGGCAGGGAGAGAGAGGAAGGGAAGCAGGCTCCCTGCCACTCAGAGAGCCCAATGCGGGGCTCGATCCCAGGACTCTGGGATCATGACCTGAGCCGAAAGCAAAGGCTTTAACCCACTGAACCACCCAGGCACCCCTATTAATTGAATTTAAATTAAAAAGTTAGTAAATCCCCTAAAATAAAATAAAATATATTGCATTTATCTTCAACATACTTTCCCTTTTGTACCACCTTGGAGTCTTACTATCTCACCCCAGGCATCCACCCATCTCAAAACTGAAAGCCATCCCTTTTAAAATCCAACCTCTTGGATTTTCTTTTCCAATGCATCCCTTTCTTAATCAAAACTCATTTTCTCATGAGGTTTCCATCAGGAAAAGAACCTGAAACAAGTAAATCACTTTGAAAGCTTAAGCTTTGTAAAAGATACAAGTATTTTTAAATGGAATCTACTCAATAGAATATAAATGGGGAGGGGCACCTGGGTGGCTCAGTCAGTTAAGCCTCTGACTCTTGATTCTGGCTCAGATTATGATCCCAGGGTTGTGAGATCAAGCCCCATGTGGGGTGTGGGGCCTGCTTAAGGTACCCTCTCCCTCTGGCCCCTGTCCCTGCTCACATGCACATGCATGCTTTCTCTCTCTCTCTGTCTCAAAAAAAAAAAAAAAAAAAGGAAAAAAAGAGAATATAAATGGCAGACTATCTATATAAGGGATATTTTAGAGCAATGGTGGTATCTTAGACTCTTGTCTACTATAGGGCTAAAATTCTATTCCTTTACTTAATCACTCAGCAAATACTAACTAGAAGCATAGAAAATAAACTTGATATCCTACCTCTGAAAACTTGCTAATTTATATTGTAGATTTAACAGGAACAAATGAAAGGAAAGCTAGAAAAAAACAGGTGAAAATGGAACTTTCGGTAAAGACGATAAATACATGTATGCATGTATGCTCTAACTTCCACAAACCATATACCACCATTCCTGGCCTCTGGCCACTTTATACCTGCCTTGGCATCATTAAATGATCGCTAACTAATTGCTAACTGATCACATTCCTTCCTGCTGAAACCAGATAGAAACTCAGAATTTTTCCACATTATGTGCCAGGTAACCAGTTAATATTTAAGATGGAAACAATGTGAGATCCTAAAGGGAATAGTCAGGCACCTGGGAAGAAAAAATTTAAAAGATGACAGAATGAACCACTTACATTCACTCTAGAGGAGTAACACAATAAGAGTTACTATTTTTTTTTTAAAGATTTTATTTATTTATTTGACAGACAAAGATCACAAGTAGGCAGAGAGGGAGGCAGAGAGGGGAGGAAGCAGGCTCCCTGCTGAGCAGAGAGCCCGATTTGGGGCTCGATCCCAGGACCCTGGGACCATGACCTGAGCTGAAGGCAGAGGCTTTAACCCACTGAGCCACCCAGGCACCCCAAGAGTTACATTTTATGTCATGCAGCACTGCATGCAGAAGGTAGTTTACAGATACTGTCTTTCAATGAAACCTTACAACAATCCTATGAGGCAAGTGCTTATCTCTATTTTACAGTTAAGAAAAGTGCAAGTCTGTCCCCAGCCTCCTCTCTGCTTATCTAAATCCCTTTCTTCCCTGGCAGCCTCCAGACCAGCTCTCCAAAATCATTTCCTCTTCTTATCTTCTCTAGGATATAAACAATCATATCCTGTATGATTGTTTATTTTTTGTGGCTCCAAACTATCTCCCCCCAAACATACCATATTCCACTTACTTAGTGTAACTGGTACTCAAAACTTATGTTTATATAATGACCAAAATAATTTTCTGAATAGCTAAATAGTCAAAAGTAAATAGATACTGAAGGAAACCTGAAAACCCTATATTTGGTCATCCAGACATTTGTAGTGCAGTAAAATATTATTTATTATAAGAAATTAGGGGTCCCTGGATGGCTGAGTCATTAAGCTTCTGCCTTCAGCTCAGGTAGTGATCCCAGGGTCCTGGAATCAAGCCCCACATCATCATAGAAATGAAAAACTATTTTAAGAAGACTACTAAAAAAACTGATCTAACATAACAAAAATGATGTAGTAAAAAGACACAGCTGTAGAATATAAATAAATTACAATAAAAACGTAAAAACTATCAAAGATAATACATTTACAAAACTCAGGGGCCAACTCCCTTCCATAAATATTTTGTGTATACAATAAAAGCCTTAGTACATTACCCATTTAGTTATACTAGAGGTTTGGTGGCTCATATGAATAGCCCATATATCAGTACATAAGAAATCAGAGGGAAGAAGGAATAGCAAGTATTGTCACTGATATCTGTGACCCCACAGTAAACTAGACACTGTACAGAAAGGTAATGAAACACTGCAATATCAGATAGTTGTGTGATTTTGGTTATAGGGCTATCATTAATGTAGTTCTAGAATAGTAAGTGCTTTTAAAAATTTCATTCTACATCATTTAGGATTAAAAGTCATTAACTTATATAATAGCTGTAACCCTAACAAACACTAAATATAAATTACAATTCTATAAAAATGAATTTTATTTTATTCATTTATTCATTTATTTAGTGTTTATTGAAACACTATTCACTTAAGAGAATTCTATCCATTCATTCACTCATTCACTTAGTATATAGTATCAAACACTTCAAAATTTAAAATCATTTAAAATCACAAAGTTAACAGGTCAGATTCTCTAGTATGTTTGATCTCTTAACCAAACAAAACAAAACATTTCAAGCACCTTTAAAAACAAATACACACATAGTGTCGCAAGGATTACAAAACTTCTTCCTAAACTTAATATAAAATTATTAATAATAGATCTGTTTCATAACTAAAGGTATCATGTTCACCAAGATATGGTTTAGGGATAGTGATCATCAGTCAGAGAGAGTCAAGAAAGGATCACAGGGGCTCCTAGCAGAGTTCTACCTGGCTAGCATGCTAAATTTCTTCTTACATTACTAGGACTTTCAAGCCCATTACTTTTCTTGCAATGCAATATATCATGCATTCCTTCCATTGCTTTAAGCAACCTCCTAACACAACATTTAATCACCTGCTTTAAGCCGGTGATATTCTGTATGCTATACTCAGATTCAACTAACCTCTTTTTTTTTTTTTTTAAGATTTTATTTATTTATTTGACAGAGAGAGAATCACAAGTAGGCAAAGAGGCAGGTGGTGGGGGAATGGGGAATGAGGCCCCCTGCTGAGCAGAGAGCCCGATGTGGGGCTTGATCCCAGGACCCTGAGATCATGACCTGAGCCAAAGGCAGAGGCTTAACCAACTGAACCACCCAGGAGCTCCTCAACTAACCTCTTTACTGACTGATTGGATTCTGCTTTTTTCTCTTATTTTTCTCATCTGACTCATGCCACAATACTATTCTTTTTATTGACAGGAAAGAGGCAACAAAGATATTAGTTTGTAGTTTACTGCTGTTGTTCTTACAAAACGATAACCAACAATTAGGTATGATATAAATCATGACTATAAAACATAACCTTGCATGCCCACCATTACTTATTACTTGACTTTCATGACTGGCTACTTATACAATCTTACTAACTACTCTAAAAGGTTGAAGGTAATCCTTTCAAAGAGTAATCAGCTATCATAGTAAGGCCAAGAAACAGTCCCTATTTTCTTTTTTTTTTTTAAAGATTTTATTTATTTATTTGACAGAGAGAAATCACAAGTAGATGGAGAGGCAGGCAGAGAGAGAGAGGGAAGCAGACTCCCTGCTGAGCAGAGAGCCCGATGCGGGCCTTGATCCCAGGACCCTGAGATCATGACCTGAGCCGAAGGCAGCGGCTTAACCCACTGAGCCACCCAGGCGCCCAACAGTCCCTATTTTCAATGGCTAGCAATAAACTAGATAGCAAATAGTAAACATAAACATTACAATAGCCAAACTGCCAAAACTGTGAGAGTTTTTGAAAGTGAGTAAGCCTAAATGAAGTTTCAACGTGTAAATTCAAGTATCTCACAGTAACTGCAGTTTGTCGATTCCTTAGAGCTAAAGGAACTTAAGATGTTGGGGGAAAAAAACCGATGGTGGGGACAAAAAAATCACAGACAATCAATAGGGAAATAAGAGATTAAAGGAATCTGATGAACCCAATTGTTTCCTTTCTTACTTCCATAACTATGGGGGTTGAGTAAGTATACTATAAAGAAGTAAGGAAGTATAAAGAACTGATTCTAGCCCTTTTCTCCTTTATTGCCTTGCTCACCATTTTGTACTGGGTAATTAAAAATGCATTCACTACATCACTTCAGAATACACCAAGAAATAATATTCAAACATGGGCATATTGACAAAGTGACCCATGACCAGAAAAATAACTAGAACGGTCATCCTACTCAAAAATGTATTAATAGGAGAAAAAGCTGAAAGCTGGAAACTGCATACCTGAGAAAAAACCTGAGGCTGCAATCATGGTGTACAAATATCTCACATGTTATCAAAAGAAAATAGATTAGGTGGTTCTCATATGGACAGAACTAGTGAAAGCACGTCAAAGTTATAAGGTGGCAGATTTTTGTTCAAAACAATAACATTAAATAGACCTGTCATGAAATAGCAAAATCTCCCTCACTGGAGATGTTTAGACAGGAGCCAGATCACCACCTATCATACTTTTGTGGATTCCATAATTTTATAATACCACAGACTGAGAGTTTCACATCAGCTAAAGGTACAGAGCAGCAGCCATTTTAATTCATGTTCCTAATTTGTTGATAATTAAATGTTCTCAGTCTCTGTTTATAATAAGGAATGCCAATAAATAAATAAATAAATAAGAATTAAATAAATAAAAAATAAAAATAAAAAAAATAATAATAAGGAATGCCTCATTTCCACCAAGGTTCTTCTTAATGACGAACAGACTGAATTAATTACCTATCTATGTCTATTAATAAGTTCAAAGTAGAAGAGGCATGTAACATACAGCTGACATAGAAATACAGCTTACATATAAATCATTGCCACTATTATGTTTTAGAGTTGAATAAACCACTTCAATATACATCAATATTTTATTCTCTTTCCCTCTGGTAGTTCTTTTCGTCTGATAATTTTCTTACACACAAATACATTGTGGGCTACAGAGTATCTAGATTCTAGCCTATTACTCTGGGCAAACTTTGTTTTTTGTATCACCCTCCTTATCTGTAACACAAATTTGCACATGAATTTAATGGAATCTAGAAAATATAACATTATTCCTTCCTCCCTCATCAATTCTTCAGTGCATACACAGAATACTGCTAGGAGTAACTATATGCATACAAAAAGGCAAGCAGATGACAATTTATAAGATGGATTTTTCTCTCATTTCAAATCCTAGGACTGAGTCTTGAAACACCTTTGTTTTTATTTTTGTTTTTTTTAAGATTTTATATATTTATTTGACAGACAAATCACAAGTAGGCAGAAAGGCAGGCAGAGAGAGAGAGAAGAGGAAGCAGGTTTCCTGCTGATCAGAGAGCCCTATGCGGGGCTCGATTCCAGGGTCCTGGGATCATGACCGAGCTGAAGGCAGAGACTTTAACCCACTGAGCCACCAGGCACCCTGAAACCCCTCTGTTTCTGAAGGAAAGGGCCAGGCAACTACTATAACCCTGTCTTTGTTGATTATCTGTCACTCACCCTTCCAGTTCACCTTGTCCTCAGACCTGGGGAGACTCCTGTATAGACTGCATCAAAAGCAGAGCAGAAAGAGGAAGGAGAGGGAGGTCAGGGTATTTCATTTCCTTGTTTTTCTCTCAGTGGGGTGGTCTTGGGCTGGCTGGGTCCCTCCACTGAGTGTCAATCACTGATTCTCCCAAGGCAGACATCTCTATAGGACTGTCTCCTTCCAGATTTGGATATGGTTCCTCTCTTAACCTCTTCAGGCTGGAAGCAGTAATTGCTTCACTGTTAATCAACAGTTATTCTATCTAATACAAATAGTCCATCTCAAATAATCATGTCTTTTTGTTGGAAAGTGGCCCCAAGAAAAAGATCCTCAAAATGAGACTAAAGTTATTCTAAAATGAAGAGATAATCTCTATAGTGGAAAGAAATGGGACCACTAGAAATGTATTTCACATGATCAAGATTCATGATTATACAAATTAAATGAAGAGCAAAGCGGGGACACCCAGTAGAGCAGTGGCTAATTTTGGCAATTTGACCACGGGGTATCCAGATAAATGATTTAACATTATTTGGGGTGTACCTGTGAGAGTCTTTCTGATAAGATTAACATCTGAATCAACAAACAGAGTAAAATAGATTATCCTCCCTGGGTAGGCTTCATCCAATCCACTGAAGACCAGAATAGAACAAAAAGGCAGAATAAGGCAGAATTTGTTCTCTCTGCTAGTCAGAGTCCGACTGCAATTTACACCATTGGTTCTCCTGGTTCTCAGGCCTTTGGACACATACTAGAACTACACAAAACAGCTCTCTTGAGTCTCCAGCTTGCTAAATGTAGGTCTTGGGACTTCTCAGTCTCCTTAACCATGTAAGCCAATGTATCTATCTGTATCTCTTGATTCTGGTTTTCTGAAGAACCCAGATTAATACAGGTAGCTATGGCACTAAACTGCTTTGAAAACAAAAGTAACTGCAAAGATGGCAAACTCATCTGAATTCTTAGTGCTCTAGAGAGTATATAGGAAAAGGAAAAAAAAAGTAAAAACTATGAATATAACTTTGCTTCTGGTGATAAAAGAGTAGCAGGAGCAGAACTGGCTCTCTAATAATCACCACCACTACCCCCCAATACACATACTTTAAAAAACTTGAACAAAACATGTAAAAGTATGTTTTTAGACATGCTACAATAGGTAGGAGGACCACGATCCCTAAAAGAAGAGAAACAAGAAAATGAGTCCTATGACTGCTACAGTATACTGCCCTAGAAGCAGTTTCCAGGCTGTAGCCCAGAGAGGGGAAATTCAAACGAACCCCAGTAAGCTTGCTGAGCTGAGACAACAGAATCAAAGTTAGGCAAGACAAAGGCAGCTAGAATTTATAAGGCAGAATATCAGAGAGGAAGGAGCAACACAAAGAACTCAAGAGAACCACAGAGGGTACCTATGGAGTCTCTGGCTGAGTATTCATATGCACAGGAGTGAAGGAAAATTCCACAGGACTGACGAAAGAATCAGTGGAGGGCTGTACACTGTACAATTCCCCCAAATGGCACACAGCTGGAATACTTACGTTTCCACCAGCCAAAAAGGAGAGATCTCACAATACATGGTAAAGTGTTCAGAAAGGTACTGCTATAGTACCGGAGTATATTAGCCATAGACTAAAGACTGCTCTGGACCCACCCAGGCAAAGTTTAAAAGAATCAAATAGATTACAAGTAACTTAACTGCATACAACAGAAACTGGCAAACTTTTCAGTAAAGGACAAGACGAGCTTTTGTACATGGACAGACCTCTAGAAGTGGGCAGAGTGTGTTAAGATATTTATGACAGTTGAGGCTGAACAAAATCATATTCAATTAAAGAAGGAAATACTTGGGGAGACCTTGCCAACTATCTTCCCAAAACCATTCCCATTCATTATATAAACAAACTAAGGCAAGAAGAGTTTAAAACAACTTGCCCAGAGTACACAAAAGTAGTAACATAAGCTATAGCCAGGATCTAACTGCAAGCCTCTTAGACTCTAAAGCCCTACTGTAGCTTACTGCCCACCTTGTAATAAGTCTTTTGCTCTGTAACAGATAAATTCCATCAAATCATGCTATTAACAAATTAATGCACTTTCTGTTACCACTGACCATTTGTAAAGATAGGGAAAAGCAGTTAACATGTATTAAGAACCCTTAAATTTATTAACTCACTTATTTTTTCATACTGCCTTCAAAGTTGTGGAACTTGCCCAGGAATACACAGCACTGAGTACTGCCATGGGAACTGGGGGGTGGGTCAGCCTGAATGAAAGCCCAAGATCTTTCCAACACAGCACATTGGCTTAAAAGAAGCACAAATGACAGTCCTCAGATCAGTTCAAAGAAAAGGAGTAAAAGAAAAAGTACATCCCAAACCACAGAAAGGGAAAAGGGAATATAAACAGAAAAAGGGATGAACAGAATTTGAGAAGGAAAAACAGTAATTGAGAAATATGATATGTTCTCTCTGTACCTTGCCACATATTATTTCCCCATTTCCATTAAGGTACAATTTAAGTCTAGTATCTTCACGGAGCTATTCTCCACTTCCCCAGCCCTCAATCTTACCCTCATGGGTCTCCTATATCTCCTTTAAATCAATTATGTGATAGCATAGAATACATTATATTGCTATTTCTGAGTGTTTTATTAATCAGGTTACAAGTAGCTTGAGGACAACTTTGTATCTTACAGTCTAGATTCCAACACGAATGCAGTGTTTTTGTTGACGAAAATCATATTCAAGTATTACATTTTTTTAAAATTTAGAAGTTTTTTAAAAACAAGTTATTGCCCCAGGCACCTTAATGCCAGTACAGTAAACAAAATAAATGGAGAGAAAAGAACTAGTTCAAGTCTCTACAGGATTGTTTACAAAGTGCCACATCTAAAATATTATTTCCAGACTTCAAACATAAACTTTAGACCACTCACTTCTACAACATTTTTTTAAAAAAAGGAAAAAAATGAGGCAAATAATTTTGTGAAATCCATAATAAGAATTACTAAACTAGAAAGTAAGACTTCCGATTTCTGATTAAAGAACCTTCCATTAAGCCAACAGTTCTCCAAGTATGGTCACTGGTCCTCTGGAGATCCTCAAGAACCTTTCAGATGATCCAACAGGGTAAAACTATTTTCATAAAAAATTAAGATATTATTGGCTTTTAACTGAGTAGACTTTTGCACTGATGGTTTAAAAACAATAGTAGGTAAGACTGCCAGCACCTCAGTAGAAACCAAGGCAGTGGCAGAACCAAACTGTATTTAACAGTCATCATATTCACCACCATGCACAACAGTAAAAATAAAAGCCAATTTCACTCTAGAATGTCCTCAATAAAGTAGTGGTAAGTATTTAATTTATGAAATCCTGACCCTTGAATGCATGTCTTTTTAACAGTCTGTGTGACAAATGAGAAGTACACATAAAGCAGCTCTGCCATGTACGGCATTCCAATGGCTGTCTCAGGGGGGAAAACACTTGTGTAACTGTTTAAGGTGTAAGCTAAACAAGATGTATTTTTTTACAGAATACCATTTTTACTTGAAAGACAAACTGAGAGACACATGATACTGTTCAGATTCGGATACAGCCCCCAGTTACTACTACCATTTCCAGTGTCCATCTGAGATTACAAAGAAACAAAAGTCAGCAGAGAGGAAGGAGGAAGGTTATAGAGCAGACAAGGCAAGCCTCAGCCACTGAAGACAAAGGACTATTTTGGGGTGGAAGTAGCAGAAGGATGGGAGATTAAATTATGATTTATAAATACATCCCACATACATATTTTGTTTATGACAGATGGAATATCACCCATAGTTTAAATGTTTGTTTTTTGTTCAATATCAAAATTTAAAACAAAATTTAAAAGATAAATATAATCTCTTTCTCTCTCTCTCTCTCTCTCTCTAATATGACCAAGTCTCTTACTCTTTTTTGTGCCTTATGGTTCAAAGGCTTATCAGGGTCCAGATCTGGCTGGCCTACATCACAGAAAGATGCTAAGCGAAATAAATCAATTAGAGAAAGACAATGATCATATGATCTCTCTGATATGAGGAATTTGAGAGGCAGGGCGGGGGTTGTTGGGGGTAGGGAGGGAAGAAATGAAACAAGATGGGACCTGGGAGGGAGACAAACCATAAGAGCCTCTTAATCTCAGGAAACAACCTGAGGGTTGCTGGAGGGAGGTGGGGGAGGGATACGTGGCTGGGTTATAGACATTGGGGAGGGTATGTGCTATGTGAGTGCTGTGAATTTATAAGGCTGATGAGTCACAGACCTGTATCCCAATAATACACTTTATGTTAATAAAAATAGATATATATGTATACACACACACACACATATATATATATGTGTGTGTGTATTATATATATATATATTATATATATAATATATATGTGTATATTATATATATATATACTTTTTTTTTTTTTTTTTTTAAATGGGTGCCTGGGTGCCTCAGTCATTAAGCATCTGCCTTCTGCTCAGGTCATGATCCCAGGGTCCTGGGATCAAGCCCTGCATCAGACTCCCTGCTCGGTGGGAAGCCTGCTTCTCCCTCTCCTATTTCCCCTGCTTGTGTTCCTGCTCTCACTGTCTCCCTCTCTGTGAAATTAATAAATAAAATCTTCAGGAAAAAAAAAAAAAAGAAGAAGAAGAAGAAGTTCCTCTCTTTTTCCATGATCCTCTGTTCCTACCTTCCCATAGTACATAGGGTGCTAACATTTTCCATGTCCCCCCCAGACTGTAAGCTCCTCAAGAACAGAGTTTACATCTTACTCATCTTTATTCCCTAGAACATAGCACAGTATCATTATAGACATGTTCAATAATTGCTTCCCAAATGACTGATTTCCCAATAACCATATATACTTGATAAAATAAATTTCCTCAAGAAGCAAAACGCAAGTTGTACTGTCTTCAAAAGTAGTTGGAAGACATTGTTAAATTTAAATATAATTTTAAATTATTACCTTATTTAGCCACTCTGAAAATGTTTACTTACTAAAACTCCTAAAACTTCCTCTTGGCTTCTAAGGGGCAGCATTTTCCTTGTCTTCTTTCTGCTTCTCTGGTCAGTGCTTCTCAGTCTTTTTCTAATCCCTTTAGGTTAACCTCCCCAAATTCTACCCTCAGTCCTATACCTGACTCCATTTATAACTCTTTCGGGCTATCAGATAAGTCAGAATTTCTCAACCACAGCATAACTCACATTTTGGACCAGGTAACATTTTATTGTAAGGGGATGTTTAGTGCACTGCAGGGTGTTTTAGCAGCATCCCTGGCCTCTACCCACTAGATCCCTCATTTGTGACAATCAAAATTCTCTATTCATTGCCAAATGTCTCCTGAGGGAAAAATCACTCCAGGCTGAAAATCAGTCATCTAAACTAACAACTTCAAATATCATACACATACCCACACACTGCTAACTCCCAAATCTGTATTGTTAACCCAAACCTCTCTCCTGAACACAATATATTCCAACACCTGTTGACTCTCTTTGGACATCAAATTCAATAAACCTTAACTCATTACTGTTTTCCTCAAATTTACGCCTTTTTCCTCTCTGCTCTATCCTGATGAATGATACAACTATCTAAACAATCACTCAACCCAGAAATCCAGGAGCTGTCCTATAGACCTTTTTCCGAGTAATACTCAATGAATTACCAAACCCTATTCTTTCAATCTCTTGAATATCATTCAATTAGGACCCTTCTCCTCCAGTTCACAGACTTAAATCAAGCCTTATCACATCTCACCTGGATCACTTTAATAGTATCCGAACTGGCCCTACCCACCCCCACCCGGTGGGCCTATTATCTTTCCTCCACAACACTGCCAAAATGATCTTCCTAAGATACAGAACTGATGTCACTCCCTTCCCTAAAATCCATGACAGTTTCTCACTGCCTGTGAGTTACACTTCAGTTCCTCGAACAAGCACAAAAAGGCATTTATGGTAAGACCATCACCTATCTTTCTGGGCCCAATCTTACTCCTACAACTCCACAGAGAAACTCCACAGTGATTCCACAGAAGAATATCCACAGAGATTCTTCACTTCTGCCATACCAAGCAGTTTGCATTCTGCGGGCTTTTGACACATGATATTCCTTCTGCCTGGAATCTCCTCCTCCCTTTCAATCCCCAACCCCCTCTTACAACAAACTCCTGGCTTATCCATTTTAAAAAATTTAGCTCAAAAATCATTCCTCCAAGAATGACTCCTCTCTAAATTCCCTGCTTTAGAGTCCTCATCTCGGTTCACAAAGAAGCAAGCCCACACTTATTTTATAGCATTTACTTATGCTTATTATGCTTATAATCACTGGCTAGTCTATCTACTATAAGCTCCAAGAGAATGGGTATCAAACCTTATTTGATCTGACAGTCAACAAATCAAATATTTCTCATGCTTACTAACTATACAATACGCCCATTAATATTTGCTACGTAAACAGAAATACCTCTGCAAGTGTTCCACTCTCCCCAAATCACGTGTTCACCAATGAAGCTCCTGCCTTCCTTTTTAAGACCGAATAACACTGTATTCTATGCGTATACCACATTTTGCTTATCTAATCGTCTCCCAATAGATACTGGATAGCTTCCACGTAATGGAATAATGAATAGTGAATTCATAATCGTAACAGTGAATAATGCTACTATGAACATGGGGATATAAAAACTATCCAATTTTGACAAGAAAAATCTCATTCCAATGCATTAACCTGTATGCACACCACATACACAAAATCTAGAGCAGAGATCCAGAAGGAACGTGAAAAAGATTACTTTTTTTTTTTTTTTTTTGTAACATGTCTAATCTCTTCTAAGTTAGCCTAACCAAATCTAGACTATCAAAACCTTCCTTGCCTCTTAGTATAGTGTTCTTTTTTATGGCTTTTTGCCTTTTCCTATATGGTCTTCAACTCACATGTGAATATTCCCGACATCTTCCACCTTCAATATTTTATCTTATTTTATTTTGGCTTTTTTAAAGATGTTATTTATTTATTTGAGAGAAAGAGAGATAGAGAGAACCCAAAGGAGAAGGAGAAACTGACTCTGAGCAGGGAGCTCAAAGGTAGCTCAATTCCAGGGCCCTGGGATCACGGCCTAAGCGGAAAGCAGATGCTTAACCGATTGAGCCACACAGGTGCCCGGGTCTTTCACCTTCCAAACTCATTTTACACCTTGCTTTTACCTAATTACTTTCCTAAATGCTTTACTTTCTGTTAACAAGAAAGAAGAAAGAAAGAAAGAAAGAAAGAGAAAGAAAGAAAGAAAGGAGGAAACAAAGAAGAAAGGAAAGAAAGAAAGGGAGGGAGGGAGGAAGAAAGGAAGAAAGAAAAAGAAAGAGAAGAAAAAAGAAAAGAAAAGAGAAATGGTGACATTTATGGTATGTGAATTATATCTTAATCAAAAATAAAAATAAAGCTCTGTTCTCCTGTAAAAAAAGGAAAAGGAAAAAAAAAAGAAATACATTTTAAGTACCCCTAAAAGGTTTCTAAAGTACCCAGTAAATTATTAAAGTAACTATGAATCAGCAATAATGAAGTCTATTTTAAAAAGCAAAAATTTGCAAGGCACATAAATAAAAATAGAGTATTAAAAATAAAATTGCAAGTTAATCCTCCCACTACCTAACAATAGCAAGTTCTTTTAATTTTTCTCATCTGAGAGAAGATATTGAAAATGTGCCAAAAATTTTGAAAAACACTGGGAATGATCAGAGATTAGGAAATAAGAAAAAAAAATTTTTAACCTGGAATCAGACTAGAAAAGAGAAACGTGAAGTACAAACAGCCCTAAAAGATATGGCATATTACAAATGTACCATACCACTAGTCTACACATCTTAAGGACAGCTACCTGGTATAACTCAAAAAGTGAAAGAGACATAGACGAACACCCATTTATCTTGAGGGAGGTGTTAATCATAAACACAAAGATTTTTTTTTATTTTTTCAGTGTTACAAAATTCATTGTTTATGTACCACACCCAGTAATACGTGCCCTCCTTAGTACCCACCGCCAGGCTCACCTAACCCTCTACTCCTCTCCCCTCCAAAACCCTCAGTTTGTTTCTCAGAGACTACAAAGATTTAGGACCTGCCGATAACAAATCTTTCACGGTTTTTCTTTATTGTTAATTAGATAATTTTTTCTGCAATAGAGAGTATAACAGGATAAATTAAAATGTTAAAATACAGAAATGTCAAAATGAGGCCAATTAGTATAATGGTGGCAGGTTTATCTAAGATTCAAAAAAATAATTTATAAGTTTGGGCCTTTAAGAATCCACATTCTTTTAAGTGAATGCCTTAACCATTCAGTTTATTTCTTGGGTGACTTAAGATCAGCTTGTCAACACAAAAGAAGTATTCTTTTAAGGCTTTCCAAGATTTCCAGTATCTCATCTTTACCAGAAAGCCTATTTAATGGCAGCCAATTTGCAAACATCAAATTTAAGATTACAGCTTCAGTAAAACAAGAAGAAAGAAATTAAAGTTCATTTCAAGTATTTATGTTGGCATAGACTGAACAGACTACTTAAGAAAAAACTGACACCAGGGCTCCGTTTTGCCATCACTCATGTGCTGCTGCACCAGTTTTCACATTACTTTAATCAAGAGACAGACATAATAAGTCTATCATTTAAAGTACGCAAATTCATTACTCCTTTGTGAAAGTTTGACATCTTGGCATATGTCACATATTTGCAAACTAAGTATGCATTCCACTGAAAGGACAAAGAAAAAAGAAGCTAGAATAACTTAGCTTTTTAAGTTTATATTTTCATCAAACAAGAAAACTAAGTGGGTGTTTATGATATAGGACTGCTAGGGTCAATTTTATCATCACTACATCTTCAAATTTCTTACAATTATTCAGAACTTAACACTGTAATTGACTCCAACAACGAAAACACAAACAAAAGCACATTAAATAGCAGACAGTGCCTAATTAACATTTAATGACAACAACAAAATACTTCTATTATTTACACAGATAATCCAACAAAAACCCTATAGTAAATAGTCATTTTGTTCTAGATCTATGGAAAAGAAAAAGCCCAATAAGAAATGAGAAGAAATTCTTCAATTATATACTCTAGTTATAATTTGAAATACAATTTTCTTTAAACATTCATTTGTTTGAGAGAGAGAGAGCACACATGAGCACAGACAGGGGAAGGGGAATAGAGAGAGAGAGAGAGAATCTTCAGGTTGACTCCCCACTGAGCACAGAGCCAACGCACAGGGCCCCATCCCAGGACTCTGAGATCATGACCTCAGCCTAAATCAAAAGTCAGCTGCTTAACCAACTAAGCCACCCAGGCACCCCTATAATTTGAAATAAATTTGAATAAGTTGATTTCATTCACTTAAAACCATTTTTCAAGAAATTACAAGTTTTCCCAATACTTTTTTTTTTAAAGTAGTCTCCACAGCCCAATGCAGCCAGGCACCCCCATCCAATACTTCATTCTATGATCACAGCATCTCCTTGTTCTTTTTTTTTTTAATTTTTTATTTATTTATTTATTTGATAGACAGAAATTACACGTAGTCAGAGAGGCAGGCAGAGAGAGGGGGAAGCAGGCTCCCCACTGAGCAGAGAGCCTGATGCGGGGCTTGATCCCAGGACCCTGGGATCATGACCTGAGCCGAAGGCAGAGGCTTTAACCCACTGAGCCACCCAGGTGACCCCTCTTTGTTCTTAATGCTTTATATTTTCCAGCTTTCCAAGAGAGTGTAATAACAAGCAGAGTAAATATTAAAAGATTTACTCAAAAAATTACTGTCCTGGGGCACCTGGGTGCCTCAGTGGGTTAAAGCCTCTGCCTTCGGCTCAGGTCATGATCCCAGTGTCCTGGAATCGAGCCCCACATCAGGCTCTCTGCTCAGCAGGGAGACTGCTTCCCCCTATCTCTACCTGCCTCTCTGCCTACTTGTGATCTCTGTCTGTCAAATAAATAAATAAAATTTTTTTAAAAATTACTGTCCTATTAATAGCAGTGAAGGCTGGAAAAATAAACTAATGTTTTGGGTGGTTTTTTTCAAAATACCTTAAGACAAACATGACAAAAATTTGATTAGAAAAAATAACCTTTATGTCTGCTAACACAAATATATACTTTCTATTCAAATACTTTCAAACATCCAAACACTTAGTGTAAAGAGATAATGATCACTGACTATGTGCCATGCACAAGGTCAAATGCATTACACTTAATAGCAATTTCTTTTTTTTTTTTTTAAGATTTTATTTATTTATTTATTTATTTATTTATTTATTTGTCAGAGAGAGAGAGAGAGAGAGAGCACATAAGCAGGCAGAATAGCAGGCTGAGGCAGAGAGAGAAGGAGGCTCCCTGTCGAGCAAGGAGCCCGATGCAAGACTCGATCCCAGTACCCTGGGGTAATGACCTGAGCCAAAGGCAACGGCTTAATTGACTGAGCCACCCAGGCATCCTGCAATTTCTAACTGAATGATTTCTCACAGCAAAATTGTTAAGTTTATTTTACATAAGGGGCAGAGGCGAGGTACAAAGAGGTTAAACAATTCAGCCAAAGCCACACAGTCAATAACAGAGCTAGGATTCAAACCCAGACAGTGTGGCTCCATTTCTGATTTCAGAATTACCATACTACACTATGCTGAAGGTACACAGGGTACATGGCAAAATGCCTGAAACTCAGGAGTTAATTTAAAAAAAGGCATAACTATTATGTCTAACTATACATAATATAGTATTACATTATACTATATTATACTAGCTTGTCTTTACTTACTCTGTGATAATTCTGGACTTCCTTTCAGATTCATCATCTTTGGAATCGAAGGGCCATACACATCCACATCGAGCAAACCAACAGCCTTTGACTAGAAGGAAACATAAATTATTGTAAGATTATTTCCACTTTGTCAATGATAACACACACAGCAATAGTAAATCTAACTATAAAGAAGAAAACTCGCAAAATATTCCAAAATCCTAACCTAAACTTTCTCAAAGCAAAAGTAAGGTAAAAGATCATAAACTACTTAGATAAATACTTCTTATTGGTTTACCAATTTCTTCTAGATAACTGAGGAGAGAAACTCCCTGCAAACACTTTACACATTGTGCTTCAGATCTCCCATAGAGTCTCAAATAGACTACGACCTTTTTGGTCTGAAGACTAACAATTTACACAAAGACAATGTTAAAATAATGACATACAATGGCAAACAAAACCATAGGAAGATGGAGCATCAACCTTTGGAAAGCCCATCCAACACACCTAAGAATACAAAATGAAAAAAAAAAAAAAATCATGGGACTAAGACTTAATAAAGCAAGTGAGAAATTCTGACACAGACCCCACATGGAAATGCTAATGAGGACAGTGGCAGGCATAATAGAGAGACAACCTCTTACATGGAAGTCACAGTTAAACACCCAACGTCCTCCGGAGAATTCATAAACAACTAAAACTGTTTTTCATTGACGACGCATTTACCTACCACGGGCAGAATAACCTGATTGTCCTCTTTACTAGTTGCCAGTTCATCACGACATAGCCAATTAAAGGGAAACAAAATTCACTATTCCCAAATATGTTTTTTTTTTCCTTCTCCCCCCCCCGCCCATTTCTCCTTTGATGGGAGTAAATCAATCTGTTACTGGTTTTTCCATACATGAGCAAACAGAATGCTAACACTAACTATATGTCTTTGAGTTATGTTTCACCAGGACTTGGAATCTCCTCCCTCTCTCTCTCTGTATCCTGGCAAGATAAAATTCTTAACCCCTCAAAAAAACCTTTTTTTAATTAAATAATCCCCCATCTTCCATGTTATTTACCTATTTCCAGACACAAAATTACTTTTTAAACCTTGCTCTCTAGTTCCTATTAATACATAAAATAAGGTACATTCAACACTTATGTCCCTAATTTTATACTAAAACTGCAGTTCTCAGAAAATCATTTAACGTCCCTGTGTGACTCACAGAACCTGAAGGACTAGGGATTAAAATCTGCCTCTACCAAAATCTCAGCTTACTGTAAAATAAGTGAGAAAACAGGAAGAATACTTTAACTTTAATAGAAAGATAGCATATAAAATTTAGGTTTAATGCATTTAAGTATTAGCTTTAAAAAGGGTTGGAATTCCCAATGAAAAATTCTGACCAGTTCTGAACTCTTTTTTAAACCATAAACTGATTTAGTTAAACTAAACTAGAACAGAATTAAATTTATTATGGATAAAAAGATTTTCAGGGGTGCCTGGGTGGCTCAGTTGGTTAAGTGTCTGTCTTGGGCTCAGGTCCAGGGATCCAGCCCCAAGTCAGGCTCCCTGCTCAGTGGGGAGTCTGCTTTCTCCCTCCCTCTTATCCCACTCCTTCTCTCTTTCTCTCCCTCTCTCTCTTCAATAGATAAATAAATACATTTTAAAAAGAGATTTTGATGAGGGAGACTAAAGCCTTACGAAATGTGGGTAACTGTTGATACTATTATCCAAGGGTCTGCTAATGCTAGAACTATTAAGGTAAAGAAGCTGAAGAGACTCCATTCTAGAAAGACTCTGTTTTTCTGGTAGGACTCATTTACTCATGATCAGTATTTGCCTCTGAATAAGCGAAAGAAGCTCAGTTCCCACTGTAAGAGGGAAGCAAAAAAGTTAATCGTTCTTTGAGCTTTGTCCTAGCCCCAAATACCTGATAACACCTAAGAAGAGCTAGATCCCAAATATGTTCCAGGACGTTAGCTTGAACAAACCTCAGCTGACACTGGCACCAATAGTGCTACCTTCAGTAATTTATGAAACAGTGCGTATTGTGCACTTGACACTCACCTTTGATCTGATCCTACCCTGGATTCCCAAAGGAACACATGCCCTAGACCCCTAGCCCCAAGCAACAATGAGACTCATTCTGTTTTCCTTTCCAGATTGCCCAGACAGACCATCTTGTTCTGTCGTTTATGCTATTCAATAAACTCTTTCACTTTCTCCAGCTCATGTCTGATTTTTACCCTACACACAAGCCAAGGACTCTCTTGGCTGGTCCTGTGGAGAACCCCCACTCTGGATCCTTGGACCCAGGCTGCCTACACCAGGTTCACAAAATAATAAATGTCAATAAAAACAAAAACTATTCTAACATTTTTTTCTGCTTTGTTATTTATATTAATGTTGGTTTTGGAATAACTTGAAAAGGTTAGGTCCCAGGTTTCAAACTGATTTCCTAAAAATAAAGTCAAGTAAAATAACTTAACTTCTAAGTTTATTTTCATGAAACAAGGAAATAACTAAGTGATCCTGCTTGGGTCAATTTTTTCATCACTCAGTCTTTAAGTTTCCTTCAAAATGTTAAAGAGAATCTATCATCTATTTGTCCTGAAAATATGAAAAACATGCCTATCTAAACATTCTTGGCATCAGGTTCAAGACAAAGCTCAAGATCTGCCCAAAAATTTGCTGTGGTAGAAACAGATTTTACACACACCTAGATGGCTATTAATATACATAATAACATAAGAATAAAGGGGGCAGCCACAAGTATGCTCACTCACTCTCTTAAAAAAAAAGAATAAAGGGTAGAGGGGGAGAGGCCATTACAAGATTTTAGAGTTCCTTTGTTTCCTAGAAAACAGAGCCAAGGATAAGAGAATCTTCAGAATCTTAGGTTCTCTGCATACTGTCCCTAGGAGTAGTTACTACTCACTGACCTAAATTTAGTACCAAGGTTTACATATATCAAAAAGGAAACAGAAAGGAAGGTATGAAGTTCAGGAAGAAGAGAAGACAAGAAGGACAGGTAAGAAGGGAGGGAGGAAAAGATGGGAAGTTAATCAACAACATTATATTAAAACATGGATAAAACAGACCTCTATAGCCAGTTCTGTGGACAAATTAGAATTCAGAATTTTTTTTTTGTTTGTTAATTTTAGGAAGAAAAAAAAAGAAAGAAAATTTTTAGAAAGCACGCCATCCTAAATTACCCAACTAAACACCTAAACTTCCCCCTAATCATACCCCCTTATTGCTTGAATTTCTTCTTGATGCCAAGTACCCTAAACATTTTATTTACATTTCTCCTTGACTACTCATAGCAATGGTGCAAGGTGGTATTATGCTTACCTATGGATGAGAAAGCTGGAAACTAACACTCAAAAGTGTGTGTGTGTGTGTGTGTGTGTGTGTGTTAGAATGAAGCAGAATGAGAAGTTAAACCCCCAAATACTAACTTCAAAAATCTCCATCAGAACTTTAACATGGTCTGACTACAAAAAGTTTAGATATATGGCAGGGGTCAGCACGCTTTTCCCTAAAGGGCCAAACAGTACTATTTTAGGCATTGGGAATCATATGATCCACAACTACTCAACACTACCACTATAGCACAAAAGCACACACAATATGTCCATGAATGAACACAGCTGTGTTCCAATAAAACTTTATTTACAAAAACAGTCAGGGTATGGTCCACAGATCACACAGTTTGCCAACTTTAATTTAGAAAATAAAAGTTTTCGGGACGCCTAAGTGGCTCAGTGGGTTAAGCCACTGCCTTTGGCTCAGATCATGATCCCAGGATCCTGGGATCGAGTCCTGCGCCAGGCTCCTTGCTCAGCAGGGAGCCTGCTTCTCTCCCTGCCTCTGCCTGCCTCTCTGCCTGCTTGTGTGCTCTCTCTCTCTCTCTCTCTTTCTCTCTGACAAATAAATAAATAAAATCTTTTTAAAAAAATAAACGTTTTCATGACCAAGTTATTCAATCACCCAACAATCTAATTTTGGTTCTGCCAAGAGCAGGTAGAACACAGTCATCTCTTTTAATGTCAGAGGAGCTATCTCATTAAAGATTTACTTCCATATCTTTAATTGGGTAGTTTTTAAAAGCAATAAAGAGCATACTTTTCATGCTGTTTCACTGGAACTAAGCATGTCTTGAATATCATGAATAAAATTGGTGTCCATTAAACAAAAACACTGAGCCTATACTAATTAAATCATATTGTACTTAGAATTGGCATAGTTCCTGGACCAGTAAAATTACCATAGCTACAAAAATTACCTTGAACATATTTTCAACTCAAGAACTCAATAATGTTCAAAAAGTGCCAAAAAAGCCTCATTTGTTTTTCATAATTTACTCCATTGTTTTTAAATAGACTCCTATTATAGGTGTATAAATAGTCTGTTAATTTAAATTTTCAGAGTTTTATACTGTAAGAACACAAATGAGCAAGATAGAAGGCTATAAATAAATATATGCAGCTGAGTGTCTAACTAGCTAAGTTTTATGAGTCCCTTCTACCTCATTCCTCCTGAAATATTCAGTCAAGAAAGCTCCAATTAGGACTTCTCTTATATTTAATTTCAGCCAGGCTTAAGAGAATAGTCACATAAAAGTCCCACCAAATACACAACAGATAAAATGATTATTAGCAAAAATAACTATAAACTTACTATCTTAGAGTGTGATTGCCCAATCTTTAAAGTTGTCATAAATGTAACCTAATATGTTGGTACCTAACATTACACTCTTTTTCTGACTCTCCTGAAGTTCTCAAAGTCTAGCAGATGACATAAAACAAAACAGATCAAACTCCAAAATACTATTTAGATTTTGGGATTTCTTTCTTTACAATTCATATCACCCTGTAATATGGCAGATTTACTCAGAGTGATTATACTGTTTCATTACTACCACATGAAAGCTATAATTTGAGAGCCTACAAGTCCTATTTTCTTGTGTTGGGTTTCAAAGGCACCAACAACAATTTTAATACTGCTTCGTTCTTTCAACAGAATTTATATTAAAGATCATAAAACTTCATGACATGTTCCTTTTATCCTTGTCATCTGTTAACAGATCCCACCAAAAAACAAACAAAAATAATTTTAGAAGGATCTCACCCAATTATTTCTAGGCATACATCCATTTAAGACTAAGACCTACCAAAAGGTTTTCCTTTCCATAAAAGTATCTAGTTAAGGGTGCCTCGGTGGCTCAGTGGGTTAAGCCTCTGCCTTCGGCTCAGGTCATGATTCCTGGGATCAAGTCCCACATTGGGCTCTCTGCGCTGCAGGAAGCCTGCTTCTTCCTCTCTCTCTCTCTCCCTCTCTCTGCCTGCCTGTCTGCCTACTTGTGATCTCTGTCTGTCAAATAAATAAATAAAATCTTAAAAAAAAAAAAAGAAAAAAAAAGAAGAATCATCATCTAGTTAAGAATCTCATGATTCCCTGCACATTACATTTCACTTAATCTTGGACTAGCATTTGGGATTTGAGTTCAGTCAAGGCTCTTTCTTCTCTTTCTGCCTTGTTTTAAGTCAAGCTGCCATTCACTAGAATTTCAATCTCTTGGTAGAGAAAAATATGTTTCTTAATTATATTAGCTAAAATTAAACAAGAATCTGATGGGGACAAAACTAATGGCTAACTAACAGTTAAACAAAGTGACAAGGAAACTATTTCCTACTATTTATTAAAGGACTGTCTAAATCTTCACGTTTGGTAACGAAAGAGAAACAAGGGCAACATAAAGGTAAAAAGGAGCTATAAGGAGCTCAAACTTCGGTTATAAGGAGCACAAACAGAGATAGATTCATGAAAAATATAAAACAATCCCAAATGATTAACTAATTACTTGCGAAGAGCTGGGGGAAAAAGTAGAAACAGAAGAGAAATAATAGATTTCAAATTACAGACTATTTTAGGGCAGAAGGAAACTTAAGAGATCATCTTAGTCTTCTGTTCACTTTTTAGTGGTGAAGCAACAGATGCAGAGATAATGCCACAACTGGGTCTAGTATCCAAATCTCTCTCCAACACACAATAAAGCCCAAATGCTAACAGTCACCAGCCATTCCCCTTTATCTCTCTCATCTCATCCTCTATCCTTCTCCTCCTTTTCCTTCCATTCCACAGACACCGCCCACGCCCCCTGCAGGATCTTAAACACACGAAGCATGCATCTGCCTTCTGCAGTTGTTCCTTCAGCCTACAATCCTGTTCCCCCAGATACCCACCTGGTTCTCTCCATTACTTCCTTCAAGTCTCAACTCAAACATCACTGCGTAGTGACGCTTTCACTGGCCCCCATCTAAAATGCAGTTTCTTCACCATTCTACTGGACATTTCCCACTCCCTTCCTACTTTTTCTTTCTTCTTAGCATCTCTACTGATATTTAACATACTGTATATTTACTTACTTGTCTTATTAATTGTGTCTCCCCACTAAAATGTTAATTCCATTACAGTAAGGATTTCTGTATGTCTTGTTCTACTGTACCTAGAACCTTGAACAGTAGGCAGTCATAGAGACCCCGTGTTCTACCCCAAGAAATTCTGCTTCAGTAGGTGTAGGATGGGGTCCAACAAACTGCATTTTAATGTTCTAAGGTGTAAGATGACTACGATGTGAAAAACAGTAATATAGATAATACAGGAAAGAGTAAGACAAAATTTGCAGTAAGGGCACAAGCCTTGGAACCAGCAGGATCGTGGTAATGGTAATTTATAGTAAGCAACAGTAACACTGAAGAATTTAAAGTGTATATATATATAGATAGACATAGATATAAAAGAGTAGTTAACATTCTGCCATATGGGTGAATAGTCAGTCACATATTGCATGGGACATATATATACAAAAATTATTCGCTGTTTATCTGAAATTCAAATTTAACTGAGTGGGGTGTCCTATATTTTTATTTTCTAAATCTAGCAACCCTACCCTGGCATCTCTCATCAACAGTGCAGTCAGAATGATTCAGTTGAAATGTAAGTCAGATCATGCGTGCTCAAAACCCTCATTACACCCCCAACCTTCCCCCATTTCACTCATGTAAAAACCAAAGTCCTCACAATTCACCACACTCCACATAATCTAGCCAGTTCTCTACCTCCTACCTCCCAATTCTGTTAATTTCATCACCTATTACTCTCTCCACTTCTAAGCCAAGGAGCCAATTGCCTTTTTACTGGCCCTTGAACAGAAAGCTAGACATGCTCCTATCCATTTGCCCTTAAACTGGCTGCTCCTTTTGCTCAACAGACTCTTCCCTCAGAGAGTCATAAGTCCATTTTCTCATCTCCTTTAAATCTCTGCCCAAATATCATCTTTTCAATGCAGCTTACCCTAAATCTACCTTCACCCTCAAGCACCACCCCAACCCCAGATCACTCTTACCACTTTCTACCTCTTTAGCTTACTTATAATGTTTATTATCTATTTACTACAAACTCCTTAAGGGTAGGGACATCCCCAGCACCTTAAACAGTAAACATTAAATAAATATTTGTTCAGTGAATGGATGGATGGATGGATGGATGGACTAAAAAAGAAATGAACAAGCCTCCATTTGTTCCTCTACACAATATCAGGATAGTTACTATATGATCCCTAAGATCCCTCTTCAGCTTTAACATTCTATGATTTCATAAAAGTCCCTCTTCTACTACTTCTATACAAACATTTTAACTTACAGGATTTAAAATCACATAATGTATATACAGCTAAAAGTATTCTGGGAGAAAGATTCATATCCTTGCAACCAATGCCTAACCACCACTTTTCCCAATGAAAATCCATGTCATCTTCATTTTTCTATTGATCTCCACTCCAGAAAAACAGGACTTCCAGAAAGAAGATCTAGTGCAAAGAATGGCTACGGTGGGCTACAGTAAATAAATAAATAATCAAAGTATAATAGATAAATCTTTGAAAACAAAAGCCACAAACATGGTATGAGAGGGCCCATTAAAAAGAGAGCAACTTTTAAACCTGCTCACTAGCAAGATTAGGTTCAGTAGAGTTTCGAATATAAAATGGCTGCACCAGACTTCCATTGTGGTTTTTTTCCTTTCCAGAACAAGATAAGTAACATATTATTTAACAAAAAGCAATTCCCTTAAATTCCACATTTTCATCTAGTAACAGAGACAGTAAATCACAGATAAAACAACTTAATATTAAGAAAAGAAAAACCTTAAATCCTTGGCCTGTATAATTCAAGGCGGGGGAAAGGTATTATTGTCCTCAGTCAAGTCTTCAAATACAGAGAAAAATTAGCCTATTATCACTATGGTAATTCATAAAATGCTGAAAAAGATACTTCTAGACAGTAAACCCTAAAAATAAGTCATCGCATTGTTACATCAACCAGCCAGTTTTTTGCCAGAATCCAAGCCTACAAACTTAGAAACCTAACCAAACAAGAACCTTTCCTAAACCAGATAAAGTACTACAGCAAAAGCACTGAAAACCAACATCAATTCCTTTAGAATATTCTTAGCTAAACTGCAATGCAGGGGAAAGCATTTACAATTCTGAAAGCAGCTCTTCCAGAGAAGAGCAATAGAGCAATCATAGGAATTGGATGTGAACAGAGCACTAGATCCACCCTCCAGACTCAAAATCATAGGAGCCAAGCAGCTGGTTTTGAAACCCCTTCTGCTCATTTCCTCTCAGTGGCCTGAGAGGAAACTCTGCCCTGCTGAGGATGAAGAGCCCTCCTTATTCCTCAAGGAGATGGGATGGGGGAAAATAATTTACTGAGAAAGAAAAAAATTGAGAGAAGTAAAATGAATTGGTGAGAACCAAATTAGGGAAGAGGCAGGAGAATAATTAAGAAAGAAAGATAGATTGTTCTGTGAAAAAGATCTGGGTAACTTATTATTGGACAGAATCAGATCCAGAAATTCAAATGATATGCAGCAGTTTTGCCACCAATATGTTATACATGAAATGAAAGTAAGAAAGAATATACCAAATGTAAAACCAGGGTAAGTGTTCTAACTCATAATCGAATTCAGCAACTTCCATGAACAAAGTGAGAGAATGAATTACTGGCAGCAAGCTGCATTTTCCCAAAAGAAATTTAAAAGGTAGGCCAAAGGGTACTGAAGAGGAAACACCGAGCCAATAGATTCTTTAGAACTATTCAAAACAAAATTGCTACCGCTTCTAATTGAAAATCTCAAAGTATGTTGTGCATAAAGCTTCCTGAAACCATGTAGAAAATAGAGAAGGGCAGCTTTAGGCTTTTTACCTATCTGAAGATTATAAAACAATATTTCTATTTCATCCTGTTGGGTGAGTGTGGTATATTGTGTCTGTGTGCTTGTGGAGGAAGCGGAAGAAAAACCAAGGAAGGATTCCTAAAAGAAGATTGGCTTTAGGATTTAGTTTAACACACTTCCACCCCTCTGTTACATAATTTTATTAAAATTGCCTCATCTTGGGGCGCCTGGGTGGCTCAGTGGGTTAAGCCTCTGCCTTCAGCTCGAGTCATGATCTCAGGGTCCTGAGATCGAGCCCCACATTGGGCTCTCTACTCGGCAGGGGGCCTGCTTTTCCCTTCTCTCTGCCTGCCTCTCTGTCTACTTGTGATCTCTCTCTCTGCCAAATAAATAAATAAAAATTAAAAAAAAAATTTTTTTTAATTGCCTCATCTTTTATTTTAATATTTGATTTTAAGCTCTTACTCAGTACTCTGAACTATTATAAAAGATGCCATAGAGGCAGACACATATGTCTCAAGTCAGTTAATACAATTAATATACATTAGTGGTTAAAATTAGTTAACATTACTATCTCTATTTTCTATAAAATGTGTGAACATTGGGGATCTGGATAATCTACTTAATCACAGATAGCATCCAGATCATAAGTAAAAAAAACAATTATGAAAAACCCTCAAGGTACCATTATGATTGTCATCTACAAAATGATGTTACAAATTACATAGATATGCTATATACTTATACATATTATATATTTAATTATATTTATATACTATATTATATGACATAATATAAAACTTACAAACTAATTTGAATTAAATAGCTATTGCAATATACAACACATTTTTAAATATCTCCATTACCTCTTGATGTGGTATTTTTTTTTTTAAGATTCTATTTATTTATCTGAGAGAGACAGAGCACAGAGGAACAGTGAGAGGGAGCAGAAGACTACCCAGTGAGCAAAGTGCCCAAAATAGGACTGGATCACATTACCCTGCGTGCATGACCTGAGCAGAAGGCAAACACTTAACCAACTGAGCCATCCAAGTGCCCCTTGATGCAATATTTTAAAGTAAAGGTCAACAACAGATTTTTTTCAAAGTATTAACACCCTACTCAAAATTCAAAAATGGTTAATTTATTAATTCTATTGCCAAGTAGCAAAAATGTTTTTCTGATAAATAAAAATTGGTATTACTTAATACCATATAAATCTCATAAGTGATTGCTATTTTTAGAATTTTTTTAATAACTAACATACTAACGTCATAGTCGAATGCATGAAGAAGCAATCTAGGATTTGCATCACTAAATAAATGCGCAATGGGACGCCTGGGTGGCTCAGTTGATTAAGCCGCTGCCTTGGGCTCGGGTCGTGATCCCAGCATCAGGCTCCTTGCTTGGCAGGAGCCTGCTTCTCCGTCTGCCTCTGCCTGCCACTCTGTCTGCCTATGCTCACTCTGACAAATAAATAAATAAAATCTTTTACTAAATAAATAAATAAATGGGTGATTGATTACAGTAAGTTGCTAACCTCATGGAACTTTAGTTTATTACCGATAAAATAAAGATTAAGAAGACACCGACCTTACAGGAGTTTTGTGAAATTACAGAGCAACATAAATTCGTGAAATGTAAAGGAAAGCTAACAACTATATAGTACTACAGGCCAGGCACTTTCTAGAGACTTTATGTATGTTAGCTTATTTAATCCTCACAACAACCTTTTGAAGTAGGTGTATAATAATCCTCAATAAAGAAACCGAGGCACAGAAAGGTTAGTAATTTACCCAAAGTCAGGAAGCTTTAAGTGCAGAACTGGGACACAAACTCAGGCAGCGTGTCTTCGGAATCTACAGGTAATACTACAACATGCTGTCTCTGTCCAATGAAACAAATTAAGTCAAATTCCTCAAGCAGCATAAGTTCTCAATGTTAGTGCCTTCCCTCCCTTCCACCAAAACCCCTTTATACACTGAAACTGGAAAAATAAGCATTCACTCTCAACAAGCAGTTATTCCCCACACAAGACAACCACCTAAAAAAAATTCTCATTATTAACCCAGGTAACTACATAAGCTTTGAGAGTAACAAAATGATCCTTAATGTGCACTTATTACTTTCATCTGAATTGATACTGTTTTTTGGTTTTTAAGATCAAGAACTATGTCTAGTTTAAGGTTTTATATGAAAACACTGTGAAAAATAGCCTCTACTATTATTAAGTAACATATTTCACAGAAATTGGATTTAGAGTTTTTGGTATACCTGATTTTTATAGATTGCACAGAACACACGCAACCAAAAATGCAGTTAAGAAAACAAAGACTCTGGGAAACAAACTGAGGGTTACAGAAGGGAGGGGGTTAGGGGGTTGGGATAATGGGTGACGGGCATTAAGGAGGGCATGTGTTGTGATGAGCACTGGGAGTTATACACAACTAATGAATCATTGAACACTACATCAAAAACTAATGATGTACTGTATGTTGGCTAATCGAACATAATAATAAACAAATAAACAAATCTTTTTAAAGATGTAAAAAAAGGGGACAGCTGGGTGGCTCAATCAGTTAAGTATCTGCCTTTGGCTCAGGTCATGGTTCCAGGGTCCTGGGATCGAGTCCTGCATTGGGCTCCTTGCTCAGTCAGCAGAAGCCTGCTTCTCCCTCTGCCTGCTGCTCCCTCTGCTTGTGCTTTCTCTCTCTCTGCCAAATAAATAAAATCTTTAAAAAAACAATTTTTTAAATGCAAAAAAAGAAAACAAAGATTCAAATGCTCAAGACTGGAAGATATTTGGCTGGACCAAAAGGAAATTAGCTACTGATAACAATGGATACTAAGAGAAGCAAGCACCAAGAGAAGCAATTTACTATAGTCTGTTTCTTATTTGCCTTTTGTTGTAGTTGTATAGAAATCTGTGTTTCTTTGCTAATTCAAATATGTAGTACTTACTATAGGCTAATACCCAAAAAAAGTGTTTTTTTTTTAATTTAATTTTTTTTCAGTGCTCCATAATTCATTGTTTATGCACCACACCCAATTGCTCCATGCAAAAAAAAAGTGATTTAATGAATGTTTACAATGTACCAGTTACTATGCTAGACACATTGCATACGTATCCCTATATTTTACAATAGCTCTATATAGTAGCTACTAATGTTAGCAAAACCTCTGGCTCAACTATAGACCCCAACAATTAAAACCAGTAACAAACAAGACTGCTTAACTCATGCTCTAACTAAAAATCATTGTGCTTATTTCTAATTGCACTTTCTTGAGGCACTGACAAGACATTCTACAAGGACCGGAACATTCCAACCACCAAACCAGAAAAGTCCTGACAGCAAAAGAATGCCTCGACCACACATCCTCTTCCCTGCCCATAACTGTGAGCTGAACACATACAGAGTCCCCCCACCCATGACCATGCACTCTCTGCCTGCTCTCTTGGCATACCCCCTGAATATCTCCTGTAAAACTCTAGATGTCCATCTTACCGGTGGAGAGGTCAGTTGGTAAGACTTGACCCTGCCACCTGTCCTGGCTGCCAACATCTCAAATAAGTTTCTCCATTTCTCTTTTCCAAATCCTCATTTCTTGAGTGACTGGTTTCTCTTGCAACAAGTTTATTCGAGTTTCTTCAGCAAAAGTGTTGGCAAATCCAGCACAGAGGTTATGCTTTCAACTTGTCTAGGCCCCTCAGATTAGCCAGGACAGAGCAACTTACCACAGCAGTGCCAAGGGGCACCCATTCATTTCCTGGGTTAGCAATTGTGGTATATCATTTGGTAACATTAATAATAATATTACTATTATTACATATATCACAGGTGGGGGGCCTCAGCTCTGAGAAGTCAAGTTCACAGTTAATAAGTGAAGAGCGGGGATTCAAATACAGGTTTGCCTAAAACTGAAGTCCACACTTTTCCTACCAAATATATCCAAACCGAGCTGTGTATCAGAATTACCTGGGGATCTTGTTAACAAAATTGATGGTCAAATCCCAGACCTAAAAATATCACTTCCCAGAAATTCTGATTTAACAAGCTCCCGAGGTGATTCTGATGTAGCAAGCTGGCACTGGTCCTAGAAGTAGCACTTAAAAACTGCCATGCTACCTCCACTTCCTCCTCCATGTTCCATTACATTAGTAATTAGAAAGTAAGATTAAAGGGTCCTAGGAATCAAGTTTTATGGACAATAAATGTTATTAATAGAGTAAGGACCCAATTCAATTTCAAATTGGGAAATACATTATGGTAAATGGCATCACCATCTTCTCATTCACCACCAAAGCCTAGAGTAGTCCTTAATCCCTTCTAACCTATTAAATCTGTCTCTTCCTTTGCCTTTTTACTACTAACCACAGAATATTAGCATCTGAGGACTGCTGGTTGTTAGCCCCTTGAGAAGCCTTGCCCCCACCCCTTCTTTTCAAAGGCAGAACACACCTCCTAATATTAAGGTGTAAAATGTCAGATTCCCCACTTGCCCTTGCAGCTAAACCAGTCATAAGATCCAGTCCTGGTTAATGAAACTTCAAAGTGCCTAATGAAAGTTTTCTTCCCTAACAAAAAACTGTAAGAAAGCACACGCTTTACCTTCCTCTTCATGACTGAATGAGACAGCCATCTTGTGACCACAAGGATTAAGCCAAAAGAAATGCAGAAATGCTACCTGATAGAGCTGGGCTTCCTTTTAACCAACTCTGTAACTTCCACATTTCTTGTTAAGTGATTTAAAAAAAAAACAACAACTATTTCTTAAGTCAATTTTAGCTGAAAAGTCAACTCTCACTTTGGCTATTGTGACAGTAACCTTGCCACCCATCTGTCCTAATTTGTTGTTCAATATCACTATAAATCTTACCTCTGAAAGCATAAATTTTATCACATATTGTGCATTAGTAGAAAACTTTTTAGCATATCCCACTGATTATAGGACAAAATCCAAACTCTTTTACATAACATAAGCATCCAGTCTATCTTCCGTTTGACTCCCCACAAGCCCTCTGGTCCCAATACACCATACACTAGCCATACAGATTACTTCTTTTTTTTTTTTTTTTAAAGATTTTATTTATTTATTTGACAGACAGAGATCACAAGTAGGCAGAGAAGCAGGCAGAGAGAGAGGAGGAAGCAGGCTCCCCACTGAGCAGAGAGCCCCATGCGGAGCTCGTTCCCAAGACCCTGGGATCATGACCTTAGCCAAAGGCAGAGGCTTTAACCCACTGAGCCACCCAGGCGCCCCCATACAGATTACTTCTGATTCCAATACCTCCTATCATGACTTTGCTCACATAGTAACTTCAACCTAGAATTTTCTTCTTTTCTGCTATTTTTCTACCTGCCAACATTCTACTTAATTTTCAAAATACTGCCTTTGCTTAAAACTGGAATTAATTCCTCTCCATTATGGTATTAACACACTCTGTTTATACCTTCCAATTACTATGCTTGCTGCATTCTTCCTCATACATAAATAAATACATGTAGGGTGCCTGGGTGGCTCAATGGGTTGGGCCTCTGCCTTCAGCTTAGGTCATGGTCTCAGGGTCCTGGGATCAAGGCCCGCATTGGGCTCTCTGCTCAGCAGGAAGCCTGCTTCCCCCTCTCTCTCTGCCTACTTGTGATCTCTCTCTGTCCAAATAAATAAATAAAATCTTAAAAAATAAATACATAAATCTTTTTTTAAAAAAATTTTTTTAATAAATAAATAAATAAATACGTTTATCCCACAAGGCTGGAAACTTCATAAAGGTAGCACCCATGAGTAAACACAGTGTCTGAAGATGGTCCTTATATTGGTCAACTGAGTTTGCTCACAATCACCTCGGCATTCTCAACTATGTTGTTTTGGAGCCAAAAGGGATGGACATTGTATTTTAAAGGGAAAGAGAAACTATAACAAAAATATTTGAGGTAGTTGTAAAGATCATTTATGTGGAACCTCAAAACCTTTTGAACCTAGGTATAAAAGTTAACTGTTAATTGCTAAATAAGAACCAAAAAGAGAAGGTAAAGCCTTGCAAAATGCAAGTCATATATATATATATATATGTATATATACATATATATATATACACATATATATATAGTCATATATGCAAATCATCTCTACTCTTTTATGATTAAAATGACTTCTTAAATTCTACTAGCCAGTAAACTGCCCAGCTTCAATCTCATTATTGCTTTAGTTTGGTTTTATCATTTAGTTTTTATTGAAACTACACTGGGAAACCACTTCATACCCAGAAATATAACTATAATCAAAAAGAGAAAGTAAGTTTTAGAAAAGGATGTTGAAAATTTGGAATGTTCCATCACTGCTAGAAGAAATGTAAAGTGGTGTAAGTATGAAGTTTGGAAACACTCTGGCAATTCCCCAAATGGTTAAACATAGAGTTGTGACATGATCCAGCATTCTCTACTAGGTATATCCCCAAGAGAACAGAAAGTGTATTGGACATACACTTTTATATAAAGTTTATATAAAAACTTTATAAAAAGTTATAAACAGGGGTGCCTGGGTAGCTCAGTGGGTTAAGCCTCTGCTTTCAGCTCAGGTCATGATCTCAGGGATCACGTCCCTGAGATCTCAGGGATCGAGTCCTGCATCAGGCTCTCTGCTTGGCAGGGAGCCTGCTTCCTCCTCTCTCTCTCTCTCTCTGCCTGCCTCTCTACTTGTGATTTCTCTCTGTCAAAAAAATAAATAAAATCTTTTTAAAAAAAAGTTATAAACAAATATTCATAGCAGCATTATTCATAATAGCCAAAAAGTAGAAACAACCAAATGTGCATCAACTGATTAAACAGATAAATAAAAAGTGGTATACCCATACAACAGACTCAGCAATACAAAGAAATGAAGAACTGAAAGATACCACAACATGGATTAATCTTGAAAACATAAAGCTAAGTGAAAGAAGCCAGTCACAAAAGACCATATTGTATGATTCCATTTATATGAAATGTCCAAATAGGTAAATCTATAAAGACAGAAAATAAATTCATGGTTGCCTAGAACTAAGGGTACATGGAGAAATAGAAGCTAAGGATATAAGGTTTATTTTTTGAGCAATGAAAATGTTCTAAAATTGATGATGAAAGATGTACAATTCTGTGACTATATTAAGAGCCATTAAATTATACTTCAAGCAGATGAACTATATGGTATGTGAATTTTATCTCAAATCATTAAAAAAATGATAGGAATGAAAACACAACATTCCAAAATCTTGGAGCTAAGGGAGACGTTTATAACAATAAAGGCCTAATAAAAAAGCAAAAAAAAATCTCCAATACCTAACCTTACACCTAAAGGAGCTAGAAAAAGAAGAACAAACAAAATCCAAAAGCAGCAGAAAGAAGGAAATAATAAAGATTAGAGCAGAAATAAATGAAATAGAAACAAAAAACAAAACAGATTAACAAAACCAAGAGCTGGCTCATCAAATGATCAACAAAATTGATAAAACTTTAACCAGACTCATCCAAAAAAAAAAAAAAGAGAGAAAGGTCTCAAATAAACAAAATGAGAAATGCAAGACAAGAAGACAAGAAATAACAATGACACCACAGACATACAATCGTAAGAGAATATTATGAAAAATTATATGCCAACAAATTGGATAACATAGAAGAAATGGCTAATTCCTAGAAACATATAACCTTCTAAAATTGAATCAAGAAGAAATAGAAAATCTGAACATGAAATTCAATCAGTAATCAAAAAACTCCCAACAAATAAAAGTCCAGGACCAGATTGCTTCACAGGTGGATTCTACCAAACATTTAAAGAAGAGTTAATACTGATTGTTCTCAAACCATTCCAAAAAATAGTAGAGGATGGAAAACTTCCAGATTTATTCTATGAGGACTACATTACCCAAAACCAGATAAAGACAGTACAAAAAAAAGAGAACTCCAGGCACATATCTATGATGAACAAATAAGCAAAAATTGTCAGTAAAATATTAGCAAACCAAATCCAACAATATATTAAAGAAAATCATTCACCATGATCAAGTGGGATTTATTTCTGCAATGCAAGGGAGGGTGGTTCAATATTTGCAAATCTATCGATGTAATACATCGAATCAATAAAAGAAAGAATAGAGGTGCCTGGGAGGCTCAGTGGGTTGGGCCTCTGCCTTCGGCTCAGGTCATGATCCCAGGGTCCTGGGATCCAGCCCTGCATCGGGCTCTCTGCTCACCAGGGAGCCTGCTTCCCCCCTTCTCCCTCTCTGCCTGCCTTTCTGCCAGCTTGGGGCCTCTGTCTATCAAATAAATTAATTAAATATTAATAAATAAATAAATAAATAAATAAATAAAAATAAAAGAATAAAAACCATATGATAGTTTCATAGATGCAGAAAAAGCACTTGATGAAGTACAACACCCATTTATGATAAACACTCTCAAAAAAGTAGCAGAGGGAACATACCTCAACATAACAAAGTCCACACATGAAAAACCCACAGCAAACATTGTATTTTAAAGGTGAAAAACTGAGAGCTTTTCCCTTAAGATTAGGAATAAGATGAGAACATCCACTCTCACCACTTTTATTCACCGTAGTACTGTAGGTCCTAGCCCAGAAATCAGACAATGAATAAAAGGCATCCAAATGGGTAAGGAAGAAGTAAAACTGTCACTACTTGCAGACAACATACTATATATAGAAAACCTTTAAGAGGAAGGAGTGAAGATGGCAGAGTAGTAGTGGGACCCTGGGGTTGCCTCGTTTTTCAAGCCTCATTCTTCAAACACAGCTAGATCAACGTCAAATCATTTTGAACAACTAGAAAATTAATGAGGATTTTAAAAATAATCTATACAGGGCACCTGGGTAGCTCAATCAGTTAAACATCTACCTGTAGCTCAGGTCATGATCAAGTCCCATGTCAGACTCCCTGCTAAGCCCTTTCCCTCTGCCCTTCCCCCCTGTTGTGCTCGCCTTCACTCTCTCTCAAATAAATAAATAAAATAGAAAGAAAGAGAGAGCGAGGGAAAGGGAAGAAGGGAGGGAGGAAACAATATACACAATATACACAATCGGAGGGAAGAACGAGCCAGATAGGAGGTTGAGAGACGTGAATTAGGAGAGAGAAAAGCCATGGTGCCATGGAGGGGTGGGAACACTTTTCGAAGAGTAAAGTCAGGAATAGGGGGAGAGAGATCAGTGAGTAGGGTTTGTGCAAGACATCAAGGTATAGGGATCCCCTGGGTCACACAAGGAGAGAATGTTCCCCTTCCTGGAGCACATTTGGAAGACGGTATTTTACCTCTCCAAGGACAAATGGCCCTCTGAGTGGTACTGAGGGGACATTCAACAGCAGGGGACAGAGGCACACAGGCAGATAAACCTAGCGGCAGCTCTTTACTGTGCTTCAACGTAAGACTCCAGACACTCATGCAAGCATGCGACTGCTTTTCTGGGACAGAAGAATGCCAAGAGTAACACTGCAAGGCTCTCCTCCAGAGGACGGGAGAGAGTCCATGTGCTGCTGAGTACTTTAAACTTTGTTTTGAATCCCAGCCACTGGCCAGAGATAAAACTCAGAAGCACTGTGGTACCATGTGTGCAGACAGCCAGGCAAAGATTAATGGAGGACAGGGATCTTATGAAAGCCTGGGACACAGGTAAGGAGACTGTTCACTTTTCTCTGAGGGCCTCCTTAACAGTGGCAGCCCCAGGTTCCCCTCTTCGGGGATGAAAGGATAAGGGGACGGCATCTTACACACACATGCACACACACTAGCATGGCTGGACTTCAGAGAGAAACACAGCACCTCCAGCAGAGGCTGGAGTCACTTATACCAAACCCTGCCCCCTACACGGCAGGAGAATCTTTACAAGGGCAGGTCTGACTCTGAGCCACTGCAGTGGGCCTCTCCCTCAGAAGACCAACATAGGCCCTCCACATGCATCAAGGATACTGATCATAAAGTGCTCCCAAAGAGTCAGCTTCAATTCTGGTGGAAGTAAGATCAGGCCTTTTTTTCCCCTTCCTCCTGGCTTGTTTCCTTTTCTCAGTTTTTTGGATCAGGCTATTTTTTTCTTCCTCCTTTTTCTTTGGAATCAGGCTTGTACTTCCTTTGTTAGTTTGTTTTCTTTTTCCTTTTCCTTTTCTCTTTTCTGGGATCAGGCTTTTTTTTTTTTTAAATCAGGCCTATCTTCACAAACAAGTAAAGCAAACCTAATTAAAGGTCCAAACACTCCTCACTGCAAGAAGGAAGAACTCTGTAGAGGACCCACCTGTGGTAAAGAGCAGCCAAACACAATAGCAGAGTGCACACAGCACACACCAGAAACACTTCCCAGAGTGCCAGGCCCTGAACAGTGTAGGACCCATTCTTTTTTTTTTTAAGATTTTATTTATTTGAGAGAGACAGAGCAAGCATGCATGAGTGGGGGAGCAGGGGAGCCAGGATGACCAGAGGGAGAAGCAGACTCCCCACTGAGCAGGAAGCCTGACATGGGGCTTGATCCCAGGACCCTGAGATCATAACTTGAGCAGAAGCTTAAACTGAGGCACCCAGGCTTCCTAGGACCCCTTCTTAATACAGGATCTCTCAGAAGCATGAATCAGAACATGCTTTCATAACATGCAAAGGGAAGAAACCCAGACATAATGATAAGACAGAGGAATTCTCCCCAAAGGAAGATCAAGAAATCACAGCAAGAGGGATAAAAATATATGTTTATAAATAAAAAAAAATTAAAAAAAAAAAAAAGAAATCACAGCAAGGGATTTGCTCAAAACAAATACAAGCAATATATCTAAATAAGAATTTAGAAAAACAGTTATAAGAACACTAGCTGAGGGGGGCCACCTGGGTGGCTCAGTGGGTTAAAGCCTCTGCCTTCAGCTCAGGTCATGACCCCAGGATCGAGCCCCACATCAGGCTCTCTGCTCAGCGGGGAGCCTGCTTCCTCCTCTCTCTCTGCCTACTTGTGAACTGTCAAATAAATAAATAAATAATCTTAAAAAAAAAAAAGAAAAAGGACACTAGTTGGGTTTGAAAGAAGCATAAAAGTAACCAGAGAAACCCTGGCTGCAGAGATAAAAGACCTAAAAACTAGTCAGGCCAAAATAAAAAAATGCTGTAACTGCAATGCAAAATTGACTGGATGTAATCCCAATGAAGATGGAAGAAGCAAAAAAGTGAATAGGTGATAAAGAAGATAAAATTATAGAAAATAATGAAGCTGAAAAGAGGGAAAGAAAATTACTAGATCACAAATATAGACTTAGGGAACTGAGAGATTCCACCAAGTGCAATAGTATCCATAGCATAGGAGTCCCAGAAGAAGAACAGAAAAAAGGGGCAGAAGATCTGTTTGAACAATTATAGCTCAAATGCATTAAAGCCCAAGAGGCAAGGTGAACTCCTTTCAAGATCAACAAAAACAGGTCAATACCAAGACATATCACAGGGAAACTTGTAAAATACAAAGACAGAGAATTCTGAAAACAACTAGAGACAAAACACCCTTAACCTACAAGAGTAGACACATAAGATTGGCAGCAGACCAGACCACAAAAACACAGCAGGCCAGAGAGAGTGGCATGATATAGTCAAAATGCTGAATGGGAAAAACATGCAGCCAAAAATACTATATCCAGCAAGGCTGTCTTTCAGAACAGGAGAGATAAAGAGTTTTCAAGATAAGCAAGAACTAAAAGAGTTTATGAACAGAGTTCATGAACACTAGAACACTATAACAGCTCTGCAAGAGCTTGAGCAGGAAGACTACAAAGGAACAGAAACAATCTATAGAAACAGAGACTTTATGATAATATAATGGCATTAAATTCATAACTACCAATAGCTACTTTGAATGCAAATGGACTAAATCCTAAATCAAAAGACACAGGCTATTAGAATAGATTTAAAAAAAAAAAAAAAAGACCTATTGATATGCTGCTTACAAGAGACTCATTTTAGACCCAAAGACACCTCCAGATTTAAAGTAAGGGGGTAAGGGGGTAAAGAACCATTTATCATACTAATGGACATCAAAAGAAAGCTGGAGTAGCCATACTTACATCAGACAAATTAGATTTTAAACCAAAGACTGTAATAAAAGATGAAGAAGGGCACTCTATCATAATAAAGGGGTCTATCCAACAAGAAGATCTAACAACTATAAATTTATGACCTTGACTTGAGAGCAAATATATGTAAATCAATTAATAACAAATGAATATATAATATATAAATTAGTTAAGCTTAAAGAAATTCATTAATAATAATACAATAATAATATGGGACTTTAATGCCCTACTCATACAGTAGGTATGGTCAGATCATCTAAGCAGAAGATCAGCAAGGAAACAAAGGCTTTGAATGACATAATGGATCAGACTTAACAGATATATTTGGAGCACTTCAGCCTAAAGCAGAATACACATTCTTTTGAAGTGCACATAGAACATTCTCCAAAACAGATCATATACTGGGTCACAAATCATGCCTCAACCAATACAAAAAGACTGAGATGATACCATGTATATATTCAGATCACAATGCTTTGAAACTTGAAATCAATCACAAGAAAAAATTTGGAAAGACCAAAAAACATAAAGACTAAAGAACAGCATACTAAAGAATGAATGGGTTAATCAGAAAATTAAAGAAGAATTTAAATAATACATGGAAGCAAATAAAAATAAAAACACAGCAGTCCAAAATCTTTGGGACACAGCAAAGGCTGTCATAAGAGGGAAGTATCTAGCAGGATCTAACAATAGAGTCTCTCCTCAAGAAGCAAGAAAAGTCTCAAATACACAACCTAACCTCACACCTAAAAGAGCTAGAAAAAGAATAGCAAATAAGACCTAAAACTAGCAGGCGCAGGGAAATAATTAAGATCAGGGCATGAATAAATGATAAAGAAATAAAAATAAAACAGTAGAACAGATCAACAAAACTAGGAGCTGGTTCTTTGACAGAATTAACAAAATTGGTAAACCCCTAGACAGACTTATCAAAAAGAAAAGAGAACCCAAATAAAATCACAAATGAAAAGGAGAGTTCACAACCAACACCACAAAAATACAAACAATTATAAGAGAATATTATAAGCAATCATGTGCCAAAACACAATCTGAAAGAAGTGGATACATTCCTGGAAACATACAAACTGCCAAAACTGAAACAGGAAGAAACAGAAAATCTGAACAGAGCCATAACCAACAAAGAAGTTGAAGTAGTATTAAAAAAAAATCTCCCAACAAACAAGACCCCAGGACCAGATGGCTTCCCCGGGGAATTCTACCAAACACTTAAAGAAGAATTAATACCTGTTCTTTTGAAGCTGTTCCAAAAAATAGAAATAGAAGGGAAGTTTCCAAACTCATTCTACAAGGCCAGCATTACCTTGATTTTAAAACCAGAGAGACCCCACCAAAAATTAGAATTATAGACCAATACCCCTGATGAACATGGATGCAAAAATCCTCAACAAGAAACTAGCTAACCAAATCCAACAGTACATTAAAAGTATTATTCACCATGTTCAAGTGGGATTTATTCCTGGGCTTCAGGGGTGATTCAATATCTGCAAAACAATCAACATGATATACCACATTAATAAAAGAAAGGACAAGAACTATATGATCCTCTCAATAGATGCAGAGTAAGTATTTGACAAAATACAGCATCCTTTCTTGATAAAAACCCTCAAGAAAGTAGGGATAGAAAGAACATATCCATAGCCAACCCAGAGCTAATACCATCCTCAATGTAAAAAAACTTAGAGCCTTTCCTCTAAGGTCAGGAACACAACACAGATGTCCATGCTCACCACTGTTGTTCATCATAGCACTGGAAGTCTTAGCCTCAGCAATCAGACAAAAAAAGAAATAAAAGGCATCCATCTCAGCAAGGAAGAAGTCAAACTTTCACTCTTCGTAGATGACATGATACTCTATATAGAAAACCTAACAGAGTCCACAAAAAAATGGCTAGAACTGATAGAGGAATTCAGCAAAGTTGCAGTATGTAAAATCAACATACAGAAATCTGTTGCACTTCTATACACCAATAATAAAGCAGCAGAAAGAGAAATCAAGGATTCAATCCCATCTACATTGCAACTAAAACTATAAGATACGCAGGAATATACCTAACCAAAGAGGCTACACTGAAAACTATAGAACATTTATGAAAGAAACTGAAGAAGACACAACGAAATGGCAAAACATTCCATGCTCTTGGACTGGAAGAACAAATATTATTGGGGTGCCTGGGTGACTCAGTGGGTTAAGCCTCTGCTTCTGCTCAGGTCATGATCTCAGGGTCCTGGGATCGAGCCCCCATCGGACTCTCTGCTCGGGGGAGAGCCTGCTTCCCCCTTCTCTCTCTGCCTGCCTCTCTGCCTACTGTGATCTCTCTCTCTCTGTCAAATAAATAAATAAAATCTTAAAAAAAAAAAAGAACAAATATTATTAAAATTTCTATACTACCCAAAGCAATCTACACATTCAGTGCAATCCCTATCAAAATATCAAAAGCATTTTTAACAGAGCTAGAACAAACAATCCAAAATTGGTATGGAATCAGAAAAGACCCCAAATAGCCGAAGTAATTTTGAAAAATAAAAGCAAAGTGGGAGGTATGACAATAGCAGACTTCAAGCTGTATTACAAAGTTATAATCATCAAGATGGTATGACATTGGCACAAAAACAGATATACATCAATGGAACCAACTAGAGAACCTAGAAATGGACCCACAACTATATGGCAAACTAGTCTTCAGCAAAGCAGGAAAGAATATCCAATGGAAAGAAGTCTCTTCAACAAATGGTGCTGGGAAAACTGAACAGCAGCATGCAGAAGAATGAAACTAGACCACTTTCTCATACCATACACAAAAATAAATTCAAAATGGATAAAACACCTAAATGTAGAAAACATCAAAATCCTAGAGAAAACAGGCAGCAACCTCTTTGACCTTGCAAGAATGCAGAGAAAGGAGAACCCTCTTACACTATAGGTAGGAATGCAAACTGATGCAGCAACTCCGGAAAACAGTATGGAGGGTCCTCAAAAAGTTAAAACAGATTTACCCTACGACCAGCAATTGCACTACTAAGTATTTATCCAAGGGATACAAAAATACTAATTCAAAGGAACACATGCATTTCGATGTTTATAGCACTATTATCAACAACAGACTAAGTTTAGAAAGAGCACAAATGACTATTAACTGAAGGAATGGATAAAGAGATTCGTTATTTACATTACTCAGCCACCAAAAAGAATAAAATCTTGCCATTTGCAATAATGTGAATGGAACTAGAATGTATTATGATAAGTGAAATAAGTCAGAGAAAGACAAATACCGTATGATTTCACTCATATGTAGAATTTAAGAAACATAACAGATGAACAAGAGGGGAAGGAGAGGAGAAATAAAGTAAGATAAAAAACAGAGAGGGAAGCAAACCATAAGAGACTGTTGAGAGAACAAACTGAGGGTTTCTGGAGGGGAGCTGGGTGGAGAGAATGGGCTAAATGGGTCATGGTTATTAAGGAGAACACTTGTGATGAGCACTAGATGTTGTATGTAAATGATGAATCACTAAATTATACTCCAGAAACTAATACTACACTATATGTTAACTAACCTGAGTTCAAATAAAATAAATTAAAAAAAAAAAAAAAAAAAAAAAAGCTTGGGGGGAAAAAAAAGAAAACCCTAAAAACTATACCAAAAAACTACTAGAACTGATAAATGAATTCAGTAAGGTCACAGGACACAAAATCATTGTATAGAAATCTGCTGTATTTATAAATACTAATAATGAAGCAACGAAAAAAGAAATCAAGAAAGCTACTCCACTTATAACTACATAATAAAATACCTAGGAATAAACTTAACTGAAAAGGTAAAAGATTTGTACTCTGTAAACTATAAAACACCAGTGATAGAAACTGAAGACAACACAAATAAATGGAAAGATATTTCATGCACATGGATTAGAATAAAATAGAATAGATTACAGAATATAGAATGAGAATAATATTGTTACAATGTCCATACTACTCAAAGCAATCTACAGATTTAATGCAATCCCTAACAAAATACCAACAGCATTTTTCACAGAACTAGAACAAGTAATCCCAAAATTTGTATGGAATCACAAAAGACCCCAAATAGCCAAAACAATCTTGAAAAAGAAAAAGAAAGCTGGAGGTAGCACAATTCCAGATTTCAAGTTATACTTCAAAGCTGTAGTAATCAAAACAGTATGATACTGGCACAAAAACAGATACATATATCAATGGAACAGGATCTAAAGCCCAGAAACAAATTCATGATATATAGCCAATTAATCTTCGATAAAAGAGCCAAGAATATGAAATGAGAAAAAGACAGTCTCTTCAACAAATGGTGCTGGGGAAAAAAAACAGCTACATCCAAAAGAATGAAACCAGACCACCCTCTTTTACCATACACAAAAATAAACTCAAAATGGATTAAGGATCTAAAGATGAGACTTGAAACCACAAAAATCCTAGAAGAAAGTACAGGCAGTAATTTTCTGGTATCAGTCATGCAACTTTTTTCTAGATAGGTCCCAGAAGCACAGGAAACAAAAGCAAAAACAAACTATTGGGACTACATCAAAATAAAAAGCAAATCAAAAAAAATTCTTAAAAGTGGTAGGACTCCAATTATAAAAATTCACAAACCTCAAGCAAGGATACAGATTACTTACAAGTAGGTGAAACAATATAGACTAAAAAGTACTGCGCTCTTCTATCCTTACAAAAGTTGACTGGAAAGGTCAACATATTTCTGAGTTTTTGCAATCAGGGCAATTCTACTGTATACCAAATCTGAAAATAAGTATTTTTCGAATGCATTCGGAAAATGTATCTGATATCAATTCAGTTGTACAATCAAGAAACCTGGAATGGAAGTCATTGCTGAGTCCTTCCTCTCCTCTCCTATATCCAGTCCATCAACAAGACCTACCAAAACTCCTCTTCCATTTCCTCTACCAACACCCTAGTCTAAGACCTCACTATGCTCTCCTGCTTAGGTTGGTGTAATAGCTTAAATTAGTCTTCTGCACCCACTCAAATATTCCTTCCATTCACCATGTGGCAGTAATGTAATTTTTAAGTAAATCTGATCATGTCTATCCGCTGTCTAAAATTGCTTCCCATTACCAGTATGATATATTCTAAAATTCTTGACACCATCGCTAAGTCGCTAAGGTTACTACTTTCCCTCTCACAGAGACTCACACTGACTACCTCACTGGCCTTTTTTCAGTTCCTTCATACCACCACACCCGTGCTTCTTTCGACCATGGTTTCCTGGCATAAAGGCCCTTGTCCCAGGAGTTTTCATTCCAACTGCAGGGAAAGGGAGGAGGTGGAGACATGGAAGCAAAAGATAAATAAGAACTACCTTGAAAAAAGTGAAACAGAGTAATGTGACAGAGAATAGTGGTGTTTGCAGGAAAGCAGGTATCATTAATCCCTCTGGGAAGTCCTCCCTCAACCTTCAGATTAGGATCAGCATTCTGTTAAATGCCTTGTAACGATGGGATTTCTCTTTGCGGCACTTATTACAGATGTAAATAAACAAGCTGGACTGTCTTATCCACCACTCTATCCAAAATTCCTACCATGGTATCAGACATACAGCAGATATTTAATAAACACACTGTAAAAGAATGTGTTGGGTTCTCCAGTTTCACAAACTGAGTCATAAAACCACAGGCCATGTAATGTAATTAGCTAACCTATCCAACTCTGCCAGAGTCAAAACCAAGAGTCACCAAGATAAGTTATCTGTCCCACCCCTGCTCCATGAGCCTCAACAATACCCTCTCTGCCACCTTTGATTTAGTACTGCCTATGTCATGTACCCTCCAATGTTTCGTAAGACACGCACTTCAACAACAGCTGGCTTCCATCATCCCTATTTAATCATGTATAAAAATAAAACATCATTTATACTATCACAATCATTTCCATGGCAAATATGAAAATATCAAAGTCCTAACTCAAGGACTACAAGAAGTCACAGCTTTGCAGGGGATTTTTGTCGAAGGCAGATGTTAGCTACTCAAGTTCCATTTATAGGGCTTGTTTCCAAGCAAATCTGTTCTTTCCTGACTTCAATTTCCTCTTTTAAAAATGACATTTGATAGACTCTCTAGATTCTCAAATTTTCCTTTTTCTTTTGATTACTTATAACACCCTTTGGTAACATGAAATCAACCCCTTCTTTCCCCATTATAAAAACAATTTCTACTACCAGACTACTTTTGTAAAGATTTGATGCTCAAAACATGTATTATTTATAATGGGGAAAATTCTTTTAAAAGAATTGATATTCACCAGCTCTGCAGTGTGACCACTGAGAGGAACAAAACTGAGAGCTAATTAAGCTGAGCAATTCTCATTAAATGAAGAAAAACAAGTAATATTAAGATTTGGCTCTTAAGTACTTGGTCAAATGCCTAAGAACCACAGTGCCTAGGGAAAGTTCTACCCAGTATGTTGCAAACATCCTTCTTATTCCAAATATGTCCTCCACCCCATCTCACCCCACCAGAGTGGTCTGATCCTTCTTTTGAAACTTAATCCTTTGGAAAAGAAAAGAGACCAGCAATCTAAGTAAAAAGCCTCTCTGCTGTTTAAAAAAAAAAAAAAAGTACACAAATTTTCCTCAAAATGTCTTTCCCCTGGATGAATGCCACCTTTAGTGGTGCACAGCTGGTGTTTGCTCACTAAATGCTCCATTCATAAACAAGCCCCCTCTATCCTATTATCACTAGCATCTATTAATTTTCAACTATCTCTACCATGATAAAATTACTATGCTATGTAGTTTTTGGAAATAACCATTCTTGTCAATACCCAAGTCATCTTGCCACAATTTTTTAATTTCTCAGAGAACTCCTAAAATACCAAAGCTTACCACTATTTTAAGACAAAGAAAGGAAGGGAACTGGCTAATAAACTAACAAGCAGACAACCACTTAAAACCAATGTGCTATACCAATTAGAATATTTTTGAAAAATATCAATTTTTTAAACTCTCTCACAGTTGCTTAAACCAAAATCAAGAAAGCTAAAAAGAAATGAAATTCAGATACATGCTACAACATAGATAAATCTTGAAAACATTATGCTAAGTGAAAGAAGCGGACACAAAAGGACAAATACTGTTATGATTCTGTTACATGAGTACCTAGAGTAGCCAAATTCATAGAGAACAAAAGTAGAATGCCAGCTGCCATAGGCTGGGAGTGGGGGAAATAGGGTCTCATTATTTAACAGATACAGAATTTCAGTTTGGGATGATAAAATAGTTCTGGGGATGGATAGTGCTAATGGTTACATAATAGTGTGAATGCATGTAATGTCACTGGACTCTCTATATAAAAATGGTTAAAATATTAAATTACGTAAATCATTTCGCTGTATCAAAAAAAGAAAGTAACAAGAAATTATCTATTTCCTTAATAATCCACAACCAATTTATCACGAAGTCCTCCTGTCTCTATCTTCAACATAATTTTAGAACCTGAACACTTACCACTACATCTTTACTACCACCGTAGATCACGGTCCAAGCTATCATCTTCAGCTTAAACTACTGCATTAGGTATTAGTCAAATCTCCCTGCTTCTATTCTTATTCCCTTACATCTATACTCTAAAATAAAACCACATCCTTTTAAGGAGTAAGTTAAATTATATCACCGCCCTGGTCAAAAATCACCAGATCATACTCAGAAAAAAGTCCAAATTTCCACCAAAGCTCATAAGGGTTTACATAACAAGTCCCTGCCTATATCTCCCTGAGTCCACTCTAACTAACCACACAGATTTTCATGCTGTTCTTTAAAATAAGCTAAGTTGAACCGACCTCAGGGCTTTTGCCTTTCCTGTGGCCCAGTTTCTCAATTCAGTGAGATCTCTGTTCAAATGTGTTCAGAGAGCCCCTTCCTGACAACCCCATCTAAAAGACCACCTTCCATTACTATCTCCTTACATTACTATCTCCTTACACTGCTTTACAATCTTTCATAAATCTTATTACTACCTAAAAGTATATGTTTATCTATTATATCTCCTGTACTAGAATATAAACTCCTTAAGAACAGAAACTTAAGACTTTTTTACCACTATATCTCCAGGACCCAGAAAAGTGCCCAGCAAATGGTAAATATTCAGTAAATACTTGAACAAATATAAGTCTTCTTATTTGTCAAAGCATCAAGTATTAGACCCTTCATTTTCATTTCATATAAATAGACACTATTATACATTAAAGGAAATCATGTTATTTGAAATAACCACGAGGAACCCTCAATCACCCAATATCCCATATACCTTTTTAATCAGAGTCACCCCTTGAAAATGGAACAACCCTTGAAAATGGAAGAATGCAATCACTGTGTCCCATAACACAAAACCCTCGGTCAATGTGAATTTCACCTCAATTTTTAAAATTAACTAATTAAAAAAAAAAAAAAAAAAAGACTATTCTATCAGCACCAGTCAACTCCTCACACAGCTTCAGCCGAGATTTTCCCCTTCTGTTCACCAATTCCCCACTAAGGAAATAAGAAAGACTATGTTCAAATTTCTAAACATTACCATAAATATAAATCTCTCCCTAAGTTTAGATAGACTGATCATTTTAGAAGATGTACTACTGAATGTCTATAATATCTGAATATTTAATTGTCTTAATTGCTCACAAATGCTTTTAACATTTATGTCTCCACCATCAGCACTTAAACCCCATTTCACCTGGCAATGGTATGATAAAATAATACCCATGCCTTAATTTCTATAACAAGATCCACTCCATCACTAAGCAGGTAAATGGAAATTTAGCATTTGTTATTCTGTTGCATATATAAGCACAAAGGCCAACAAACAAGACACCAATATGAAAATTTTCATTCATGTTTCTTGGCCAGAATATCTTCAAATGCATGGAATATTTTAAATAACCTAATAGAAATGATACAACTCTCCTATTCTATCTTAAGTAAGCTGTATTTTTAATTATTTTTTAAGAAAACATGTAAGTGAAGAACAGGATTAGATATGTTGGTCATCTTTTATTTAAGCCACCCCAAATAGCTCAAAGGATAGAACTAGATAGAGCCTGATCAGTTTCCATGGTGACTGGCAAAGAGCCCCATCACACTCCAGATAACATTCCAGCAGATTTCAGAGCAAACTCTGCTCCAGAGTTTGAAGAAAACTTGTGTGTCTTATTCTATTCAGGAAAAATCTAAACAGAGAACAACCCATGCAGAGAACTGCTTTTAAAGGCTACTCCAGTCCCACCTTAATTTAAGAATGTTACATTGTTTAAGAGCCACAGGCATAAACCAACTTTGTCATTTATTGCTCTTAGAAAATCCTAGCTTATTATCTGTCTTGACAGTAATAAAATCATCTTTTAAAGCTACAGTAGGATAGAGTTCTTCCTTCCAACTCAGCTGAAAAATAGGCAGTTACACTTTATCAATCACGGAAGTAGAACATACTGTCTGCTCTCTTTAAGTGACCATTTAAGATTTTTATGGAAGTACAAAGGAGACTTAGGTCCTTTTGGAAGACAAGAAGAGAGAGACTTTCTGAAGAAGCTTCTTAAGAATAATAGCTAAAGAACTACTAAAAACAGCAATCCATTTTCTATAAAATTGGTTGATGTGGTTAATTTGGCAAAGCACTTGAGAGGCAAAGGAGGAAGCAAGAATATGGCGAGAGGTTCAAGCTTATAATTATTTAGTCTTATTACACCAACAATACATAAAGACTCTTTAAAAAAGTTCTTCCCCCTTTCATCTGAACACTCAGTGACCCAATTCTGCACAGCAGTGCTGACCCTAGCCCTTTCACAGAGTGCAACTGCCAAAAGTGAACTATCACATGTTTCTGACAAAAGAGAATTAGGCTGGAATGAAATCTGTAATGTGGAATATTTCAAGGCCAAAATTAGAGCTTAAAAATGCCACTACTGAAAACAATACTATTCTGATCTCAACTTTATCCTTCTAGCTTTGAATCTTATCAAAGATTGTTTTAAATCTAATACTTGCCCACTTCCCTAAATTTTCTGGCACACAAGAATAATATTTCAAATAGGTCTTTTTGGGTTTTGTTGTATATGTTTTAAATGAAATAAAATTGTTGAAGTACAGAATATAAACTCCCTTATTTAAAAACTTTAACAGACATTTAATAAAGCCCAGTAACTCAAACCTTTGGAGAATTCCACCAAAGTATAATCTGTTTCCAATCAACCTAGCAAGCATTTACCAAGTATGTAATGATGGGCCAGCCAACAGTGATGGATGATTTAAGATACAGTCCCTGGCCTCATGGAAGCTACAGTCACCCTACTGGCAGAAGATAAATATATGAACAAATAATGGAAGAACTGACATTATTTGAAGTCTCTAGGAAGACTTCACATAGGAAGGAACAGCCAACACGAGACCCAAAGGATGAAAGGAAGTGGGAGAGGAAGGAAGACAGTCAATTCAAAGGACCAGTTAACACAAAGTCAAGTGCACACTGGAAATTTAGGTAGAGCCAACCTTTAAGAGCTAAGCTATGCAATTTGGACAGAGACCTGTACGTAGTAAGAACTATCCTACAATCAATACGAGGGATTATTTAATTCAAGGTGAGAGAGATTACGTAGATCAAATAAGAGGTTACAGAAAACTCTTAAATGAAATATGATCAAATTCTTACCAAGGTTCATTATAATGGAGAAAAGCAGGTATTTCTCAAATTAAAAAGGCCAGTACTTAGTGGCTGATACACAAAAGAGGAGTGGGATTAGAGAAATGAAATACAAGGATAATATCAAGGTTTCTAAGCAAGATACGAGCAGATATGGTATGGTAATTTTAAAACATGGACACGTATTTTTTGATCCCCTCCCAGGAAGTTCAGTATATGTTTCCTCTTCCTGAATCTGGGGAGGACTACTTCAATCCAGAATTTAGGCTGACTATCAAGCCTAGGTCAAAGAAGACCATACAGCTTCCCTATTCCCTGGGACACAAACTTGGAGCCCTGAGCCACTATTTAAGAAGTCAAACTACTACACTAAGGCCTCCATGCTATAAGGAAGCTCATGTAACATGGAAATGCACTCCAATCAACTATCCCAGCTAAACTCAGTCTTCAAATCCAAGAGTTAAAGATGTGAGTGAAGAGCCTCCAGATCGAGCCTTTTGAGTCTTCCCTGGTGAAGCCTCAAACATTGTAGAACAAAGACAAGCCATCCCTGCTATTTCCTATCCCAATTCCTGTCTCACAGAATCTGTGAACAGAACAGCTGTTGATGTCACACACTTTAGGGTAGCTTGTTTCATAACAATAGGTAACTGAAATGGGTGATAGTAACATATAAGTGAATTATTAAGGAATACAAGAACAGAGGTTTGCAGAGAAAGAGGTTCCATTTCAATCATTTAAATCTGTCATATCTACAGAATGGCTAAAATTAACAACACAGGAAATGAGATATTGGCAAGGATGCAGAGAAAGGGGAACCCTCTTACACTGTTGGTGGTACAGCTGGTACAGCTGATACAGTGCTGGTACAGCCACTCTGGAAAATAGTATAGAGGTTCCTTAAGTTAAAAGGACAGGGTGCCTGGGTGGCTCAGTTGGTTAAGGGACTGCCTTTGCCTCGGATCATGATCCTGGAGTCCCAGGATCAAGTCCTGCATCGGGCTCCGTGCTCCACAGCGTGTTCTGCTTCTCCCTCTGACCTTCCCCCTCTCATGCTCTCTCTCCCTCTCTCTCTCAAATAAATAAATAAATAAATAAAATCTTGAAAATCTTAAAAAAAAAAAAAAAAGACCACTACCCTACAATTCAGCAATTGTATTTATCCAAAGGATACAAAAATACTGATTCAAAGGGGCACATGCACCCCAATGTTTACAGCAGCACTATCAACAATAGCCAAGGTATGGAAAGAGCCCAAATATCCATTGGCTGATGAATGGATAAAGAAGATGTGTATAGGGCGCCTGGGTGGCTCAGTGGGTTAAGCCGCTGCCTTCGGCTCAGGTCATGATCTCAGGTCCTGGGATCGAGTCCCGCATCGGGCTCTCTGCTCTGCAGGGAGCCTGCTTCCTCCTCTCTCTCTGCCTGCCTCTCTGCCTACTTGTGATCTCTCTCTCTGTCAAATAAATAAATAAAATCTTTAAAAAAAAAAAAAAAAAAAAAGAAGATGTGTATAAACACAAACACACACACACACACACACACACAGGAATATTACTCAGTCGTCGAAAAAGAATGAAATCTTGCCATTTGCAACACCATGGACAGAACCAGAGTGTATTATGCTAAGTGAAATAAGCCAGTCAGAAAAAGAAAAATACCATATGATTCCACTCATGTGGAGTTTAAAAAACAAAGAACAGATGAACATAGGGGAAGGAGAGGAAAAATAAGATAAAAACAGAGAGGGAGGCAAACCACAAGAGACTCTTAACTAGAGAACAAACTGAGTGTTGCTAGAGGGCAAGTGAATGGGGGAATGGGGGTAAATGAGTGATGTGGAGGGCACTTGTTGTGATGAGCACTGGGTGTTATATGTAAGTGATGAATTACTAAATTCTATTCCTAAAACTAATACTATACTATTTTGTTAATTTGAATCTTGGAGAATAAACAAATACATAAATAAATAAATATATCTGACATAATCTGTAAAACACCATATGGAGATCTTGAGTAAACTACTGAAAATAAGGATTTTAAAAAAGACATAGACACTGAAGAAGCAGTATATGAAAACAAAGGAGGACGTGCACGTATGAGGGAGAAAAATCAAGAGTTATGGAAATGGAATAATATGAAAAGTTAGAGAGGAAATTGAAAGAGTCAGAGAAAGGGGGAAGAATTAAGACAGAAGGTTGTTGTAAAAGCCAAACAAATTCTCTTAAGGTGTCAGCAGTATCACATGCAGCAGGAAATCAAGCAGGATCAAGAGAAAGGGAACAAATACACTTGGCAGAGAACTGGTAACTAGGAGAGGAAATTCAGTTGTATGGTGATAAGTCAAATTATGGAAGCAGCAAAATAAAATAGGAATCTATAATGACATAGCCAGTATAGATTACTCTCTCCAGTATGACTATGCCTATAATGGGAAAGTAACAGAGGGCAGAAGCTTGAGGGAAACAAGGTAAAGACAATCTGCTGTTTTATTCACTAACACAAAAAATGCACATTTATATTTTTCGGGGTGTATGAGTAAAATGAGTAGATCAATAGATCAAAAGGAAGGAATTAGTAAAGAGAAACCGAAGATAACCAGAAGGAATTAATGAATCAAAGTCTTAGAAAAGGTAGGAAGTGAAGGATGAAGAGTCCATATAAAGATACCAGATGTGATATCTCTTTCTCTGAGGTAGAAAGAAATGAAGAGCATGATGACTGTATAAAAATATACTAGACAGAGGAAGAAAACAGTAAATACATTACCAATGAAAAGTCACATGGAATGGGAGCGAAGAAACTGGAATAGTACAGAAGGCTAAAGAGCAGAAAAAGCCATCTGTAGTAAATGGGAAAGAAAAAAGACAGGAAACAAGAATCATCAAGTCATACAGAGATCCCTGCTTTGAATGGAAATAAAATCCCCCAGTCACTCAGGCTGTAAATTAACTAAGATGAGGACAGACACAGGGTTTTTTCAATTCTGTATCCCACGCTAAGCAGAGCACCTAGAGAATAGGCCTTCAAATGGATGGCTGATGAATGACTGAATGAATTAACAAATCTATATATGAAGGAATAAGAAAAAGTAATTCATTAAAAATCTGTTTTTTTCACTGATTATAAAATGATAATCCCCCATGTATGTATGAGCATGTACATATCACAATTATCAAATATTTGCAAGAAAAGTCATCAGTTATTACAAATAGTTCCATTTATACCAAAAGAAATCTTAGTTTTAGTAAAGACTTTTGTTCTACTTGCAAATATATTTTCGGAGACTTTTTCTCCTTGGTAAAAGTCAAAATTTATTAATTCAAATGCACTTATAAAACACAGTTCTTACCAAGAATTATCTTTGAATTGAAGAACACAAAGAAAAAAATTACAGTTTTGCAAATGTTCCTTCTGGATCTCTTGCCCCAGTTTCCCTTTAACTTTAAAGTTATTATACTTCAAACACTAATAGTGTACCCTTTCTCCAAAATAGCTAACCATAATATTGAAACAAAATATTTTTATAAGAAATGTATGTTACATATACTAAAAAACAATAATTAAAAAAAAAAAAACATTAAGAACAGGTCAATTTGAAAATAATGCAATCCCCTCATAACACTGGCATTAAAGAAAAGATAAGCCCCAACCTTACAAACTTGAACTAAGTACTATACATCAGGATTTCACATAGGTAATTGTGAGAAACACAGTTTCATACATATTTAATCCAAATTCACATCATAAAAATAATCCAGATTATAATAACATATGCAGGGGCACCAGGGTGGGTCAGTTGGTGAAGCAACTGCCTTTGCCTCAGGTCATGATCCTGGAGTCCCAGGATCCAGTCACCCATCGGACTCCCTGCTCAGCAGGGAGTCTGCTTCTCCTTCTGACCCTCCCCCTTCTCATGCTCTCTCTGTCATTCTCTCTCTCAAATAAATAAATAAAATCTTAAAAAAAAAAAAAAGTCCAGGTTGGCATGTGGAGTACTACAATAGCTAATAAGTATAGCTCTTATTAGCATTTATTATATGCCAGACACTGTGCTTCATGCTTTATATACATTACCTCCTTTAATACTTAAAACCTTAGGAGATAGGTACAGGCCAAAGTCATATAGCTTCCAAGAGGCAGAACCAGAATTAAGCCCAGTTCTGTATACAAAAAAGCTATACACATAACTATTAACTGCTAATACATGTAACTATTAATGAAGAAAATTACAGTATTTTAAGTGGTGGTACATAACATATTCCAAGATTGCTGAACTTTTCAAAAACGAAAACTAAATCTTGAAGGAAATCTTGAACTAAAACTTCCTAATTTTTCATAACATGATCACAAAACTTCACAGGCTTAAGATAATCTTAATTACATTTGAAGAACCACTAGTGATAATTTGTGAAGAAGAGAAGTATGTCTGGAAAGATTAAGTGTAAAGACATTATGAGATCATGGGAAAAAAATATTTTAAGATAAACATCAATGGGAAAAAAAAACAAAAAGACCCAAACTCTTTGAAGATAATACTGCTTCACTTTCCATCTTTAAGTTCAATTAAAATTCTAATTAATGATTCATTCTAGCAATGGAAAATAAGTAAAAACCTAAAATAACTTTTGCGAAAACAGTCAAGTAAGTAAAACATGTATCAGCTTTTACTTTTAAATACTACTTACAAAAAGCTTTTATTTAGCCACCCATACCAAAAATTGATTTAGAACTTACTATGTATCAGCCGGAGTGCTAAGCTCTTCACATACATTATCCCATTTAAATTTTAATTACTTCATTTCCTCAGGAAAAAAAAAAGCATAATTTAGCAGTGAACAACTTATTCAACAGTTAGAATTTGCCATAGAAATGAAATATATATGTATGTGTGTATATATATTCACAACCAGTCTTCATTTAATATGTCCCACAGTCTTTACCAACATTTATCAAAAATCTACTATGTATCATCACTGGACTAAGCACTGAGGATTTTTAAAAAAGAGGAATAAAACCAAAACTACTGACCCTAAAAGGTTCACAGATTAGCATAGGAGATAAACAAGTAAACTCTTCTAAAATAATATGGTTAAGTGTTAGTCCTTTCCTCAAAACATCATAGCAAAGAAATAGACAGCAGGGATCACCTCACAGAAGATACACAGTTAAGAGTCTGAATAAAGCAGCAGCATTAAGGAATGAAAGGAGAGGACACAATATACAGAATTTTAAGTGGTAGAAGCAGCAGGGATGGGTGACCAATTTGAAGGCGGGCAGGAACCAAATGATCCCACATGACAAAGAAAGTTATAGGGAAAAAGGGTTTGGTTTTACACACACTGAGCTTGGATGCCATTCCAGTAGATGTCTACAGAGACAACTAGACAGACATGTCTGGTACCCAGGAGAGAGATCCTGGCTGGTAACGAATTTGGAACCAAGGGCACATCAGTAGTAACTGGAGCAGGGATTTGAAAAAATGAGATTAGCAGATACAGAGTATAAAATGAGAAAAGGGTTAAGTGGAATCATAGAATGTACCATGTTTTAAGAAGCAAGAAAAAAACAGTGAATATGGGGCGCCTGGGTGGCCCAGTGGTTGGGCCGCTGCCTTCGGCTCAGGTCATGATCTCAGGGTCCTGGGATCGAGTCCCGCCTCAGGCTCTCTGTCAGCAGGGAGCCTGCTTCCTCCTCTCTCTCTCTCTGCCTGCCTCTCTGCCTACTTGTGATTTCTCTCTGTCAAATAAATAAATAAAATCTTTAAAAAAAAAAACAGTGAATAGCCCACTAAGCCATAAAAAGTCCTCTTGTCCCACACCACCTCTCAAAAAACAAAACAAAACAAAACTTGGCACTTGACATACTATGAAACCATTCTATATACTTAATTCATCTGTGCAGCAAACATTTATTGTGCATTTCCAAAATCATAAAGCACTGTGCTGTTGCTAAGGATAGCCAAGGATGAAGACAACACAACCTTTAACTATAAAAATCTACCTAAGATAGAAGCAGTTGAGCAAGTAGGTTAAGAGCACAGGATCTAGGTTAGCATTCAAATCTTGGCTCTGCCATTTACTTCTTCAGTGACCCTGGACAAAATACTCAACTTCCAAATACTTCTGCTTTCTAGCTACAAAAGGGATCATAATAGTATCTATTCCCATATGGTTGCTATGAAACATAAATGAGTTAAGAATCTGTCATGAGGGAAAGTGCTTGACATATAATAAATGCTCAATAAATGTTAGTTATATCATTTGTCATTATAAAAATTACCAGAATGGTTGCATAAGAACAATAATCATACAAATAAATAGTGCTACTGGATTTCCCAAGACAGAGAAAGAAAGGAATTTAGTGCCCCTGTGTGAATGAGAATGCAGCCTGCAGGGGTGCCTGGCTGGTTCAGTAGGTACAACATGTGACTCTTAATGGACTGTGAGTTCAAGTCTCAAGCCAGGTCTAGAGCTTACTTAAAAAATAAAAAAATAAATAAAACAAAACGAAGCCTACAGTTGTACAAGAAGAGGGTAGTCTGGATTTCTATCATACTCAACCTCCTTGACAAGTACCCTTATGCATGATATAACCAGCACAGCCATAAATGGTAGTCTGGAAGATAGGGCATGTAAGCTGAAGAAAGGTGAAGAGAATACTCCATTTCAGCAAGAACATAGTACATCCAAGCCCAAATTGGCAAGAAACTTCAAGTAACCCAGATTGGCCAGAGCACAAAGACCATTTAGATGATAGACTGAACACAAACCTATGAAGGCAGATGGAAGCCAGATCGCTGAAGATCTTGAGCAAAGGCATTCAGTAGTGACACTAAGCAGGAATGATGCAATTCCAATAATGCTTTAGTAAGAGTAATTAGGCATTATGTACTGAATGGATTTGAGCATAAGCAGGTAATAGATTGGACTACTGCAGTGGTCTTCTAGTCTGAGTTACTCAAAGGCAGGGACCAGGTGTCTCATTCCTTTCTATATCCTCCAAATAAAGTGCTTAGGATAGAAGAGGCACTCAAAAACTGAAGTATAAAATGAATAAAAGAGCCAAACAGTAATGTGGGTCTTAGTTAGAGTGGGAATAATGACAATAGAAAAATACATATTGGAAAAACATCGCAGGGATAGAAACAAGGGTATTTGCTGACTGATGAAATGTGGCAAGGAAAGGGCAGAATCAATAAAGACTGTAAAGCTGATAAATACTATGACATTGCATTACAGGTTTCTGTGAGAACCAAATACAATTATGTGCATGAAAATGCTCTATAAAAAAAAAAAAAAAGATCACTTTTCTCTGGAAGAAAAGCTACTCATCCTAGAAGGATACACTACTATATTTGACCTTGAATATATCTCGTCATTTTAAGACTTTTATCTTCCTTTTGTGTTCACAGGATTATAAAACCTTTAAGAGTACACAACGTGTCTACTCTTATGAAGCACAATAAAACCTTACTGTTGTCTTAATTAGCGCTTTCTCACTCACAAATGATTACTGAACTGAATTTATCTATACACCACCAAAATATACACACACACAGATACACAGAAATATGTACACACCTAAACAAACACATATACACACACACAACACTGTTTTGTGAATGTAGTCTTAGGCTGTGAACTCCCACAGCACATTTACTTTTCTTTATATTCTCAGAGTATCTGGCAACAAGTGTTATAGGTACTCAAATATTTGTTGGACTAAAATGAACTGAACTGACAGGAATCTCACAGAGCTAATCAATGGTATCTGGTAGTCTTTAAGTTTCCCTCTCCCAGTCTCAGTGCCCTTCCCACTGTTTATTAAATTTACACTGTAAAAGAATGAGACCCATAACATGGTTAAGAAGACAGAAAAAAGGGGACACCTGGGTGGCTCAGTCAGTTAAGCACCAGACTCTTGATTTTGGCTCAGGTCATGATCTCAGCATTGTGAGATCACGTCCTGCATCAGGCTCTGCACTGGGTGTGGAGCCTGCTTAAGATTCTCTCTCTGCCCCTCCCCAAGCCCTGCCCCTCTCTCCCTCTCTTAAAAAAAAATGATTGGAAAATCAGAGGGGGAGATGAACCATGAAAGACTGTGGACTCTGAGAAACAAACTGAGGGTTTTGAAGGGGAGGAGGGTGGGGGGTTGGGTGAGCCTGGTGGGGTATTAAGGAGGGCACATATTGCATGGAGCACTGGGTGAGGTGCATAAACAATGAATTTTGAAACACAAACACACACACACAAATAAAATAAAATAAAAAAGATTGAAAAAAAGAAAAATCAAAAAAGGATTGTCAATATATATGATCTGTGGTGTGCCAGGAAATGTTTAACAAATGGCTCAAGATGTGGTGGGGTTCTGATTTTCAATATTTGCCAACTTCCATGGTTTAAATATTCCCACAATGGCCTATTTCATGGTAACAACATGGTATCAACTAGTTCCCAAATTCCTGAAAATTTAACAATTGGCCCTCACAAACAAGCATGAGTCAGCTCCAACAAATCACTGGATGCATTATTTAGATGCATAGCACATATGATCTCAAACTCTACTCTGCAATACTACCTTCTACATCCCCCAAATGAAAGTACAAAAGACAAGGGAAAAGGAAAAGCTGCACCCTATTCCCATTAAGGCCTTTACCTCAATCTATAAAGTAGTCTTCTTATAAACTGGGCATCTGATCCAGCCCAGAAATTCCTTTTGCCTAGGCTAGTGACATCTGAAATTTTCTGATCATGCACTCCAATCAGTAAAATATGTTTAAGCATATATCCTTAATATATGTTAATATATTTGTTTATAAATTACATTGCAACTACCATATATACTATATATACTAACATAGTATAAATTATAAAGCATACACAAAAAACATAAATTTTAAAAGATAAAAATTAATACAAATAGAAAAGAAAAATTTCCTTCCTACATCCCAATGGACTATATTACATACACCCCTGGGGTTTACACAATCTTGTTTAGAGACTACTAAGGTCAATATCAAAAGTAAAATGAATAGCTTCCTTTTCCTATATCCCTTTCCTGGATCTGGATCTTCTATTCCAATGCTGAAAAAGGGCAAGTACAACCCATGGAAAAGAAAGGAGGTAAAAGTTAGCAAGGTCTTAAACAAAAATGGCCTATAGAGAAGAAAATCAGAGACCCCTTTTATAATTCAAACTCCACAGAATTAAGCCTCCCTGGGAATGAATTACTGGAGAGGCTCCAAAGACACCATCCTAACTGGAGTTTTTAACCCCATAAAGAGACATATTCTGGCCATCGATATCAACTCAGGCAAACAGAAGAGCTGGGAGGAACCATGAGCTTCCCCTAAGGACCAAACATGTCCTCCAAATAAGTATAATATTAATAAAATCTTAAATTGGGAAATAGAAGAGCATAAAACTATGCCAGATACATATAAATCATATAGAACAGATATAGCTCTTCTTTTCTGTATGCAAGCTGTCCTCTGGCAGAGCACAGTTTAAATTAAACACGCTAGTCCCGAATCAAAAACACTAACTTTGCTTAAAAAAAAAAAAAAAAAATCAAGAAATGAACAACAAAAAACACCTTCACTAGGATCAAAGAATACTAAAAACCTTCCTAAGGAAGATTTTACAAACATTAAAAACAGTAAGGATACTCAAGATTACTAAATGAGCCAGGTGAAGTGTTACTGCTTTACCTTTCTTGTTGCCAATTTCCGTCACACATATAAAGCACTAAAGATGAATCTGCCTTCAACCCTGCTCCTTGAAAGAAGAGAAAAGGAAAAAAACAAAAACACAGAAATAAAAAAAAAAATTTCTGAACTACCATCTCATCAAGAGTAGCAGTATCTGGGGCACCTGGGTGGCTGAGTCAGTTAAGCATCTGCCTTCAGGTCTGGTCATGATCCCAGAGTTCTGGGATCAAGCCCCCGGTTGGACTCTGCTCAGCAAAAAGCCTGCTTCTTCCTCTCCCTCTGCCTGCTGCTCCACCTGCTTCTGTGCTCTATTAGATAAATTTAAAAGATCTTAAAAAAAAAAAAAAAAGATAAAGAGCAATCTTTAACATGAAGGAATCAACCCCTTTTTAACTATTCTTTTCATCCTTTGATCCCTATTACATAGCTGCTTCACACTGACTTAAGACTCAAGGCTTTAACTAAAATGATAACCAACTTAAAAGATTCCCACACTGGGATGCCTGTATGGCTCAGTCATTAGGCATCTACCTTTGGCTCAGGTCATGATCCTAGGGTCCTGGGATAGAGCCTTGCACCCAGAGGGCTGCCTGCTCATCAGGAGGCCTGCTTCTCCCTCTCCCACTCCCCCTGCTAGTGCTCCCTCTCTTGCTGTGTCTCTGTCAAATAAATAAAATCTTAAAAAAAAAAAAAACCCCACATCTACAAATTATCTACCTTCCCATCTATTGACTCTTCCCTGTCTCCTTCCTTCTTTAACGAAGATGGTGTCTCTTCTCCGGGGTAACTAAGTCCCCTAAGAGAAATTATTTTTAAAAATATATTACTGGCTCTTACTTCAATAAGGCTGCCTAAAAACACATGATTATCTCTCTTCTTTCCAAATTCCCATTGAAAAAATGGTTTAAAACCAAATAAAAAACATAACCACACTAGAAAACAAAAAAGGATGCCATCAGCAGACAAGAGTTTTCACAAACTCTAGATCCATGATTCTCAAACATTAGCATGCATCAAAATCATCTAAGGGGCTGATTAAAACATAGATTCCAGCTAATATAACACTGTAAGTTGAATCCACTTCTATAAAAAAAAATTAGATTAAATTAAATCAAATTAAAAACAGGTTGTAGAGAAAACACACAGACTGCAGAATTCTACCTTCATGGATTCTGATTCATTAGGTTTAAGATGGGCTCAAGATTTTGCATGTCCAACAAGTTCCCCAGGTGATAATGATTCTGCTGGTCTGAGGACCATACTATAAGAATCACCATGCTAAGTAAGTAGAGATCACTAAAAGGAAGAATTTTTAAATTAGTTTTAATTAGCATCCTCAAAGAGATTCAAACGAATGATAGACGCATTGTTTCTCACTATTTGTAATATAAGAAAGAGTTCTGGAAACCTGGAAAAAATACAATTCTGGAATTTAAAAATAAAAATCAGAAGGGCTAAATAACAACTAAAACCCAACAAAGTATGTGGAAAATAGTCTAAGATATCTTCCAAAACATACAACAAAAGACAGAGATGGAGAATATGAGAGAAAAATTAACATGCAGGGGCACCTGGGTGGCTCAATCGGTTAAGCCTCTGCCTTTGGCTCAGGTCATCCCAGGGTCCTGGGATTGAGCCCCACATCAGGCTCTCCACTCAGTGGGGAGCATGCTTCCCCCTCTCTCTCTGCCTGCCTCTCTGCCTACTTGTGATCTCTGTCTGTTAAATAAATAAATAAAATCTTCTTTAAAAAATCAACATGCATAAAGGATTAATATCTATCTAATAGATTTCTGGAGACAGAACAAACACACCACTTAAAGTAATCAAGGAAGAAATTTCAAAATTTGAAAACTGCCTGGCTAATTTCCAGTCAGGTAAAAAATTTTGAAGTCAACAAGTGGATGCATACTTGTGACATTTCTAAACTTAAAAGACATAAAGAAAACTCTAAAAGCTTTGAGGAGAAAAACACAGATTATTACAGAGCAATATGAATCAGACTAGCATCAGATATTTCATTAGCGTGACAGAAGAAAAAGGAATGTTGTTTACAAGGTTCAGAGATGCAATTATTTTGAACCTGGAATTCTACATCTAGGCAAATCAAAGTCAAATCAAATATAAAGGCAAAATAAAGACATCTTTGGAAATTTAAGAACTAAGAAAAATGATTTCCTGTATTTATTTCCTACTTCTACTGTGAGAAATTATCACAGACGTCCAAAATGGGTTTCAATGAGCTAAAATTAAGGTGTTGGCAGAATCACATATCTTTTGGAAGCTCTAAGAAAGAATCCATTTCCTTGCCTTCTCTACCTTCCAAACGCTGCCTGAATTCTTTGACCCCTTCCATTTTCTTCATTACCATTAGATGTACTCGGTACTTATGGCAGATTTCTTAGTTCCTTAAAGAAAAGCAAGGGACTACAGCTACACGATATAGCCCCTGACAGAATAAATGAAAAATACGCTCTTTATCATTTCCTTAAAAACATTTTAATAAATTAATGTTCTTATTAATAAACACCTACCGAATCATTCGCTGCTAATGCAAGTGCAAGGTTCACTGTAAGAAACAAAAAAGTAATTAAACTTAGTGACTTTCCCTCTATTAAAATTCAGTTTGCCTTCTAATATTTTCAATGTAATAACCAAAGCACAGAGATTTTTAATATATTTCCTTTACTTATAAAAAATAAAGACAGAGAGAATACAGAAAGTAAAAAAGACAAAAAGACGGTAACATCCCAACATAAGCAATCGATGCCTGCCCTACAATTAACATTTTAAATGACTCATTTTTATAATCTGTTATAATGTTGTTTAAATAATCTACTTAGCTTTTAAAAAACAATGTTACTGATATATATAGTTCAATTATTTTCAAAAACATTTTGCCAAAAAAGTATATACCTTTTAACAAATAAAAATATATATGATCCTTTGCCTTTTAAACATAAATGCTGAAACTGCAGGAATTCCAAGTACCTAACTCACAAATACCCCTGTATGAAAGGCTGGACCACTGTGCAAAGGAAAGAGAAGAGGGTCAAACGTAAGGTAGTAAAACATATTCCCAAAACTGCCTATTGCTAGTGAATCCCAAAGACATAAAGAAGGAAAGTAGTCCCCAAACCACGTTGAGCCCAGCAACAGAGGTATGTTACACCTGAGATAAAGAGATCCCAAGGTAACAAAATTCCAAGAATGATTAGTAGACTTCCATATTGTGAATCAACCACCTTTAACAGAACAACGTCATTAATGATGCTGAGATTACTTCCTTTAAAGTAGTTAAGAGCATAAATTTTCAAGGCAAACCTGGTTCAAATCCTACTTCTACCACCTTCTATTACATAACCTTCAGTAGGATATTTTACCCCTAAATTTATTTTCCTCCTCTATAAAACGAGGATAATTCCTTTCATAACTGTTGTGAGAATTAAATGAAATACTGATATAAAGTACTTAGACTAAGACATGACACTTGACAAATCAATTTTTATAAATTATCAAATAATTCTGAATTTTAGGTATATTACAGGTTATACAATCTAAGTATTAAGCAGAAACTTTTAGAGAATACTTCATTTCATTGTTAGGATCCTCTCACATTTACACAATGGAATCAGAGCATGTTTGGATTAACCATGTATCATCATTATAACTGAAAAAAATCTCTAGCATACATATTCAAATGGGAAAAATTTTGAGATAGTTTGGAACATATATTTAGTTTCAAACATATATATGTGTGTGTATATATATGCAGACAGAGCTGTTAGAAAAAAAGTAAAGGCCGGTTCTTTGGGACAGATGGTTTAATGCTAACAAAGAAAAAAAGCAAGGAAGGGGCATTTACTGAAATACTACTGTATGTCACAACTGCATATTTTTTCATATATTTTCCTATTTAAATGCTGTCACATTCCTTGGCAATAGATGATCCGCTAACCAAAAACAAAAACAATATTTTAAACAAGTACTAGCCTACAGACCCAACAAATTATATTGCATAAAACTCAAAGAACTTAGGGATATCATCATGAAAATATTTTCCAACTTCAACCAGTCCAAGTAATCACACAGCATCCAAAGGAATTCACTTTACTGAAAACAAATAAATGTACTCTGAATTTTCAAAAAACAGGAAGAGGTGGATTCTAGAACCAAAGACTAAAAGCTTCTAAATTTTATTTTTTTTAAGATTTTACTTATTTATTGACAGAGAGAGAGAGAGATCACAAGTAGGCAGAGAGTCAGGTGTTGGGGGGTGGGAGGGAAGCAGGCTCCCTGCTGTGCAGAGAGCCTGATGCGGGACTCAATCCCAGGACCCTGAGATCATGACCGACCTGAGCCAAAGGCAGCGGCTTAACCCACTGAGCCACCCAGGCGCCCCAAAGCTTCTAAATTTTAAAAACAAAATATTAAACAGATGGATTGTAGGCCCTTAGGAAAGAAAGTAAAAATGTGTAGCATATAGCATTGGAACAATCACTAATCTTTCTTTTTTTTTTTTTTTTTTTTTTTTTAAAGAATTTTTTTTTTTTTTTTAAGATTATTTATTTATTTATTTGACAGAGAGAGAGAGATCACAAGTAGGCAGAGAGGCAGGCAGAGAGAGAGAGAGGAGGAAGCAGGCTCCCTGCTGAGCAGAGAGCCCCATGCGGGACTCGATCCCAGGACCCTGAGATCATGACCTGAGCCGAAGGCAGTGGCTTTACCCACTGAGCCACCCAGGCGCCCAATCACTAATCTTTCTTAAGCAATAATACAGTATCTATCAAACAATAATAATATTAGAGGTCTATTATAACTATAATACTTGGTAAGTCTTATTTTCTTCAAAACATAGTTTCTGAAAAACTCTTCCACAGTTACCTTCCGGTAAAAATGAGAAAAAAAATTAGGCTAATAAACTATATAGTTGGATTTGTAGCTGGTTGTACAACCATAAAACTGCTATACTGGGAAATTACTAAAAATGGCATTTTAAGTGAAGACATAAGATCTTTAGTCACAAAACTCCGTACTAGCCCTTCTTATTTCAAAATGTCATTGATTTCAATGGAACTGAAGAATTTTAAGGTACATATATTCCCCAACTTTAGGTTAATAGTCGGACCAAAAAAACTGTAATTTAAAAGATCTTGACAATCTGGAACTACACCAAAATCAACAAATAGAATAGTAATTTTTTTTAAATTACCTGCAAAAAAAGATCAACTGGATAAGACTTGAATTAGCAGCCATTCCTATATTAATGACTGAAAATACAAGGCAACAATAAGATAATAGTGTTTTCTGACTCCAGGAGCACCTGGTAGTGCAGGCAGTTAAGCAGCCCACTCTTGATTTTAACTCACGTTTTGATCTCGGGGTTGTGAGTTTGAGCCCTGTCTCAGGGCTCAGTGCAAGAGTCTGCTTGAGATTCTCTCCTTTCCCTCTGCCCCTCCTGTTCATGCTGTCTCTCTCTCTCTCTCTCCCTGTCTCTAAAATAAGCATATCTTAAAAAAAAGGGGTGGGGGGTTTATGACTCCAAATTAATAATACGAGTTGTGTTGTAGGACCAGAAGAAGGGAAATTATTACCCTTTTACCCTTATTACACCGGAATAATCATTTTAGAAATAAGAAATTCTGGGGCATCTGGGTAGCTCAATTGGTTAGCTCTTGATTTTGGCTTGGGGCATGATCTCAGGGCCCTGGGATAGAGCCTGGCATTAGGCTCCATGCTCAGTGGGTAATCTGCTTAAGGATATTCTCTCCTTCCTCTGCCCCTCCCTCTGCTTGTTCTCTCCCTCTCTCAAATAAATAAATCTTTAAAAAAAATTAAAAATTTCTTTTGAAAAATTTTAGGAATATCCAGTTATTAGTCTTGGCTGGTAACTCTTCTATTTCTGGTGATATTTCTCCTATGAATCTGAAAGCAGCATTTCAGTCACCAAGAAATCTACAATCAATTCAAAAGAGCCACCAAAAACAAATTTTCTGCTCCAGTATTATTAATAGAAAAGATATAAAGATTAGATAGTATTTTAAACAATTAAAACAATGTTAAACCTTTACAAACATTTTCAGGGGCGCCTGGCTGGCTCAGTGGGTTAAAGCCTCTGCCTTTGGCTCAGGTCATGATCCCAGGGTCCTAGGATCAAGCCCTGCATCAGGCTCTCTGCTCAATGGGGAGCCTGCTTCCTCCTCTCTCTCTCTCTCTGCCTGCCTCTCCGCCTACTTGCGATCTCTCTCTCTCTGTCAAATAAATAAAATGTATAAAAAAAATTTTTTTTCAAATATTAGAGCAATGCTTATTTTATAAATGTTGAAAATTACATTATGGTTAAATGAAAAAGGTCTTAATAATCTAAAAGTCTCATTGCAATTTTGTAGCTGTATGTACATTCATAGACTGGAAGAGAACATCAAAGAACAGAAATAATTTAGTATTAAAGTTATTAAATGTTTAAAAAATAATAACAGCAACCAAATATTGAGCACTATCTAAGAGACTCTGAGCTAAGTGGCATGTTTAATTTACATAGCCACCCTATGAAAAAGGTTATCATTGTCATTTTACAGTTAGGTAAACTGAAGATCTGATGGATAATCTGACCACCTTTTCCTCAGTTAAGGAGTCAAGCATCTGGCTATGTACCTAGCTTTTTGAAACTGCTAATCTAACTTCCTAATCACTACCAACTCCTAATACTACAAAATCAGCTATTAGCAATTTCACAAATAACTCTTTAAAAATCAAAACTATTAATTTTAATGCTGTGCACTTGCCAGTTGGCATAAATTCCTACTTGAGATCCGAATATCCTATACCCTATAATACCTGCTGTAGTAGACTTTCCAACTCCACCTTTTCCAGAAGCCACAACTATAACTTGCTTTACACCTTCTATTGGTTTCTGCTTTGGAAGTCCTCGGGACATGATTTGCATTCTTCTTTGTTTTAAGGTCTCATTGTCAGCGCCAGATAACTTAAAAAAAAAAAAAAAAAGTTTTAAAATAAGCCATCTCTATTATCATGCTGTTAAAGTAAAAATTCGGAGTTTGTTAGAGGGCCTTCCTTTTGATCTCCATTTGTTGGGTCCTTTGTACTATCTACCTACCACTATTGATCACAGTTGTGTAAATACACTGTTTAAGCTGAAATTTACCTGCCAGCATACGCAGACATTAAAAATGGAAAGTAAACTGTCTCCTTACAGAGTTAAATCCTCCACGTGTTTACTTCTCTTTAATCTATTTTCTAAATAAACTAACAGATAAAACAATGCACAAGTCACACATCCATGTTCAAGAATTGTTTCATATTCCGCCACTCCTCGGCCAGGTCCTACTGGGGGCCTGCTTGGAAACTGGGGACATCCAGCCAACCGGGGTCTCATTTTGCCGTCTAGTTGGCGGGGACCCGTTAAGATCTGAGGTGAGGCCTCCGCAAGAGGTTATGCCAGGGCACCTAGGGCCCTGCCGCCCGAGCATCTCCGTCCTCCCGCCTCCCCCCGTCCAGCAGCACCACGAACCTGGCGCCGACAAACCAACACTCGGCTTCCCCCAAGCGGGACACCTGCCCCGCCACCACCCCGAAGCGATACCCAGCCAAAAATCAACAAACGCCGCCAAAACCCCATAGCGTGGAACACGGCTTTAAGCCCAACCCGGAAACCGTCGCGGCCGGCGTGGGATGATGACGTCACGTAGTAACGCTGGGCTTCCTCTCCCTAGAGACAAGCCGTCTTTGAATTTCTTCAGCCGGGAAACCCGAGTTAATGCAGTCTCGTTCGTAGCCAGGTACAAATGTTTTACGGAGTTAACCAAATGTTTGTGAAGCGTTTTTCACACACCTCATCTGTTTGGTCCTTAACAGAAATCCTCGGGTAGGTAGGTAGGGGCCTCTTACTAGTATTCTCTTTTCAGTAGTAATAAATGAGACTTAACAAAGTCTAGCGACTTGACCCGACTGAAAAGAAGTAGGAAATTGTGTAACTTGAAAATGACTCCAGATTCTCACTGCGCAGAATATGGTAACTTAAACATTCCCACCCCTAAGGATTTTACCTCTCCCCTCCCCGAACCCGCGTGATCTACAATAATAGTATATATGTGTGTGTGTGTATTTATATTTATATTTATATTTATATTTATATTTATATTTACTGCTGTGTTGCTTACAATTCCCTGAAAGAGAAGTCAGGTGCTTTGCTGGGCTCAGAGAAGTTTAGTTAAATCAGAAAGCAGGTCTAATAAAGTCAGTTTCACTCATGAAAAAGTTAAGTGAGACAAAACATGAGGGCAAAAGTGGAATTTATTTTGTATAGAGGAATGAAGTATTCCTACATCCAAAGCGGATGAGAGTGAAGGAAGCAGAGGTACAAGAAAAGCTAGAAAGCTGATACAGAAACCCAGACCCAGCAAAAGGATTATTTAGGGTGTAGGTTGCCTTACTCTGGCATATTCTCCATATTTTCTAAGGTTGATTTTAATTTCTGTTGTTTGCTGCTTATTTGTAGAGAATTTGTTGTATAATCATTCAGTTTGTTTTGCTCTACTTTGATCTTCAATTTTCTTGTCTTTACTACGGGCACAACATTTCAGTCTCAAAGAATTATTGCAAGGATTAGGTTTACTTACAAATACATTCATTTGTTATACTTATTTGAAATAAGCTCTGAAAAAAATTCAGTTCCTTGCCTTTAATCCCCCAATCTCACCTTACTGCTTCCTTTGGCTTATTACTTTCTTATTTTGCAATATGTTTTCTCAGTTAATTTTATCAATTTTTATCTGCTCAATTTTTATAAATTATAAACCCAAACAATAAGAATAAAGAGAATGGCTGTCAGAATAATCCACTCAGTAAGCAAGAAATGCTGAATATCTGTTTCTGTCCACGTGGCTTTTCAACTTCTTCTAGACTTATGAAGATACATTCATTGAACAAATATTTACTGAGCAACTTACTATGACCAAGTACTACCCTAAACATAGGATTTTCAACAAAACCAGATAAAGTCCTTCCACTCAAGGACTTTACCAATCAGTGTCAGAGACAGAATAAGTTAATTGACAGTTCAGCATGGTGTAATAAGTATAGGAAAAAAGCACTGAGAGATACAGAATTACAAAGAAGGCGCACCTAAATCATTCAGGGAAGTCTTTTGGATAGGGTAACCTCTAAGATGAATCCTTAATGTGGGAAATGTGTAGGCATCAGCTGAGAGAACAGCTAGAGGGGGGTTGTGCAGAAGTAGGAAATGAACTGGTAAGAACTTTAATTTTTAAGGCTTGCAAATAGAGTGTGAAGTACAAGATGGTGCAGAGAGATGGAAGTTGGCAAAGATGAAGAGTGCATAGATCATAAAAGACTTTATATATCATTTAAAGGAATTTGGACTTTATCCTGGGGGAACCACAGAAGGGCTTAAAGTGAGAAAATAACATAATTAGATATATATTTTAGAATTACTACGGATTACCACATTTTAAAAAATGGTTGGGAGAGGTGTGACCAGGGTTAGGGAGGTAGAAGGTTATTATACTAATCCAAGAGAAATGTTTGCTTATAAGATAGATAATACCTACTTGTAGGGTTGTTGTAAGGTTAAATTTAAAATAATGCATGTAGAAAATATAAACATACGTACATACATAAAATAATGCATGCAGAATGCCTATCACAAAGTACACATATTCAATAAGTGTTAGCTATTGTGCTGCTTATTGGTTATGTAGACGTTTATGACATGGACAATTAGATAAATGGTCTTGACATTCTCTGAGAGAGAACATAAAGGGAGGAACAAGTAATACCAGTGTTCGTAGAATGAATAAATCATTAATTTGATTTACCTTTCAGCAGAATAGAGTATCAGAAGAGTTGTAGAGATGTCCATTATTTCTTCTCTAGCAACCACTACCACAAACACACACATACATACACGTGTGCACACACACACACACATCCATGGCCCCTTCTCAAAAGACTATTCTCCCTTTTCTCCCAAGAATATCTAAGCCATCTGACCCCATCCCATGGTCACTAACTGAGTTAAAGATTGACACAAAAATAAAATTGGACCAAGAGAGTCTTTCTCCAGAAAACTTTAAAACAAGAGATGTTACTCAATCTTAGTTTGCATTGGAAATGGTGAGGCTGAAGTGACTAATTTCTTCTTTGTGCACAGAGAAGCAGAAAAAGCTAATGCCAAGAGAGAAGAATAAAGCAGACCATAAGAGATCATGTGTTCCAAGAGGGAGGGGAGAACAACTGCACTGATTCATAATAGCTTTCCAATTCCTGGTTCTAGTCCATAGTGAGGTTCAAGCTATACTTCCTATTCGTAAATCCGTAAGATATACCTACAGCCATCTAAAAAATTCTCTTTCTTCTGCCTTGGCCTAATTTGGGCGTGTTTCTTTGTACTTATAACTATGGTAAGATATGTTTTGTAGTATTTATAAAGACTTTTTCCCCTATAATTCCTTGTTACTTATATAGCCCTTCCCTATTTTGATAAACTATTTGGCATCATTTTATGATACATAAAAATATTAGAGAAAAGAAATTTGTTTCTTTGTTTTCAGTTTTCAAAATTGGGACCTTTAAGGAGAATGGAGACAGCTCTGGCAAAGACAATAAATACCTTTGGGATTTATTGATATGATATAAAACAATTTATTGATATGATATAAAACCATGATATAAAAACATGGTTTCTTACCTATATAAGTTAGGATTACATTGGCTGCAAGTAGCAGAAAACTCCGTCATTGTCTTAAATAAGCAGAGATGTATTAGTCTCATAAAGAAAAGGTCACTGGTAGACTATTCAGGTCTGATGCAGTGGCTCCACTGTGTTATTATGTGCCAAATTCATTCTTCAGCTTCCATCATCTTGTTGCCTTTCTTTTGTCCCCAAGGTGGTGGCTGCACCTCCAGGCATCAAGGCTATGTTCCACACAGGAAAAGAGGAGAATGACAAAGATAAAAAGCTTTCTCTAGTGAGTATTTGCCCTTTGAGGGTCGGGGGAGAAGCCATATACACACCAAACTGTCTAGAATTAGACCACCCCGATAAGCAAAAGTAGCTGAGAAATCAAACATATACATATCTTTAACCTAGAGGAAGACCATGGAAAAAATTATTGGAAATGGGTATTGAATAAGCCAACTCAATATCTGTCCTAGAAAGACTATATAAAATTTTGTGGGATTATGGGGAATCAAGACAGAAGAAAAGTGAGAACTTAGATATTCACAAGTTCTTAGGCCAGATAACATTTTCAACCCTCAATTTCCTTGCATCATACAACTATAGAGGATGGAAAACCAAATACTTACTTTCCTAGTCTCACTTGCTAATTCTAGACATAATTCTTGGCATGTATGGTATAGTTCTGGACAACATGGTATAAGGAAAATTTTCTGGAGGAGCTTCTGAGAAACTTGCTATATAAGGTAGAACATAACTGATGCTACTCCTTTTTCCCATCTTAACCATGGAAGTGACACCTGGAGGTGTGACAGTCATCTGGTGAACATGAGAAGCACAGTGATAACAGATACAATGACAAAAGCCAACAGCTAAGGGTAATGAAGTGAACATATGTCAGGTAGATGAATTCTTAGTCATATAGTTAAGCTGTTATGCCAATACTGAACTGAATCTCCAGAGCTCTTGTTGTGTGAGATAATTAATTGTTTTAACCACTGCTGATTAGGATTTTTGTTATTTGAAGTTAAAATAATTAGTGCTTATTACAGAGTCAAAGAAAGAATGTGATACACTGTGATTACCTCTCTCCTATTGAATCTCAGTAAAGAGGGGGAACATCCGAGCCCCCAAATCAGGGTAAGAGATATAAGAACAATAGAATCAATGCCCCCATTACCAGTGTAGTGGCAGAACCACAGAATAAAAACAGCTGAGTGTTGTGTGTAGGCAGACAGTCTGAGAGAGCTCCTGTAAGAGTGGCCAAGAGAAAGCTGATCTTTAAGAGAACTTAAGGTCAAGAATAAGGGAAGACTTGGCAACAATCTGCATGGTTAAAGATCTGGCATCTCAATCAATGCTGGTATAAATAGATAAAGACCTTGAAGATTAAAGGTCACATCACCATGTGGACATCTGGACACTACATAGGCACAGTCCTGGTTTCTACCAGCCAAGAGAAATGAACAAATTTGTTCAAAACAAAGAGGATTCTTTTAAATGTCTCCTAACTATGAATAGAGTAATACTTTGTATTATTTCCTAGAAAGCATGTATTTGTATCTGCTAGATTCCCTCCCTCCGTACCCCCCAAAAAGATACTCAGGTGACCACAGACATCCTGAAAGTTCAGATTTCCACACAGAAGCAGTGCCTGCCTCATCCACTGTCCATAAGCCTCACTTTTCAGCTGAGAACCTGCTTCATTCCTCTGTTCAATTCACTAAGGAAGAAGAGAGTATTACAGTTTCCTGTCTGTTAAATATACTAACTAAAGCTTAGAAACTTGTGCCAGTTCCTTCATTTTAAAGTTGTTGTCCCCAACTGAACCTTTTATCCTGTCCTGAGGGCTTGCTGAAATGAAAACCTCACCCCATCAATGGACCTGTCTAAATGACAGCCCCATTTATTGCCCCTACTTTGTCCTATGGTGTGATTTGTTTCTAAATATCTCTGCTCATGACTAAACATGACACTGTTTCTTACCTATATCTAATATAAATTTTCACATTGAAATATAAATTATTTCTGCTTAGGTAAATAGCTTCTCAGTGAGTCAATCTTTCTGTAGGAAAGCTGGTCTAGAAAGTTTTCCCATATCAAACACTTTTTAGTACCTTAGCTCAAGTTAACTAAGGTGCTGCCACAGAAACTCCCCAATCTTATTTTTTTTAATTACATAAAGCAAATGTATGTATATTCTTAGACTAGATAGTCTTCTGAGAATAGACCTCCCACTGACTAAAAATCTACCTCTAGAATGAGACAGGATGGGTTTCTAAATACCAGTATTCAAAGCTGGGTAAATCATGGGTGATTTGACATTTGAATTTCTGATTTATAAGACTCAGCTGAATCCTTGGACAAAGGTCACAGGGCTCGAGTTATAGCTGAATATATTCTCTATTTACTGTTTAAGGCTTCAGAGAAGATCCTATCCTGAAATAGAAGCCACACAATCAGAATTTAGAAAAAGTATTGTCCCCCAAGACAAATACTTGCTACACACAGAGCCTTAGCATTCTCATGCTTTTGCTTTTTTAGTTCATTTTCTCCAAGTAACAAGCCTGTATTCATTCAGCCAAGTCCTTCCTACCCTCCAGCTCTATCCTAGAGATTAGAAGACGTAAGTCTCTACAAGATTTTGCTAAAACCTTACTTCATTCTGTATTCAGAAGAGAGTTTTCCTGTGTACTTTGGAGAACACACCAAGGACAATGACAAAGCAGAGCCCCATCAAGATACCAAACCTCCCTGTCAGCTAATGTGAAGTTCTATTTTCTTCAGGGAAAAGGAGATAATGTAGATTTTTGTCTGTGGTACACAGCCCCCCAAATGTGAGGATGTCCTCTATAATAATAATATAATAATATAAGCTTATATAATGTCTTAGTCTACTTGGTGTTCTGATACCAAATCTTGTCTATTCATTTAATAATCTTTTCTATTTAGGATTTATTAACCATATATATAGGGATTACACATGACATGTTAAAAATATGCAGGCAAAAAATTTGTTCCATCCATTTATAAAAGTAAAGAGCTCCTACCAAACCACTATAATCTCTCAAAATACAACTGCATGCTGATTTAGAGCAATAAAGTGGAAATACCATCATTAAGGGTTATAATATCAATATGATCTAGGATAGACAGACAGACTTCAAAGTCTGAAGTTTATCTTTGTCTTCAACCTTCCACACAGCTCTTAAGCTGTTCAAAATGCTCCAATTCATACCAAACAACCTTTTAGGCAATATTTGGGTCCATTTTTCACTGCATCTTAAAATAGAATTTTCCAGGGGTGCCTGGGTGGCCCAGTCAGTTAATCATCTGACTCTTGATTTCAGCTCAGGTCATGATCTCAGGGTTGTAAGATGGAGCCCTGCACTGGGCTCTGTGCTCAGTGTGAAGTCTGCTTGAGATTCTCTCTCTCCCTCTGCCCCTCCCCACAACTTGAGCATGCTCTCTGTCTCTCTTTCCCTCTCTCTCTTAAATAATAAATAAATAAAATCTTACAAAAAAAAAGTAGGATTTTCCTAACCACCTATGATTCAGACTAATAAATTTACTTTCATTCTTATTAGCGTCCATCTACTGACTATAACACAACAGTCTAAACACTATTGAAGTGATAATTACTAATCTCTTCCATCTCAGGCTTTTCTAGTCTTTGCTAGTCTTTAAAAGAGAAAAATATTTTTGCATAGAAAATACTCATTTGGGACATAATTATTTTAAGTAGTTTAAAAACTGGTGTTTTGATTTGATTAAGAATACAAAAAGTTCTTTTAATTACCAAAAGAAGTTCTGTCAATTTCTCAAAGTCAAAGACTTTATTATATCAATGCCACATTGAATCTCTTTTGCAAGTTTCTAATCATGTGCAATAATTAGGGTTTTATTTAACCAAGGCCATTAATGTGAAGGAACATGCTGGCAATGTGCTATTGAGAATGACATTTTTAATAGATATGTTACCAGTATAACAAAATAAACACCATTTACTAATGCAGTACACTTTGCTGATGAAATATATACACATATAATTATATTTTCTCTAATACTTTTCTGAAGTACTATTTGCCACTTTTCCAGGGTCTGATATAGGGCTATCTCATATCATAATTGACAGTACTGGACAAAGAACAGAATAGTAGAAGAAGAAAATAATGTGCTTATTAGTTGGCACTTATTTGTTTATGATGCTGTATAGTTAACAGGAAATCTATTTAAGCCAATCTCACTAATTCCTTCTGGATTATAGAATTAATTGAGAATGATCTCTTCGTGGGCACCTCTCTGTAGCTTATGTTATACAAGAATCAGTTTCTTGCCAACAGACTCTAAGATGGCCCAAAATGATCCTTGTCTCTTGGTATTGATACCCTTTTGTAATCCTCTCCCTTTAAGTGTGACCAGGACCTATAAATTGGTTCTCACCAACAGAATACAACAACAGTGATAGAATGTCACTTCTGTGATTACAATATGTAGGACTGTAACTTTTGGCTTTCTAGGGCACCTCCTGGCTGGCTTTGACAAAGCAAACTGCCAAGTTATAAACTGCCTATGGAAAAGGCCATGTGGCAAGGAGCAGGTGACAGCCAGCAAAGAACTGAGGCCCAACAGTCTGCAAGGAATTAAATTTTGCCAACAACCAGACTGGAAGTAGATTGAAAGTAGATGCTTCCCAGGTGAGCTTTCAAATGAGACTCCAGCCCTGGATGACCCCGTGTTTGTAGCCTTATGAAAGATCATGAAGCAAAGGACTCAGTTAAGTTGTACCCAGATTCCTGATCCATAGGAACTGTAAGATAATAAATGTGTGTTCTTTGGAGCACCTGGGTGGCACAGCTGGTTAAGCTGTTGGTTAAGAGTTGGTCCAACTCTTGGTTTCAGCTCAGGTCATGATCTCAGGGTAGTGAGATAGAGCCCCACATAGGACTCTGAGCTCAGCTTTGAGTCTGCTTGAGATTCTCTCTCTCCCTCTGCCCCTTCCCACTCCCTGTATTCTCTTGCTTACTCTCACTCAAATAAATAAATCTCGTTTAAAAAAAAAAAAAAAGTATGTTGTTTAAGCTGCCAAGTTTATGGTAATTAGTTATGCAGCAATGGATAACTAATATTCAGTAACCCAGATTTTGTTAATAATATAGTCAAGGTATGGTTTCTTGTAGCAGTTTTTTTTAATTATTGAGATATAATTGACATATAATGGCAATTCTTTTTTTGCCATATAAAAATGTGAATATTTTGCTAAGAAATTAAATCCTTTGTGTATTTCGAACCTATGTTGAGAATTTTAAGTGTTATTATTTTAGTATTAATAGTTATGTTATCAAACCTCATAAAATATTATTTTAATATGCGATACTAAAGAATAGACACATGAAGGCAATGAATTGAAGACTATCTTTGCTTCACAAATCAAGTTATGTTTTTCTTAGTAACAATTGAGCACACCTTTTATTTTAAAGCAGGCTCCATGCCCAACATGGGGCTTGAATGCATGACCCTGAGATCCAGAGTCCCATGCTCTACCAACTGAGCCACCCAGGTTCCCCTTGAATCTACTTTTGATAACAATTGAACTCACTTTCTAATGAAAGAAAAATCAGTGTTACAGTTCTACTCTTTTTGCTCTTCTCTCAATAATCAAAATAGTTTCTCTTTGGGGAGCCTGGGTGGCTCATTGGGTTGAGCCTCTGCCTTCGGCTCAGGTCGTGATCTCAGGGTCCTGGGATGGAGTCCCGCATCAGGCTCTCTGTTCAGTGGGGAGCCTGCTTCCCCCTCTCTCTCTGCCTGCCTCTCTGCCTACTTGTGATGTCTCTCTTTCTGTCAAATAAATAAATAAAATCTTTAAAAAAATAGTTTCTCTTCAGTTATGTAAGAAATTCGAGTTTCATCTTCATTATCTGCATTAGCAGTTCATCATCATTCCTAAATAATTGCACTAATCTGGATACAAGTATAAAGAAAGCAATTTTTTGTACTTAATGTAGAAGTAAAAAATAATACAAACAAGAATTTTTCCAATGATATTCTAAATAACAACTCACTGCAAAGTTGTAAATCTGCCAATTTGATGAAAGATGATTCAGTACATATGAAGCATTCAATTAATCATATTGTACATAAATCATACAGTTATCTACAGCCCAGGAAAAATATAATAATGTCCATTAGAGTCTTTTGAGACAAGCCAAGTCAATACTACAGAGAATTCTGCAGAATTTATCCCTAAAAATATTTATAAAACCCCGACTGAGCTATATCTGTACAATTATTGTTATTTATTGAATCTTATACCTGAAAGATTTTCAAAGCATTTTCACACATATTATCCTTTCAGGTTTCACAACTGCTATGAGGTCGGTAGGGAAGTTATTATTGGTCCCATCTCTAGATAAGGCAATGAGATATTGGAGACGTTAGTTTATTTATTTTAGGACAAATTGCTGAAAGCAAAATGGAAAAACAGGTCTCTCATTACCTTTACAGGAATATTGTCTAAAAAAAAAAACAATTCCATGTGGACCAGCTCTCATAGGAGAAGCACCTGGGCAAAATAGCACCACCTCTGCAAGAAGAAATCTAAATACCGACTTGACTAATTCAGTAGACATTTCCACCTCTAAGCTTCCCAGACAAATTTGAGCTTCACTAGCTTTAGTTAAAAATAATTTATTTCAGAGACCCATAAACATATTTAATGGCCTTCTCTTGCACTGCATTGAAATAACATTTTAATTTATAAGGTATTCAAATTTTCATTAAAATATTAAATATTCTTATATATAAATATATTTATAATATAAAATATATATTTATATATATTTACAATATAATATAAAATGTAATATAAATTATATTAAAATAAAATTTCATTAAAATATTAAAAAACATTTATAATAGTTTATAATCCTTTGCCCTTCATAATTTTATCATTCCTTGAAATTCTTTCTCAAACCCTACTTCTTCCATTAAGCCTTCTCTGATAATTTCACCAAGTATTAATCTTTACATTCCTTAACAGTTGTTAACATTTTGTTTAACAGAGCATGAATTTAAGGTGAAATTTCATTGCTTTCATTTTATACATTTAAGCTAGCAAACTAAGCCTATTTCAGGTCTCCCTTATACAACCTGCTCTCGATTACAGTTCAATATTCCCATAAAACAGCCATGTTTATTTAAAATGAAGCACAATATTGCTTCTATGTGCATCTATACCACTTTATCTTAAAATCTACCCAATTTGGAACATTATTATATATTGCCTTTTACTGTTTTCTAATTGTGACTTCTCTTACACAGGACTCTATGGTGTTCGAGGATCAGAGCTATATCATAATGGTAATTTATATCATCTATACCTAGCCTTCTGCCAGGCACATACAGGGGTGTGGGGGTTAGTGACTGGTTAGCTATTGTCACAGAATACATGGTGGAAATATTAGCCTGGAATATTGTCAGAACTCTGCTACTAAATAATATCTGATCTTGGACAAATCATGTACCCCTCTATTTCTTCATATGCAACATGAAAAGATTAAACAATCTGTAGATTTACTTTCCAAGCTTATACTGAAGGGTACAAGGTTGTGTAACTTCCCTTTTCCCAAAATAATTTTGAGAAAAATAAAGGCAAAATAGTTTAGAGATGCTGCAGACCAGAAAAAGCACAAAGCTTATTGCCTTCCTTAAATAGGACATAAATCAAAGAGTTATATAGAGGGTTTTCGCATTTAGAATCACTAGTTCATCTTGGAAGTGGTTTCTGTTCCGTTTCTTGGGACCTCGATTTTTGACTTCTCATGCTCCAGAGAGTTTGCAACTCTAACCACAGTTTCTTCCAAAGAAATTATTGTCCAAAGTCCTTTCTAAGTAAACAATACAAAATGGAAGAAACAGATTATTATAGGTTCTCTTCTGACCTAGGTCATAGGAGACTGATCAGACCCTGTTTTCCTTCTTGACAAAGTTTTAAAATATGTCAACCTATATAAATATCCATTTTCAAAAATAGGGACACCTGGGTGGGTCAGTCAGTTAAGCGACTGTCTTCAGCTCAGGTCATGATCCCAGCGTCCTGGGATAGAGCCCCACATCGGGCTCCCTGCTCAATGGAGACCCTGCTTTTCCCTCTCCCTCTGCCTGTCACACAGCCTACTTGTGCTCTCTCTATCTCTCTGTCAAATAAATAAATAAATAAAATCATATATATAGAGATAGATAGATAGATAGATAGATAGATACAGATATAGATATCTATATATATCTCAGATGTTTCTTTCATTACATCTAAATCATCAAAATCCCAGTCATAATCCAAATTAACAAGTTGACTTTAAGATTTCTATGGAAATTCAAAGGACCTAAAATACTCAAAACAATCTTGAAAAAGAAAAAAATCAAAGGGTTCACACTTCTAACTTTAGGACTTAAAATAAAACTACAGTAAACGAAACAGTATAGTAATGGCATGAAGCTCAACAAATAGATTAATACAAGAGAACGGGACAGAAATAGATCTACACTTACACAATTTTTTTGTTCTTCAAAAAGGTGCCAAAGTATCCAATCAGGTAACAAAGATCTTTTCAACAGTGTTACTCAAACAGTGGTGACTCTCATCCCACATCATCAAGGTTGACCATAAATCCACTGACTTAAGAGTAATCACAAGTTTCTTAACTGGGACAAAGAATGAAATAGCCATTAAAAAAAAAAAAAACGAAAAATTAGTCTTGATTGAATTTGAAAGTTTTGCTCATCAAAAGATACCATTTTAAAAAAAAATGAAGAGGGGTGCCTGGGTAGCTCAGTTATTAAGTATCTGCCTTTGACTCAGTTCATGATCTCAGGGTTCTGGGATCAAGCCCCACATCAGGCTCCCTGCTTAGTGGGAAGCCTGCTTATCCCTCTCCTACTCCCCATGATTGTATTCCCTCTCTTGCTGTGTCTCTCTCTGTCAAATAAATAAAATCTTTTTAAAAAAGGATATTTTTAAAAATGAAGAGTCAGGGGCACCTGGATGACACAGTAAGTTAACCAGCTAACTCAGTTTGGGGTCAGGTCATGATTTCAAGGTCATGAGATTGAACCCTGTCAGGCTCTGCCCTCAGCTTGGAGTCTGCTTGAGATGCTCCCTCACTCTTCCTCTACCCCTCCTGCTCCTGCACCCTCTCTCTCTCTCTCTCTCTCTAAAATAAATAAATAAATCTTTTAAAAAAATGGATCACCAAGCCACAGACTGAGAGAAAATAGTTACAAAACATATATCTGATAAGGACTGGTATCTAAAACTGCACTGTCCAATATGGTAGCCATTAGCTAATGTAGCTATTTCAATTTAAATTAATTAAAGTTAAATACAATTAAAAATACACTTCCTTGGGTGCCTGGGTGGCTAAGATGGTTAAGCAAATGCCTTTAGCTCAGGTCATGACCCTGGAGTCCCTGGATTGAGTTCCACATCAGGCTCCCTGCTTGATGTGGAGTCTGCTTCTCCCTCTGACCCTCCTTCTCATGTTCTCCTTCCCTCTTTCAAATAAATAAATAAAATCTTTAAAATATATATATACTTCCTCATTTGTACTAGGCACTTTTCACAATAAACATATTGGATTATGCAGAAAATTCCAATGGACAGCACTCATTTAGAATATAAAGAAATACTACTCACAATAAAGAGACAATCTGATAGAAAATAAACAAAGGTTTGAAAAGATGTTTCATAAAAGGACAATAAGTACACAAATACAGTAAGCCAATAAGGACATGAAAAAAGTACTCAACATAACTAACCAATAGGGAAATGCACATTAAAATTACAGTGATGTATCAGTCATTACATACACACTGGAATGTCTAAAATTTAAAGGAATGACAGAACCAAACACTGACAGGGAACTTTCTTAAGAATATTATTGATAGAGATTTTTTAAAATGATATAACCACTTGGAAAAATAGTCTGACATTAGAAGACTTAAATATACACCTACCCTATGACCAGCAATTCTACTCCTGGGCATTTACCCAAGAGAAACAAAAACATATCCCACAAAAACTCAAATGCAAGTGCTCATAACAGCTTCATTTATAAAGGCCTCAAACTGGAAATAGCCCAGATGTACTTCAATGGAAGAAAAGATTTTCAAACTATTGTGTATTTATAAATAAAGGCAAGAAAAGGAACAAATGTGAAACAATATAGATAAATCTCAAAAACATTATGCTAGTGAAAGAAACCTAACACACGAGAGTACATACTCTTTGATTTCATTTATATGAAATTCTAGAACACACAAAATTAATCCAAGGTAGAGAAAAAATTATAACAGTTATTGCCTCTGGAGGAGGTGGGGGCATGGATTATTTGGAAAGGGGCATGATAGAACTAATAATAATGAGTAATAATGTTCTACATTATCATAGTGGTTTGCCTTACCCATGTGTATGTTTCAAACTCAGCAAATATACACATAAGATTTACACGTTATAATATGTAAATTTTACAGTTTAACAACTGTATTAAACTCTAGTTATTGATACATACGCTGAAGTATTTAGGGAGAAGTATAATGTCTGCAATTTACTTTAAAATGCATCAAAAAGTAAGACTGATGAAAAAGGGGTGACTAGATGGGCAGATATGTGGTAGAGCAATAGAATAAAAAGTTAATAAAATCTAGGTAGTGTGAATAGATTGCACTGTAAAATTATTTTACTCTAAAATTCTTTCAACCTTGCTATATGTCTGTATTTTTCATAATAAAGTGTTAGTGAGAAGAAAAGATATCCCAGGCCTTTCAGAGAGAATTCCAATGTTATATCTCCAAAAATACAAATTAAGACAAAAAGTCAAACCGTGTTTTCTCTTGCTCTTTTCCATAGCTTCATCCTTTAGTTCCCTGAGCTTCACTTCTCTATCTCATGAGATAATTCCATCCTCAGGGATTCTGAAGGTTACCGAAAAGTAAACATTCAGTGTCCTTACAACTGCAGTTTTTACTTAAAGCTCTGTTTTTTCTCCTTGCGAGAGAATTGAGAGGCTCTGATTTAGAGTTTCCAGATTTTGGTAATCTCATCCAAATCAAAATGGGAATGAGCACTGACTGGTAATATTATTTCCAAAAATAAAGTTAAAACAAGGAGTCAGGTTTAAAAGAATGTAGGTAACATCATTCTCCAATAAAAAGGAACTACTAAGCCTTGGAGAAATGGTTAATGCTTGGACTGATACAGGAAATATACAAGATGAGATTGAAGCATATTGTAGTGCCAGAAAGTAAGGAAGTGCTTTTTGAAGAAAAACAAAAATAACATAGTGATGGGGGCATGTCAAAGACAAAGGATCCAACTGAAAGAGCTCCTAATGGCCAAAGCTGAAAAACTTGAGCAATAAAATAAACAAAGTACTGTTAAATTACAATTGAAAGTATAAAATATGCATAAAGCTGTACTGATATAAATCATGAATAAATAATTAAGTGTGGGGAAAGAAATCTCCCTTGTCAAAGAATTCAAAATAATTTAATGTAAATACTTCCCTCTCAAAGATGTTGAGCATAAATAACTCCCTATACCTTCAAAGTGCACAAAGTGACTTTCTTCCAAAGAGTATACTAGGAAAAGAGTGGAGAGGAAGAAACTACAGTAGAGAAACCTGAAAAACACTACCTCAGCCAGGTGACTAAAGTCAGCATAAATGTGATAAGTCATGTTGACAGTATGTAATTGTGAAATAAAAAGAAAATTGACTGGTTTTTATCCCTGGTTCCTGAAAGGAAACTCTTAAATTCTTGGAATTTCCCAAATAGTAGTATCTTTGTCATTTTTAAGCCCCTTGGACCACACCTGAGTTTATGACAACAAAAGGACTTATGATGGAAGCTGGCAATGCCAGAGTGACCAACCATGTAATTGGAGAGTTGGGGCTTTAGACCAGGTAAGATTACCCAAGTGCAACCTCTGCCATGGAGGGGAGGTGTACTGGAGATTGAGATCAATCACATGGCTAATGATTCAGTCAATTGTGCCTATGTAAGGAAACCCCAGTATAAACTCTGAACACCAAAGCTTAGGGGACCTTCCTGGTTAGTGAACACATGCTGTGCCAGGAGAGTGACACACCCTGATTCCATAGCAAAAGGACATAAAAGCTCTGTGTTTTATATCCTTTATAATAAAACTATAATTTTAAGTATATGCTTAAGTAAGTAAGCTCTCTCCTGAATTATGTGAGCCATTCTTGCTAGGGACTGTGCCATTAATCCAGAGTCTCTGCTAACCCCAGGCAGTTAACATTGGAACTATATTGCAATACTGCAATACTCCTGATATGATGTGATAAAAATGGCACTTTATCTCCATGGTCTCCCTTCCAAAAACCATCACCCCAGTCTAATTGTGAGAAAAATAGCACAGAAATCCCAGCCGAGGGACATTTTATGAAACAGCTAATTTCCACTCCTTAAAATTGTCAAAGTCATCAAAAACAAGAAAAGTATGAAAAACTGTCATAGCCAAGAGGAGCCTAAGGAGACATAATGATTAAATATAATGTCATTAGGGGCTCCTGGGTTGCTCAGTCAGTTAAGCATCTACCTTTAGCTCAAGTCATGATCTCAGGGTCTTGGGATCAAGCCCCATATTGGACTCCCTGCTCAGCGAGGAACCTGCTTCTCCCTCTCCCTCTGCCTGTTGCTCCCTCATCTTCTGTGCTCTCTTTCCCTCCCTCTCTCTCTGTCAAATAAATAAAATATTTTTTAAAATAAATAAATAAATAACAAAATATAAATATAATGTCATATCCTGGATAGGATTCTGAGTACAGATTCTTTGCCTCTTTGGTTAGGTTTATTCCTAGGTATCTTATGGTTTTGGGTGCAATTGTAAATGGGATTTAATGGATAGGATTCTGAAACAGAAAAAGCATATTAGGTAAAAAAACTTAGGAATCCGGAACAAAGTATGGACTTTAAAAACAATCTATCAATACATGGTGCCTGGATGGCTCAGTTAATTAAAGCAGCCAACTTTTGGTTTCAGCTCAGGTCATGATCTCAGAGTGGTGGGACTGAACCCCAATTTGGGCTCCACACTCAGTGGGGAGTCTACTTCTCTTCCTTTCTCTCTCCCTTTGCCCCTGTCTCCACTCATGCATGCACTCTCTGTATCTAAGATAAATAAATCTTTAAATAATAATGATGTTATATTGGTTCATTAATTGTGATAAGTGTAATGAACAAAGGTAAGATATTTATAATAAGGAAAAGTGGGTGTGGAGTATATGAAAACACTGTACAATTTTACAACTTTTCCATAAATCTAAAACTATTCTAAAATTTAAAATTTATTTTAAAAAACACAGAAGAAAAATCAAAGTGGATATCTGATAACCTAGAATACAATAATACATTAAATAAATTATTGGTTAGGGGTGCCTGGGTGGCTCAGTGGGTTAAAGCCTCTGCCTTCGGCTCAGATCATGATCCCAGGGTCCTGGGATCGAACCCCGCATCCAGCTCTCTGCTCAGCAGGGAGCCTACTTCCTCCTCTCTCTCTCTCTCTGCCTGCCTCTCTGCCTATTTGTGAACTCTGCCTGCCAAATAAATAAATAAAATCTTTTAAAAAAATAAAAAATAAATCATTCGTTAGTGAAGTCCTATGAATTGACAAAGTTTAGTTGCTACCATAGGCATCCAAGTATCTTAAGTCAATTCAACAAATTTTAAATGTAATACTTACTAAGCTCCCCTTCCCATTAAAAAAAAAAAAAAAAAAAAAACCTAATTGAACACACTTATTTATCTGCTCTCACCAAAAAGGGGGAAGTAAAAAAGTTGTAAACCCATAAGCACAAAGAAAATGAGAGAGAAGATAATAACAAGTTATGTCAACATCTTCTTAGAAGATAGGAAGCAGAGGAACAGTAGTAACTGACCCAGAAAAGCAGAGCATCTGCTCTTATTATTTTTTAAAATTTATTTATTTGTCAGACAGAGAGACAGGCAGAAAGAGTACACAAGCAGGGGGAATGGCACTCAGGGGAGAAGCAGGCTCCCCACTGAGCAGAGAGTCCAACCTGGGACTTGATCCCAGGACCCCAGGACCCCATAATCACATCCAAAGCAGGAAAACAGAAATAATACAATGAGCTTCTCCCATACATCTGACTCATATCAGAAAATAAAACCATTCACTGAAGCTCTCCCTCCCTCCAGCAGACTGCTTTTATTTCATTGATCAGAAAAGCAATACACAACCACCATTAGTTACAAGGTAAACTGGAAAAACAAGTACTGTATCTGGCAAATAAGAATGGGATTACCATGTCTGGATACAGCAATGATAGGCACATTGCTGCCTAAATAAAATCAGAACTGTTAGTAAAGAATATAGGTAGAAATGTCAATGACCAGGCAGCTGAGATTGTCTTCTACAGTAATGCAGGGAAGATATCAGGACTGAAGGACAGAGATCTTCAGAGTGAAAGAGTATGTCAAGGGCCAACTGCAGTCAAAGCATCTTAACACCAACACAAAGACACATATCCTAAACACTTCGTAATGCCACATTCAAAAGTAGGAAATTAGAATGACACTGCACTTCTCAACAGAAACACAAGAAATTAGAATACAGCAATGCCTTCTAAATTCTGAGAGAAAAGTCATTTTTAACCAAGAATTTTATACCCAACCAAATTATAAGACTTCTTTAGATATTCAAAGCCTCTTAAAGTATACCTTCCATGTATCATTTCTTAGGAATATCTCCCATGTATCATTTCTTAGGAAGCTACTAGAGCACATGCTCCAGAAAGACAAAAAAGTAAATCAAGAAAGAGAGATTCATAGCATTCTGGAGATACTGATAACAGCTCCAGACAATTCCTAAGCATGACTAAACAGAAAGATGGTAAGGCCCAGGAGGGAGATTTCCAGGAATAAATAGAATTTATAGAATGTCTAATGTATTCAATGTCTTCCTGGTAAGAATTAGCAAAAATTGCATAGACAACTAAGCGAATGAGATAATAACCAACTTGTGGAAAAACGAAAGGCTATGCCAGGAAGAAAATATACTAGTGTTTGTAATGTCATAATATAAACAATAAATTTTGACTTAACCATAAATTTTTATTTAAATTGGGAGGATGCAAGGAGAGTACACCTGTCAGTCAGATCCTATCAGGAAACAAATGGTACACAGAAATTGGGATAAACCAGAAGGATATATTTATAAAGGAATAATTCACACAGATATGGGTGGAATGTAAAGGAATCACAAGGTTAGACTCCCTAGTCCCAAAGGAAGGAGGAAGGAAGCTATTACCAAAACCCAAAGGAAGAGGGGTGTGGGGAGGAGGCCACTGTGAAAAAAAACAACAATCTTTTTTTGAGGGATACTGAAAGGGAGTTGGATAATAAATACCCTAACCTCTTTCTCTTCCTTCCCTCAGACCTCTATTGACCCAAATCCAACAAGAAGCCAGTATATGTGGTCTATACAGATGAGACGGATAAGACTCCTAGGAGAGAGAACATGTGGTCGGTGGAACCGGAAGGACAAATAAGAGATACCTGGCACAGAGGTGTGATAGTGTGAAAGTGCTAAATCTTCACCTACCACAGTAAATCAGTTTTTAAAACTGATGAACCAAAAGATTATAGGAATTCCTGGGTGGTTCAGTCACTTAAGCATCCGACTCTTTTTTTTTTTTTTATTAAAGATTTTTATTTATTTGTTTGACAGAGAGAGATCACAAGTAGGCAGAGAGGCAGGCAGAGAGAGAGGAAGGGAAGCAGGCTCCCTGCTGAGCAGAGAGCCCGATGCAGGGCTTGATCCCAGGACCCCAGGATCATGACCTGAGCCAAAAGCAGAGGCTTAACCCACTGAGCCACCCAGGTGCCCCAAGCATCCGACTCTTGATTTTGGGCTCAGGTCATGATCTTGGGGACCTGGGATAGAGCCCCACGTTAGGTTCCATTCTTACTGGGGGAGTCTGCTTGAGGATTCTCTCTCTCCTTCTCCCTCTGCTCCTTCCCCTGCTCTCTCTCTCTCTCATAAATAAATCTTTTTTTAAAAAAATGATTGTAGTATATGGATATCATTTAGCTTTACAAAAGCAAATAATACAAGAAACAGCTGGTAATGAACATTCCTGAAGTAGGTAGCATGAGGAAAGTACAGAGATAGGAAAGTTCAAAGAGTATTCAAAGAACAAGTAGCCCAGTTTGTTTGTGCCATAAGGAATCTGTAAATAAAAGTAGGAGATAAAATTGAAGCGACAGATTGTGGTCATACTGTGGTAGTTCCAAAAGCTAGACTGAGGATTCTGTACTTAAACAGTGCCGAGCCTCAAGTAAGGGAATGACATAATGAGAGCTGATATCCAAGTAAGATTGATCTGGCAGTGATTTGTAAGATTAATTAGGGTAACAAAAACCTAGAGAACATGAGACTCAGTAAATCTCTATTTCATAGTCCCAGTCAGAGTTTTCAAGTATCTAACTTATAATGGTGGCAAGGAGAACAGAAAGTATAACATTAACTTATAAGATATTTAGAAACAACATGGAAAGTACTGGTCTACTAAATGGATATAGGAAGAGAATAAGGAAAAGTCAAAAACAACTACAAGGATCTGAGTCTGAATAAATTAGAAAATTGTATTGTTATGAATACTTGTAAGGACTTTAGTCCAAGAAAGGAGCAAATTTGGCATAAAGATTCATTCAACAAATATTCACTAAATATTCACCTCATGCCTGGCACTTTTGTAGGTAGTGGGAAAACAGCAGTGAACAAAACATACAAAAACCCCTGCATTTGTGGAGCTTATATTCTGGTGGAAGAGGACAGACAGTAGGTAAAACGAGTAAATGCTATGAAGACTAGATGTCATATGAAGAAATCCAAAGCAGTAATGTTGGACTAGGAGTTTCAGATGATAAATTTGCATTTAGAAATTAGTCTGAGATGGACCTGAGATATCCAAATGGAGGTGTCCAGATGACTGAAACTCAAAAGTTAGAACAAAAGATATGAAATAGAGATTTCAGAGTCAGAGATAGGAGAGCCAGACATGTTGTCAAAGGGGTTAGCTTATTGTTCACAGAGTGATATCTCCTTGATGCAGCTACTACATTTCCCTGTATGACCTCTAGTTTTTCAGGTCAAAGAAATTCTATTTTGTCAGTGTATCCAGAGATGAATGGATTTGGGACAATTAACTCATGCTAAAAGTACACACTTTTAAAATGAAAAACATAAACTACTGACTCAATAGTAGAGTTCACATTATTTAGTTAATACCTGTAGACAAATATATGTAGGGTAGGTAGAATATCTGAATCCTTCTTATCACAGAATCAAAGCTGGGAGAATGAGCTGAACAATGTCAGGAATGGTACTAGCCTCCTGCATTCATTAAGCCACAGAGAAACTTTTGCCAAGAGGTAATAAAGCTTCTTCCTTGGGACCTATCAGCTGTTTCCCAGACAGAGATGGAAACATGATACTGAAGTTTTACCCATTGACTCCCTTTCTTCTAGGCCCCTTACAGAACCTCCCCTACATTCCTTTTTATTACAATAATATATAGTTCCTTTGGAACTGTACCATAGTTAGATAGTATTGTTATGATTTATGGAATTTCAAAGTTTGATGAAAATTGGAATAGCAATAGATTCATCTCTAAAGTATCTGCAGCTGTCAAGGAACTTTTCCAGGGTTCATGGGTGGATGCTATATGTCATAATATTCTAAGAGAACTCAAGAAAACACTCAGGACAAACATCATCTACAGTGAGGTTCTTCCCACCCCCACACCCCCACCCATTGTGGCATGAAAACTTAGTATGGTATAAGAGAGAACTGAGAAGTGGCTGAAAATGTGTTGATGTTGAAGATGTGTTTTTCTTTCTTTCTTATTTATTTATTTATTTATTTATTTATTTATTTATTTTTAGTGCTGATTATGCACCAGGCACTTGCTAAATGTTAGGGATACAATAGAGAGTTCCTCATGGGGTTTGCCGTTTATTGAGGTAGGAAATATAAACCATCATCAAAGTTAATTCCTGTGAATCTGTCTTAGATATTTACATCACATCCCTGGCCCCTATAGTAACAGGACTAATCATGAAAATGATAAAGTTTTCTAAGATTTTGCAAGCCACATCTATCTCTCCTGCTACCCTAATGAGTCCATGGAAATTGAGGGGGAATAAGTATCTGATCATGATAACCACTAACAACTACAGGAAATATATGCAGAAAGAAAGCAAGTGAAACCATGAGCATGTATAGGCAAGAAAAGAGAGCCAAGAACAAAATGATGAAATATGTCTATACCTAGGGGACAAACAAGAAGAAATGAAACTGGCAAAGGAAATGGGAATAGTTTGAGAAAGAGAAAAAGCAGTTTGATACTATGCCACAGAAGTAAGGAAGAATGGAGGAAAGGATCAGCAGTAGACACAGGTGAGTTGTTGGGTTTAAAGACAAGAAGTCATCTCCAAGAGGGCAATTTCAGTAAGGTGGTAGTGTCTGAAGCCAGAGGACAGAATTATATTGAGTGAGTATGTGGTAGAGACATAGCAACAATATCGGTGCTTTTTCTAAATTTTCAAAATGGAGAAATGAAATAAAAACTCAAATGGATACAATAATGTATGCTTCTTAAAATGAATAAATAAATGAAAAAGTAGAGAAAAGAATATTTTAAGTATTTTTTTGTTTTGAATTCCAGTGCCAAATTCAAGAACTTAGATGGATTTTTCCTTTAATTAAAATGCAGTGTAGTAATTATCTTGCTAGGAAAATCATAATGTATGTCCACATTTTGCATGAAACCCTGCTTCTGATTACACAACAGTCCTACAAAATAAGAAAGTATAATTTCTCATCTTATACAGATGAATAAATATTTCCTTTGAATGTGTAAAAGGGAACGTGTCAAGATTCAAATCTTCAGTTAGGTTTCCAACAGTCTTTACATGCTAAAATGTCATTGATTGCTGTATAAAATGAAATTAACTTTTCTGTAAATGTATTATTCTCTGACTCCAAATCAATTAAAGATACCCTACTATATCCAGAGGAAATGCCCTAACAAATCAATACTAATTCCAAAAAATGTTTTAGCATTTTAAAATTTTATTCACTAATTTTATTCACTAGATT